>NW_024423564.1:56552730-57020112 GCF_017311325.1 Ursus maritimus | reverse complement strand
CCTTACTACCCATCACCGGCCTATCCCATTCCCCCACCCCCCTCCCCTCTGTAGCCCTCAGTTTGTTTCTCATAGTCCATAGTCTCTCATGTTTCATTCCCCCTTCTGATTACCCCCCCTTTCTTTATCCCTTTCTTCCCCTACTGATCATTCTAGTTCTTATGTTCCATAGATGAGAGAAATCATATGATAGTTGTCTTTCTCTGCTTGACTTATTTCACTAAGCATTATCTCCTCCAGTGCCGTCCATGTTGTAGCAAATGTTGAGAACTCGTTCTTTCTGATTGCTGAGTAATATTCCATTGTATATATGGACCACAGCTTCTTAATCCAGTCATCTGTTGCAGGGCATCTCGGCTCCTTCCACGATTTAGCTATTGTGGACATTGCTGCTATGAACATTGGGGTGCATATGGCCCTTCTCTTCACTATGTCTGTATCTTTGGGGTAAACACCCAGTAGTGCAATGGCTGGATCATAGGGTCCAATTTTTAACTTTTTAAGGGACCTCCACACTGTTTTCCAGAGTGGCTGTACCAACTTGCATTCCCACCAACAATGTAGGAGGGATCCCCTTTCTCCACATCCTCTCCAACAATTGTTGTTTCTTGCCTAAGACAAGCTATTTCTTAATGACTATAATGAATAAAATCTTTTAAGGGTGGAGTCAGCGATGTATGAAAATCCTATATGTGGTCATTGGTGGTCAGAGCATAGGGAGTCATTGCTTTAGATTTTTACCCAAAAGACAAAAACCCTGTGCCAAGTCCCTTTAACTGCATACAGCATCTGACGGAGCCAGACTGCTTACCAAGTAGGTGACCTCAGTCTGTTCACATGACCTTACTGTGCTTCAGTTTCCTTCCTGTAAAATAGGGATGATGACAGACCTACCTCTTAGTATTACCGTAAGAATTTTTAAAAATTGAAACACGCGAAGTACTTAGAACAAGGGCCTGACACACAGTAGGAAGTCAGTGACGGCTGTTGTTGCTGTTTTGGCCTCGCTGTCCTCATCTGTAAAATGGACTTACACCACCTTTCCCATAGGCTTATTGTGAGACTCAAATGAAACAGTACACAAGTGCCTTAAAAGTGAGAGCAGGCTCTGAAGATGGGAGTGCGTGCTGTAATTTTTACTTTTATGACTCACACATGAAACAAGTCTAAGAACAGCATATTCCAGCCGGGAAATTAAAAGCTTTGTTCCTTCGGAGTCAGAGCATGCTCCTGTATAGATCAATGTTGCTGAAACGAAGAGAGAGATTTAATTACCTCAAGCCTTGGCGCCTTCCCCACTGAGAGCAGAGAGTGCCTGGTGAGAGGAGTGGCTGAATGTGGAGGTGACAGGCCAGCGTGTGGCACCTGGGGAATCCCGGACCACAAGTTCTGGCTCTGTTCCCACGGCCAGACAACCTGGCAAAGGCAGAGCTGGCCCCAAAGAGAAGGTGGGAGGCTGTGTCTTCCACGCTGTGATGGAATCTTCCTTGGGAGGGCTGCCTTCCTTGCCCTTCCATGCCTGTGTTGTGTCCACACAAATGCACGTGGAGCTGTGTTTGCACACACTGGCATCCACATGCGGAAGGGGATGTGCACCACAGTCTCAGCGGCACATGGTCACGTGAACATTTGAAAGTCATGTGTATGTGTATCTGTGCATCTGGGCACGCCTGTCGTGTTAAAACATGAGCGGGTTTGCACATGGGCCCTTGGCCCCCAAGGGCACAAGTGTGTGCCTCTGTGTCTGCTCTTGGCCCGTGGATCTGTATGGCCAGGTGGACCCATCTGTGTAAGTCCATGGCTTCACAGGTATAAATGAGCCTCTACCTGCACCTGCCATGTGTCTCAGTTGTGCCCAAGAATCTGAGACAGGGCAGGCTGTGGGGCTGTGGACATCTGTGGAGTGGGCTCTGGGAGATTCTGGGTGGATGCCCCAAAGCTAGGAAGAAGCAGGTTTAGAAGAGAGAAACTGAGCTCGCAGCTGGAGGGGTCAAGGAAGTGTGGATACTAAGTGAGAGGAGAGGCAGAGCCTGGACTGTGGGGAGGAGAGAACAGGGAAGAACACAGTATAGAAACAGGGAAGCAGAGCGTTGGTTAACAAATCCATAGCCACTGGCAGGAAAGACTGGAGAGCTGGCTTTTGTTTTAAACAGAGTTGTCTCCTTAACAGTGTCATACCAGCTGCACCCAGCACAGGCATAGAAGGTATCAGCCTGAGTGGTGTCATACACGCAAGGGCTCTGTATTTGCACAGGGGCTTTCCAGAGTTTGACACATGATGGGATTGCATCTCAAGCATGCTGGCTTTTACTCAGACAGCACTTAGACAGCACCTACTGTGTACATGAGGAGTTTGGGAGAAACTAGAATGAAGTGGAATCACATTCTTATATTGTAAGCGGAGGAATGAAACATCCAATGCAGAGAAAAAATACAAGCAACATAAAAAAAGTGGGTAGGAATTCCAATTTCTAGATTTGTGTTCAAGTCTGAACTCTGCCTTTTACTAGCTGTGTGGTCTTGGGAAAGTTATTTAACCTCTCTGAGTTTCATTTCCCTCATCGATAAGAGGAGATGGTAACACCAACATCACTAGGCTGTTTTGAGAATTACAGGAAGTAATGTATATAAAGTCAACTAATAAACTATACAGTACAAAGCAAATGTGGTACATGTGGGCTTGGTCAGGCAGGCTGCCTGGAGGAGGAAGGAGCTGACCAGGGGGATGAGCAAGGCTCACCCTTGCCCAAGAGAGGTCATGGGTGATCCTAATTTCCCACACCGTAGTAGGATCCAAGTACCTGTTCTAGAAAAGCCTTAAATGTCAGGGCAGAAGAGTTCCTTAGAGGAACACAAATGGAACCCCTCATGTTACACAGGCAGAAGGAGACTCGGGTTTGTCCAGAAGTTTCTAGAAGGAGAGCTATCACACTATGAGGCACTGCGGCAGGCTCTTGCACACGTTCTGACCCTGCTGATTGGCAGAGCTTCTGTTGGCTGACATAGCACCTTTTGCAAATAAGAAAAGAGCACTCCTCTGGGTAGGTGCAGCTCAGTGGTGCCCACCTTAGTGAGCTGTCAGCAACGTTGTGTGAATGCAAATTAGAACACTGTGCCTCCTTCAGGCAGAAACAGAGTCCCTGAGCACAGTGTTCGGCACCCAGAGCATGAGCAAGATGGCAGCCTCACTCCCCTCTCAGCTAGACCGCCCTGCGAAAACAGGCAGGATGGCCCTGTGTCTGAGCCTCGCAAGGGCTGGGACCAGCCAGCACGCCAAGTTCTGAAGATGCAGCAGTGAATGGGACACATGTCCCCACCCCATAGGAGCTCTCAGTTTAGTAGAGGGAATGACAGTAATGACAAAATTGCAACCAGTCATTGTGAAAAGTTCCATGGGAAAGGACACTGCAGAATCAGAGGGCCCCAAAACAAGCCTTGGGGTCAGGAGAAGCTTTGCAGAAACATGGACAAAAGGTCAAGGACAGGGTGAGGCTCGAGCGAGTATGGCGCACGTTAGTAGAGGTACATAAAGGGTTTTTACATTGTGATGCAGCCCTGTCAAAACGGACACATTCAAACAGACTCTGACTCAAAATGCCTCCATTACAATCATAAACGAATAATGCTTATTAAGCATTCACCATCTATTTTAATTCATTTAATCTTACAACAATCCTATGAGATAGGAAGTGCTATCATCCACATTTTCAGATGAGGAAACTGGGGGGTCAGGTATCCAGCCCAGCCAGTTAAGTGGCAGAGCTGGCAGGAGGGCTCCAAACTGCCCTCTTTACTGCCACCTTACACCACCTCTGGCCAGATGTGTTTCCCCTGTTGCAGCTCAGGAACAGGGACCAAAGGAGAGCTGGGCTTTGGGATGAAAGACCAAGGGCAGCACAGCGGCCTCAAGAACGTGACTCTTGGATGTCCAACTTCAGAGAATGTTGCTGACCAATGGTCCCATCAACCGTTCTCTGAAAGCTGGCACCGCCTTTGCACCATGCTTGCCCCTGACCTCTCTCCCAGCCAGTGGCAGAGCCAGGGAGGGCCACTCATGCAGGGCCACTCCTGGGAGACTCAGCTCTCTCATGGTCAACTGCATCTCAAGAACTCCTGGGCAGCTTTGCCAAACCTAGCCCTAAGACATTTCCTCCCAGCCTTCCTTCCCTCTCTCCCTCGCCCGGGGTCAGACTGGCATCACAGACTACAGATCTCCTGGCCTTCCCTGGCCTCCTCCTCATTTTCTCTCACAGGTGGTTACCCTTCTGGATGCCTGCACGTGTGATCCTATCTCAGTTTCTGCTCTCTGCTTTCTCGGAGGACCTGGCCTCACACGGCTGGCGTGGGTAGATCAGAGTAGAAGCAAAGTGGGTGCCCAGGAAAGGTCCCTGAAGCCTAGGATCCTGAACCTGGAGGGCAGCTGAGAGGGTTACTCGGGGAAGATGCCCACATGGTAGTCACGTAAAGCGCTGACGCTTTATTTTCCCATCTTCAGACCTCAGGGAGGCTATTCTTTCTTAAAGGAACCATTTCCCTCCCCTGCCACACACCCTCTTTTTCCTGCACGTGGCTTTACCTGGGTCCCATCTGGAGGTCCTGTTTCTAGGAAGACTTGACATCTTCTCTGGGTGATGTGCCATGTCTTCATTCTGTCACTGCCCTCTGACCTCCCCCTATCATGCAACTCACCCCACAGCCCTGGCAACCTGCTTATGCCTCTGTCCGCCCTGCTAGTGTATTCTGGGGTCTGGAGCAGAAGCGCCTCCAACATAGGAGCGTTGAATAAATGGACGCATTCATACATACGTGGAAGAGCGGCCTCCCAGCAGATAGACATGTCATGCCTTCTGCAAAACAGACACATGACCTGGATGCAGAGCCCCACGGTGCACAACTGAGACCACCAAGACTTTGGGTGGCTCTGGCGGCACCCCTCTTTGCCAAGCTGCACTCTTTGTCTGTATGAAGGGGCGATGATGCCAACTCTCCGAGTGGGGAAGATTGAAAATAAAACACATAAAGCCTTTGATAAAATGGCTGGTAGAGTAACAGGAACTCAAGTATGTCCGACTGAACCTGGCCCCAGAGGCATGTCATTGCACACACGCACACACGCAGTGGGGCTCAGACCAGGGCGCAGACTCTGCCCGCCTGGCTACGCGGAAGGACTTAGGGATGTAGGCTCTGCCGCCTCCCTACCTGCCTGCCTTCTCTCTTGACCATCCCGTTTCTTATCTCCTGATTATTAAACACACAGTAGTAGACACAGTGCTCCCTGCTCCTGTCGTAGCCACTGGGGATTCAGAAATAAGGAGAGTCTTCTTTCTTAGAGCTTGTGATCCAGGGAGGGGTTGGGAGGGGGAGAGAGTAGAAACAAGCAGAAAGATAAGTAGTGCTGCTCAGGGCGGGAACAGCCACGATCGACAAAGCCCCAGCTGCTGGCACGTGACCACGCGGATCCGAGATTTTCCACCAACGCCAGTTCCCATTTTAATATTTTTTCAAAAGAGGCACTTAGTTGGATATGATTCAATATGTATTAATTTTTTATGGACTACTTCAGGCATATAAAAAGCATGAGTACAACGCACGACCGTGTGCCCACTACCTAGCTTAAAAGAGAAAACCTCACTGCCTTCTCCTTTCTCTCTATCCCCAGTGGTCGCCTCTCTCCTGAATTTGGTGCTTATCATTCCCTGGTGTGTCTTTTATACTTGTATTACATACGTGGGTGCCTCCAAACAAGGTATCACCTTGTTTTACACATTTTCTTTTTTGCCCTCCAGGTATTTATTCCCATCCTCTTGCCTTTTTTCACATGAAGTTCTCCTACACATTTTTAAAAATTCATATCAACGTTACGTACTGCATGTATCACTCTGCACCATTTTTTGGTTTTTGCTCAGCATTATGTTTTAGAGATGTCTCCGTGTTGATACCTATATCTCTAATACCAATTTCCCTGCTCTATAGTGTTCCCTTCCATGACAATATCGCCTATTGATCTGTTTTCCTGGCAGCAGATGGTGGGTTGGGGAAATAGAATCACTAAGTCTGTCCCTTAGAGTTCTCCAAGAAGCAGACATGGAGATGGGATCAGATGTGCAAGAGAGTCATGAGGGAAACACATGAGTGACAAGGGGTGGGGCAGGCAGGAGTAGGCAGGGACAGCCTTCAGTCCACGGTGCAGGGGACTGGGGAGGAAGGAGGAGAGACTCAGAAGAGCTTCTGACTGTAGCCCAGTTCTAAGAGGCTCAGCAAGGCCCACATGAAGTCCCTAAGCAAACATCGACCATTACAGGTACCTCTCGCAAGGCAGGAGTGGTCCAGGTCAGCCCTGGTGCCCCTGTCATGCTCAATCACCAGCTGGGGGCAGTTCAGGGGTCTGAGTGATGCCACACTTTCCATGACCACCCTACTGTGAATGAGCAAGAGGAAGTAGATTCTTACTCTGTCTGGCAGACTTTCATTCATTCATTCATTCACTCACTCATCCACTACCTTTGAAAAAAAAGTGAGATGTTCAAAAGGCCATCATAGAAAGGGTCCTTAATGATGGGTCCTGAAGGACTGTTTCAAGCATCACTGCTGGAGTCAGCAATCTCAATAAGCCACTTCCACTGATTTCTCGGTGACTACCTGGAGCTCGGCTGCCAGGGAACTACAGTTAAGGTTCCAAGAGGCTCTGTGTTAAGGTTCTAGAGTCGAACAAACCTGCATTTCATTCTCCTCCCTGCCACCTGGTCATTTACACAAGCCACTTCACTGCTCTAGGTCTCACTCTTCTCATCTGTAAAATGAGGATAACCAGACCTATCTCACAGACTTGTTATGGAGACTAAAAGAGATGATATAAATAAGCATAGTGTTTTATACACATGGTAGGAGCTTTCAAAACCCTTAGTTTCTTCCTCTAGGTCATTGTTGGGGTAATTTTTGGGTGCAATACATTTTCTCAAACTGAGAAATGTTTAAAAACTTAGAACCCTAGTTCTACAAACTCCAGCTAACTACAGCAATCGGGGTGAATCGAAATGATGTCCACTGAACCTTCTTATTCATACCCATCACTCTTCCTATAGCAGCATTTGTGATTAATCTCACTCTAGGGCTAAATCGGTCCCAAGTGTTTCCAAGGCACTTGATAAAGAAGCTCTCTGATTTATAGCAAACACCATTATTGAGCGGTGGCACAGAGAGGCCATTGGGGGATTTGTCTTGCTGGAAACTCTGTTCATTGGAGCCATTTCTTCTATTTTCCTGGATAAGAGCTCAATTTATTTCAAAACGGATGAATGGAGTCCTTTTTTTGCTCCCTTGATGGGGTAGGAAGGACAGAGAAGTTGCACAAATTTTAAAAATAAAGAATAATACTTAATATTTTAAATTTGGAAAGCTCTTTACAGCTTACACAGACATCAGGATTCAACAGAAGGCTAGGCACATAGTAGGTCCACAATAAATGTTTGTGAAAGTGTATCATCTCCTTTATTTTTAAGATTTTATTTATTTATTTGACAGGGAGAGAGAGAGACAGCCAGCGAGAGAGGGAACACAAGCAGGGGGAATGGGAGAGGAAGAAGCAGGCTCCCAGCAGAGGAGCCGGATGTGGGGCTCGATCCCAGGACTCTAGGATCACGCCCTGAGCCGAAGGCAGATGCTTAATGACTGAGTCACCCAGGCGCCCCTCGTCATCTCCTTTAATCCTCACAGTGGCCCTGTGAAGTACACCAAGTCCATTCTTCCCATTTGGCAAAGGAGGAGGCTGAATTTCACAGCTAAGGAACAGCACAGCTAGGACTCTGACCCAGACCCAGACCTGAACTTTACCAGTCACCACCCAACAGTCCAGGAGCAGAGCTATCGGGCCCATCCTCTCAGCACAAATGACTGAGACACTTCCTCAGAGTGAAAACCTGGTCAGCCAAGGCTGCAACTTCTTTTTCACCTGGTCTTTGGGTTCATTTGGTTCTGTTGCAGATGGAACACTTGCCTCTTAGAGTCCACCTTCCTTACTTTGTCTGCTCAGAGCTTGACTGTCCTCCCCAACAATGCTTATAGTCATCTTAGCTTCAACATCTCCAGTGACAGAGAGCTCCCCACCCAGTGGAGCTGTCCACTGTTGAGAGCTCCTCTCAGTTGACTGGGTTTATATTTTGCCCTGGAATGTAATTCCCTGAACCTTAGCTAGACTTGGCTCCAGGCAGAATAGTAGCAGTGAAAAGCTTAGGCTCAGGCAGACCTGGCTTAAAGCACAGCCAGTCCACTTACTAACTCTGTGACATTGTTATTTAACTTGTAAAATGTATTATTTAACTCATAAAAAGGAAAATGGAAAATGGAACCAGTAATATTTTATCAGCAGCAATTCTTTTGGGTACAAGTAAGAAAATAATTAATAGTGGCATAAACTATTAAGACATTTAATTATCTCACTTCTCAAAAAGTTTCAAGGGAGGCAGTGCCAGTGTTGGCTCAGCAACAAGGTGGTATTAGGGTTCTTGGTTGGCATTGTCATGATTCTCAGATTCATGAGAAGGCCACAGCAGCAACAAACATCGTATCTTAACACAGTAGTTACAAAACAGAAATAGAAGACACAAGTTACCAAAAAAAAAAAAAAAAGGAAAAAGAAAAGAGAAGGATAAAAAAAGAAAAGAAAAGGAAGGAAAAAGGAAAAAGGATAGCCTTTATGTGTCCTCTTTCTTATCAGGGAGGGAAATATTTGCCATCTCTGGAAAATATTACATGTTCCTTTATTCCTCATTGACCAGATCCAGTCACATGCCTAACTCCTAGATCAATCACGGTCTTCAGGGGATAACATTGCCTTGATTGACTTAAATGATCATGATTTACCCCCTTGGGCAGGGCACAGCCACCTAAACAGAACAAAGTTTTGCTGGAAAGGAAGAGGAAGAATGGATGTTGGCTGGGCAGCAACAGTATTGGAGTTGAGGGTAAAAGGGAAGAACATAAGAAGTGTTTAGTAGAGTCTCTGACACATTTTACTCTGTTAACTGTAATTGTCTGCCATTGTTGTAAAGGTTAATGGAAGTATCCAACTTCTGTCTGACCATCTCCTCTCCCACCTAGAACTTGAGTTCACTATAAATTATGTTCTACCTTGATCATGCTCCCTGGCAGAAAGGATCAAGGGGTCATAATAGATAGGGCTGCCTTGTTGCACAACTATATTGGGTGTTATCTACATTGTTCTGTGGGTGGATGGCGCCCCTGGAGGTGTGCGGTTTATACCTTGTGTGACCATTAGACTCAGTCCTAATAGGAGTAAAATAATTATTTCTGTGTCATTTGTATTCACCATACCATCTTCCCCAGAAGTGGTCCCCTCCTGTCCTTGATATATTTGGTCCCAACATAACCTTTAGTTTTAGGATTTTGTTTTGTTTTTTAGTTTTAATTTTTAGCTTTTTTACTTGTTTTGTTTTATTTTTATCATAATTGCTTTTTCTAAATCTCACTTCAAAAATTAGTGTGAATCAACATCTTGTCAACATCTTGGGTAAAAAGAGGCAGTTCCCTTCGAGGGAGAAAGTCAGTGACCAGTCATGGTCATTGAGCTTGCCCATGGGAACTCTATCTGCCCTTCATATGTCAATGGGCCCTAGGGTGAGGAGGGCTCTCTGGCTCTGCTAGGACATCTGAAATAGTTCAAGGAGAGAGATCTTGCCAGCAGAGGGCAGAGAAACCAGAACAGGGAATGCCTGAATAATACCTAATGTTATCTTGAGTAGAAAACAAACAACTGTGTTGAAAACTACTCTTATATTTGTCTCTTGACATTCTCTGCCTTACAAAAAAAAATCTCTTAATTTGAGGCCTGGCCTCAAAGAAATGAATCTCCTCTCAGATTTTGGCCCCAAACTTCCTTTTGTAAATCATCTTTGGAAGTAAATGGACTATAAGCCACAAAGTTGAGAGGGAAAGAGAAATAGCAAGGAGTGATCAGTTACCAAGTGCCAAGCATCTACATGCACAAACCCACTGCCTTCTCACAGGTGCTCTGGGAGGCAAATATTACAAATATTTGGTAGGAGTGACATTAGTCCTGGGAAAGTGAAATGATTCATCTAAGGTCTATCTGGTTCGAAAGACATTTCTCTACATTGCACTGTATTTCTGTGCACTGTATGCCAACCAACCAGCCAAAGAGCCAACGCACTACCACCTAACACCTCCAGATGGCATTAATCTGAGGCCCAGAAGCTTGGAAGGGCTAGGTAGTCCAAACCGTGATGTCTACAGGAGGTCACCGAGGCTCTCTGGGCTCTGATTTCTTCATTCCTATATAAAGTGGGACAATCATAGCCACCTCTCAGAATTGTTGCAGGAATCAACTATGTCAAGTGCTTTGGGGGCCTGGTTGGAACGAGGCCTCGGTAATGAGCGGTGACTCCCATTAATGCTCTGCTTACTGATCTTATTGTAACTTGATCTTGCTTGAGCCCTAATGACCACATCTCCAGAACAATCCAACCCAAAAGTCCTCTGCAGAGTAAGTCTGAGTGCTGCTAAGCAGGCCTCCCCAAGACTGGCTTGTCTCCCCAGCCTGTCTTTCCTTCACATTTCGACTCCTGACAGATTTCTGTGCTCTGGACGAGGCCGTTGAGTGGTAACTCTGCAATCTGTCCCGGCTGTTATATAAACTTCTCCTGCTCCCGGACAAGCTGTCACATGTGTGTAAATACCACTTTATGCCTGGACTAGGATTTCCAAGTCAGAACTCCCACTGCGTGGGTGGCTATTAGGGTCACTCTAGATCCAGGGCCCATGAATCACAGATAATAGGTTCAAACTGAGAGGCTGCTCTGGGAATTGACTGTGTGGCCTGAAGGAGGGATGATTAGCTATTGTACTTGGGCAAGTTTATGGCTACTCTGGGCATCTGAGGATCACTGTCCATGTCACCATCATTAGAAGAGGTAACACTATAAAGGGACAATAAGCAACTCGTGCCCAGTACGACCGTTGACAGGGCCCATTTATATCTGATAATTGACTTATGACTTCCTCAAAACGATCCCCAGAGATAGGGACTATTAGAACCATTTGCAATGCAATCATGGGCCACTCCACCTCTCTGAACTTCAGTTTCTTCACCTGGTAAGCGGGGTTGTTATGGGGAGTCAGTAATAACAAGTTTGATAGTGAACTTCACAGTTTGGTTTCCCCTCGAAGCAGGTCCCGAGGCAGGCACTAAGGTAGGGTAGGTGGGTACCAGGTCATTTGGCAGCGATCTCAGGGAAGCACACGCAAAGAAGTGGATGAAGAGAGAGGGAAGGGAGAGAAGCCTATAGAGTCTGTATTAATAAGTGGGTTAAAGTTTTGGGCAATGGGGGCCCCGTCTCGTCCGCTGACAAACTGTGGACCACACCCTAGAATCATCCCAAAAGGATGAGACATTTGTCCAGTGATGCTGATCCCCTGGATGTGAGACACCCTGAAGGAGTTAAAACCCCAGTTCTTCTGGAGTACCCCTGCTGGTGGTGGAGCAAAATCATGTGGGGCCAGAGAAACCCCTCAGCAGAGAAGGAAGCAGCCGGATGAGAACAGTGCTGGAAAACTCTTCCCCCAGCCCTGGCTGCAGGTGAGCTCAGGTGGGCTGAGGGGACAGGGTGGTCCTGACACACTCTTGATGCACAGACATCCTACATGCTGGGGAACAACTGAGCCCCCGGTATACATTTGGGCCTCCCACCCACCCCCATGAAGCCTCAACCATTACTACCTCCATTTTCCAGAGGAAGAAAACTGAATCTTACAGAGTAAAGTGACTTACTCAGAATGAGCCAGCCCCAAATCCGGCTCTGTCTCACTGCAGATGCTGAGCTCTTAAGGGCAAGCCTAAGAAGAACATTAGCCTGTGTGACAGACCGGCAACACTGGCACCCTGAGGAGTTTCCTGACAACTCTGAGAGGCGATGCTAGTCACGACTCTATTCTTACGCTGATGGAAGAGACCCATTTCGAGCAGTACTTTGGATCAAGAGTAAGAAAGATGATTGCCACAGACCTCCGGCCCCCAGGTCACTCCCAGGCCGAGGGCGGGCTCACAGTGCAATGCGGCAGGCGTGATTTGTCTCCATAACATTCAGGGGAGGATGAACTGAGGCTCTGAGAGGCCGAGTGGCATATTCTGTCACGCAGAATGAGGAAAGCAGGTGAGGAAAGCAGGATCTGAAGTCCGATCTTCAGACCTCAAATGCTCAGCGGTTTCCTAAACTAGTTCCCTTTATGAGAACGAGTTGGATTTTTGTGATCAGCTCAGGTCAAAGCTAGTGATCCAAATGGCTTTGGGTCGTCGTAGTCAAGTCTACCGTTTCAGATGGGGATAACTGCTATGAAGATAAATAAAGCAGAGAATAGGGTCAGTGAGTGGAGGATACAGAACTGGCAGGATTTTCTGTACCTGCCATGGAGTGTTTGTGGGTAGTGCTGAGGTTTACAGGACCTTGGGAACTGGGAGGAGGTGATATAAACACCCCCTGGTATATGGGTGAGGCTTTCCCCTCACTGCATTATAAAGTGCACCCCAAAACTACCTCAAGCATTCACATAACTCCTTTTGCTCACTTGTTTGTATTCATTCATATGTATTCATTCTTTCAGTCTTTGCACTTGAAGTCAGTGAGCACTTACTATGTGCTGATTCGTGTCCCTGAGGGCTGCTGGGCCCTTGTCATGAACTCCTGTCATTTAGCTGGTTAGATGGTGTTAAGGGGGGGAGACCATGGAAAGTGTCAGGGATCATGGAGCAGGAGAAAAGGCTTGGGCCCTAGAACAAAGGAGGACCCCGAATAAATGTTTCCCACATTGTCCTGACAGTTGCTCTCATTTGCTGTGTGTGAAACAAAGCATGTGAAAGTCAGTAAAAGCTTGAGTATCACAAAACGAGTTGAACCCCTAGACTATCCGTGTGCCCTTGGCTAAGTTACACAGTCCTGTGATCCTCCATTTCCCCGTCAACTGGGAAATAACCCGTGTCTTGAGGAGGCGCTGTGAGGATTACACACAGAGAGAGGATGTGGTGTCTTGTCTTTAGCAGGGCTCACCAAACATGAATTCCCATTCTCTCAGTCCATCCTCTGGAGAATGCGCTGGCCAGGAAGAGACTGACGTAAGCATCAGAAAGTAGAAATTGGTGGAAACCAGGTATACTTTCTAGACCAAGGTCATTATAGGATTAATAGAATAACTGGGATAAATACACACACACTCGCTCTCTAATAAATCAGACTAAAACAAAATTTGGTACAAATAGGCTTCCCTTTGTCTTACATATCTTCAATTCTAGATCAGGCAAATGGCCATCCTTTTGGAAATGACCTCTCCTAACTAATAATCTTACAGCGCAGACTAAGACAATGCTAGAATATAAGAACCAGCAACGGTATAGCAGTTTGGATGCTGTACAAAGCATATACACATTACTATATTCAAAACCCATAATAATGCTGGGAAGTAATCAGGGCAGATGTTACTATCCCATGTTCCCCCCCACACACAAAATAAGACTAGCCATACTGACTTTGATTCTCTCAAGGCTACCATAGCATCAGAGGAATACTGGTAGAAAAAATAAATTCAACTTGTTTGTTTCTGTACAAAAACTGTCATAATTACTTTAAAGAAATATATCCTTAAATATAGAACAACAGAACCTTTAAGGTGATCATCCATCATCTACTTTGATATATTGGTCAAAATTAATACATGTCAATTTTACTTTCTTTTATAGTCTGAAGAGAAAAACAAAGCAATCTGACATCAGACCTATGTTGCCCAGCATGAGGTCCCAGGCCCCTCATGGTCCGCAAAGACGGTACTGGGTATCTGCCAGCCATGCTTAATATTTCAAAGTGCCGAACTAAAAATTTTATATTTTCGCTCATATAATTAGGCCACCCAGACTAAGTAAAATCACAAATTTTTCTTTTGGCTGAAATTTTGATAATACCAGAGATCACATGATGATCAGAGGTCCTGATTGGTCTTTGGTGATATCACAGAAATTCTGAAACATGGGAGCAGGACCACACTGTGACTTCCGCCCCATGCCCTACAAACTCGACTCCTAAACAGCCGGCACAGCAAGAAGCCCTGGTCATGAGCCTGGACCCTCCACCCCTTCAAGACAGAACTCTGCTGTCAAAGTCCATGCACACAGTCAGACCATGTAAAAGGAGTCCTTGATGACTAAGAGGCTGGGAGTCACTGGCCTACCTTTGGAGGCTATTGGTTTTCTGAGAGAAGTTCGGGGGTAGCTGTGAAGGAATATACACTGCTAGGGTTCTTCCCAGTAATGGAGAGAGAGATACTTCTCAACACAGAGTAAAGAACTCTCAAGGCTCTAATAACGCGTTTACGTTATAAGATGATTAACAAGAATTTTAACCCTCATGTATATGAATATACTTAAAATGAATATTTTTACCACCTGTCATAGAGTATTAAAATGAATGCTTTTAAGAGAAAGGAGGGTACTGGCCCTGCTGTTCACAAGTGAGGGGTGAAGGGAGATGAGCAGCTTTCATTGCCACTTCCTTTATGAGATCTGCCAACTGAAGTGGCAGTAACTGGATGAAGAGCACAGACTTTGGAGTCAGAAGATGAGGGTCTGAATCTCAGTTCTGCCATTATGAGCTGAGTAGTGCTGGGCACACAGTTGCTTAATATCTTTGAGCTTCGGTTTCCAGACGAAAAATGTAGGTAATACCTCCCTCTCCAAAGAATGTGGTATTGCTGAAGGAGCACTGGGTTACAAATCAGGAATCCTTTCCTTCTCACCCCAGTTTGCCAATTAGTTGAAGTGCATCCTTGAATAACTTGCCTAATCCCTCCAAGGCTTAGTCTTCTCCTTTATGAGTAAATAACACCACATTGTCCTTCCAGTCTCATAGGTTGGTTTTGAGGACAGGAGATACTTCAGGTTGTAAATGGTAAAGCCAATATACTAATGCAAATTTACTACCACATCAACATAAAACTTACGTTACATTGTTTTTGCTCAGCTTAAATATCATTTTGGACCAAATCTACAAAGAATCATCTTGTTTCTTTGCCTCCTGAAAGAGGATAAATGGAATAGGTTTGTATTCCGGTTATTTAGTAGACCCTGTGGCTCTATGCTAGCCACTCTGTTTGAATGGTGCTGACTGTGACCATCCTTAGCCCCAGCCAGTCAGGATTATCCCATCCCCTGTGGTGGTGATTGCTTCTGGGTTGCTCTTTAGAGGGTCCAGTTAGTATTGAAGGTTCTGTTTCAATAGTTGTGAGGTGAGCCACTCTTCCCATCTGGATGCGAATGAAGTACGTAACTCTGGCAGCTGCTGGCAGCCATCTTGACATGAGCAGGGAAGAGTGAAACCACAGCTAAGAAAAATCACAGAGACAAAGAACCACTGCTCTGATGATATCATGATCCTCTGGACTAAATCATGTCCAAAGCTAGTGTACTTCTGGGCTTTTTTGTTTGGTGAGGCAATAAATTTTCTTGAGTTTCAGGGTTTTTTTGTTGTCGTTGTTGTTGTTCTTGCAAGTAAAATAATCTTAAGAAATAGATCACGTAACATTGTGTAAGTTTCATTAACCCTCTAAACTTCAGTTTCCTGGTCTATAATGGGGAGTAATAGAATACCTATCACATCCAGGGCTGCAGTGAGGTTCAACAGTGCTTGAAAAATGCTTAGCACAGTGCTTGGTACAAAGTAAGCATTCAACAAATTGTGGCTATTTTTATTATACTGTGTATTATACTATACTATATTTATTATTTTTATTATGTTTGGAGTGCTACATATTATGCTAAATGCTTTCAGTACGTCATTTGCCTTAATCATCATGTCAACCTATAAGGTAGGATTTCTTATCCCCATTTTACAAATGAATAAATAAAGGTTAGAGAGCTGAAGTGACTTGCCCAGGGTCCCATGGCTACAAAGAGGTAGAGATTTCATAAAGTGTCTTTCTTTCTTATTTATTATCCTTTGACCAGATGATGTTGAGTGTACAGTATCAGTAAAATACTAACTGAATATCCATACGGTGCCAAAAATTATTAGGTACTAGAGACAAAGCAGTAAATATACATATTCTCTTTGAGTTTAGTTTTAGAGGACAGTCCTACAACTACCCAGATTATGGGAGAGATCTGATTGAATTTGTGCCTTGTATTTATTGGCATCATGCTCCTAAACCACTGAGCAACCAGCCAATGACACCTAAATCCTCTGGGCACATGAAAAGCCCTGACAGTATGGTATGCAACTAAATGCAGAATTTAGGGAGGTCTTTTCCATATACAACTTAGAGCACATGTATACATATTACATTCCAACTGCTATTTAATTTCCCCTAAAACTCTGAACTGAACACGTAACATTTCTTTTACATTTATTATCTCATGGGTTAAAAAATATTTTTTTCATATGCACTATAAAGGTATTCTCTCTATATTTTCTCTGCTCTTTCTGACGGCTTGTATATGTTTCCTAGGAAGTCTGAACAGCACAATTAGATGTGATAATGGGATGGAAGGAAAAATAGACCAGGGCCTCCACCACACTATTTTCTTAGGAAATCTACAGGGAAATCTAACGGTGTGCTTTACTGTTTACCTCTAGGTGACATTCTCCAAATGTCTTTACATGTTATGGAGTGCCTCTGACAGAACTAGGAGTGTGAATGACGACTAGCAGAACAGTTAATCTGAACCTCCTCCTTACAAGTGTTGTCTTGTGTGCAGATCAAGAAATTCTTTACCAGCAATCTCCAGTAAGCCTGAAAATTTAAAGAGCCCCTGAAATTCTCTTAACAACTAGGTACATACTGTGTCTAAGGAAATGCATCAGGACACATCCCAAATGAGAAGTCACCAGCTTTCATAGCCAGGGGGAGGTTCTACTGTCCTAACCTGCCTCACCCAGGCTTTTCATGCTCTTTGTGAGAGAAGGGTCTGAGAGGAGGAAACCCATCCTGCAGGTAAGTGATCCTGATTTTATAATTAGATTTTTACCTGTACTGTAGCCATACATGAGGACACGCACACACACCTGAGGATGGCGTTTGTTCCCCTCCGATAGCTCTGCTTTAGATACTTGCGAGTTGTGAAGATGGACAGACGTGCAGTCACACCGATCTAGGTTTGCTCTTTCTAGCTGAGAGGTACTGGGTGCACCACGTAACCTCGCCAATCCTGTTCTCACTGTGAAAGGAGATGGCTGCAACCTACTTCATGGGGTCTGGGAATAAACAGGCCTAGCTCAGAGTAGACACTCCATAAAAGATCGTTCTTTCCCCTTTAATTCTCTAAGAAACTATGTAATATAATGTGTTTCAAGAAAAATGTCCCTCTCAGGAATAGAACCTCAACGTCACTAGACTTCACAAGTTTGGGAGTACAAATAATTTACACAAATAATAAATTTTAGAAGTTTATTTCCGGACTAATATAATACAGTAACTTCTGAGTATCACCAGGGATGTGCCTTGTGCTCCCTGTCCCATCTTCTTCCAGCCCTTTGCAGATGTCTGCTGCCCAGGGAGATCCACTTGGGGGCGGCACCTTCTCTTGCCCCTCCTGGTGATTCCCTCAGTGGGAACAGGGTGGTTGCCTTCTCTGAGAACTGCTGAGATTCCCAGATCTTAGTATGTGAAGGAGCCAAGATGATACAACTTTCTGTTAAGACTTCAGAACATGAGCGGCACACTGGGTCTGCAAGGAAATGACCCTCTCTTACCATTTTGTTTCGCACTTTGTCACCTGGACCACAACGAGCACTACTTTTGCCTATGAAAACAACTTCTTTAAGCTTCTGCCTATGTAGCCCTTTTTTCCTCAGAGTCCATAAGCGAGGACCAGGAAATTCTCCATCTCAAGGTCCCCTATTCCACATAATCCTATCCCAGGGCAAATCAATTTCTGCAAACAGATGCTTCAGACTGTCAGTTTCCCAGTTCATCATAACCACACAGACTCTGAACCCCAGTTTAGGCTCAGCTGGAATTCTCTCCACATTAAGAATTACTGCACATTCTGATTTCTCATCCACTAGAGGTCTGCCTTCCAAATGAAAAGCAAGTATGAGACAGAGTAAAATGTGTAATATAAATTTATTCCGTGACATTTTCCTCATTGAAGATACTTTAAAATAGATTAAAATATATCAATATTTCATGAAAATACCTAGAAGAATTTAGATAATACTTGTAATATACATGATTTAACCCTGAATATACAGTTTTTAAATTTCAAACATCATTTTTTAAAAAATAACATAAAAATGGTAAGGATTGTGGCATTCTTCATATATCCCATGTCTCATAAATTTTAATTCAACTGCCAGTTCTCTTCTCAACTATATATGTTAAGGGTATTTGCTTCTGTTGTTGAATGGTGACAGTATCCATTTTCTGTTTCTCAGCAGTGATTTTTAGGTCTTCCTTCTCCGATTCTTCCAGGAAATGCTTCATGCTGAGTTTGAATAGTAATCGAGGGTCTGGTCCAGAAAGTGGTGGGCAATTACAGATCTCTCTAATTTTAAGAGCCTATAAATAAAGAATACGATACTATATATATATATTTATTTATTTAAATTTATTTATTTATAAACAAAATGTACATACAAAATATTTTTAAATGTATTTATTTATAAATTTAAATTTATTAAAATTATTCCAGTAATTCTTAATATGCTCTTCATAAAACAATGAAATATAAGAATACATTCTGTATTTTTGGAATAAAAGGTATCTTAATTATAACACATGAAGGAGAACCATACAGAAATTCATGGTACAGCCATATGCGCCCCAATGTTCATAGCAGCAATGTCCACAATAGCTAAATCGTGGAAGGAGCCGAGATGCCCTTCAACAGATGACTGGATTAAGAAGTTGTGGTCCATATATACGATGGAATATTACTCAGCTATCAGAAAGAACGAGTTCTCAACATTTGCTACAACATGGACGGCACTGGAGGAGATAATGCTAAGTGAAATAAGTCAAGCAGAGAAAGACAACTATCATATGATTTCTCTCATCTATGGAACATAAGAACTAGGATGATCAGTAGGGGAAGAAAGGGATAAAGAAAGGGGGGGTAATCAGAAGGGGGAATGAAACATGAGAGACTATGGACTATGAGAAACAAACTGAGGACTTCAGAGGGGAGGGGGGTGGGGGAATGGGATAGACCGGTGATGGGTAGTAAAGAGGGCACGTATTGCATGGTGCACTGGGTGTTATACAGAACTAATGAATCATTGAGCCTTACATTGGAAACCGGGGATGTACTGTATGGTGACTAACATAATATAATAAAAAATCATTAAAAAAAAAAAAAAAAAAGAAATTCATGGTACATAGTTACATTTTCATTATTTGTTCACACAGTAATGTATTTGAAACAAACAACTCTATCTGCAGTGACTGCCTGATGTCCTATTGGGGATAAACAAGACTTCTTAGAGGTGTCTCTATGATTTCAGTCAAACGAGGCCTGACCGTGAGAACACCCATCCAGATTTAAAAAGATCTGAAGACTCAAGAAATGAGAACAATAGCATACAGAAGTGTGAACATACTGAAAGAAGACACACATAACTAGGGCAGTCGGAGGGAGTACTGATGCTAATAACCTAGAAAAGTAAGCAAAGCAAAACCATCATAATTTTTAATTCCATGAAAAACAAAATGCTATAGGAAAAGTAATCACAGTCTACAACATGGCTCAGCTGTGACTGGTGTTTACAGTTTTAAAAACACTAAAAAACTAAGAGGCAGCCCACGGAATGGGAGAATATATTTGCAAATGATACTACAGATAAAAGGTATCCAAGATCTACAAAGAACTTCTCAAACTCAATATGCAAGAAACAAATAAACAAATCATAAAATGGGCAAAAGATATGAACTGACACTTTTCCAATGAAGACATACAAAAATGGCTAACAGACACATGAAAAAATGTTCAAAATCATTAGCCATCAGGGAAATTCAAATCAAAACCACACTGAGATACCCCCTTACGCCAGTTAGAATGGCAAAAATTGACAAGGCGAGAAACAACAATTGTTGGAGAGGATGTGGAGAAAGGGGATCCCTCCTACATTGTTGGTGGGAATGCAAGTTGGTACAGCCACTCTGGAAAACAGTGTGGAGGTCCCTTAAAAAGTTAAAAATTGAGCTACCCTATGATCCAGCCATTGCACTACTGGGTATTTACCCCAAAGATACAGACATAGTGAAGGGAAGGCCATATGCACCCCAATGTTCATAGCAGCATTGTCCACAATAGCTAAATCGTGGAAGGAGCCGAGATGCCCTTCAACAGATGACTGGATTAAGAAGCTGTGGTCCATATATACAATGGAATATTACTCAGCTATCAAAAAGAACGAGTTCTCAACATTTGCTACAACATGGACAGCACTGGAGGAGATAATGCTAAGTGAAATAAGTCAAGCAGAGAAAGACAATTATCATATGGTTTCTCTCATCTATGGAACATAAGAACTAGGAAGATCGGTAGGAGAAGAAAGGGATAAAGAAAGGGGGGGTAATCAGAAGGGGGAATGAAGCATGAGCGACTACGGACTCTGAGAAACAAACTGCGGGCTTCAGAGGTGAGGTGGGTGGGGGAATGGGATAGGCTGGTGATGGGTAGTAAGGAGGGCAGGAATTGCATGGTGCACTGGGTGTTATACGCAACTAATGAATGATGGAACTTTACATCAAAAACCAGGGATGTACTGTATGGTGACTAACATAATATAATAAAAAAATATTTAAAAAATAAAATAAATAAATAATAAAATAAAAACACTAAATCTTGATCTACCCCAAATCACAACTCAATACTGGGAAGACGGAGAGTTGGATCATGTGTGTGCGTGCACAGGGTGTGCCAACGATAAGGGGAACCTTAGTTCTCATCCTCTACAGGGGAAAGTAAATTGGTAATGCCTAAAATTGAAAAGTTAAGAAGTAGTAAGTATGTGTGTTATGTAGATACAGTGGGAAATACTTAAAGAATCATTGAAGAGAGCTGAAGATGGTTACCCTTAAAAAACTGAGGGCAGGGTAGGGGGACTGCAGCTTTAAATAAGGAGACTTGGAGATCTAGGTGATTCTCTAAAGTGGCTACATAAATGACTTTAAGACACAAAAACTAAAACAGAAAAATTTTAAGGAAAAAACATTTTTTATCTAAGGAGAGCTTAAAAGAAAGAAATTTAGGGACGGGACCTACTTTAATTTTTTATTACTTCTAACTTTTTTATAGTGATGCACATTAAGTAAGTAAAGCAGGGAAGGAGACAGTCAGTGTTTGTGAGGATAGTAAAATTTTGGAAAGATTAGCCCATCGAGGTCTCACTGATAAAATAATGATGGCAGTGGGGAAGGGGTACTGCTTGGAGGGAGGTACGGGAAGGAGAGAGGAAGGCGAGGAGACCTGAAGGACATGAGGGAAGAGGTCACATGGATACCTGGAAGAACAGCATTCCAAGAAGCAGCAGGGAGTGTGCAAGGACCTGCAATGGAAGCATGCCTGGACAGTTCTGGAACAGTGAGGAAGCTAGCTCAGCTGGAGCTGAGCAGGGTAGGGGCAGAAGCAGATTATGTAGGATCTCATGTATTATAGTAAGGATTTCAGGTTTTACCATGAGTGGGCCTACCCCTGATATTTGTGGGGTCCATGGCAAGAATGTAATTGGAGGCTCAGATACCATGTGTTTAAATATCTAAAAGCAGTAATTCAAGCTAATAAACTACTGCAAAAAATATGTTCTATTCTCCTACTTTGAGGAATACACATTCAAAATGACCCCGAAGGCCAGGTATAAAATTAGAATTCTTGAATTCTGCAATGTGAAAGGTTGCAGGAGCCTGCCCACCTCCTGCCACTGACCTGCTGTCCACTCCCTTCTCCTCCCATCCCTGGCTCAGTGGGCACTGTGAAGGGCCTTGTGTGCGTGCATCCAAGGGAAGAGATCCACACAGGCCCCAGAAGCAGGCTCAAAAGTGTTTGGGCAAGGAATTCCATTATCCCAAATACCCAGAGTGCCACGTGGTAGGGGCACAGGTTCTTAGGAATATTCCTTCATGTTCCACAGGAGAGGAAGGCATGCAGCCAGAAGCAAACCAGAAAAAGGTCTTCTAAATGGATGAGGCCATGGAAGGAGCTTGGATCTAGGAACACTTCTGATTCTGAAGGAGGCGATGAGTTACCAAAATAAACTAACGAGGAAAAAGCATTAAAGTGAAATTCTGTGGTGACAGGGCCTTATCTGACTTTCTTTGTATCTCACAATCATCCACTGAGCATTAAAAAAAAAAAAGTTCATTAAAGTAAACTGAACTGAAAAATCAAGAAAATGTTTCACAACTACAGCACTGAAGTAAACAGCAAGTCAGAGCCTCAGCTAAATGGCACCCTTCCATCCGAACCCAGTTACCTTTGAGAGTGGAAGCTGCTATTAAACTTGACACTGAGACATCAAGCACAGGCTGAGACTGCCCTAGCAAAATGAGGGCAGAGTCTACTCTTGCTTTAACTCCTTTACAGCCACTGTGATATCCTTTTCCAAGCAGAAGCTGCTATGTGACGGCTGCTACCTCACATGCCGAAGACGTTCACTGGGGTCAGTAAAGGGGCAAGTGTGGAGTCCAGCAGGTAACAGCTGGCACAGCGGAATGTAGCAAAGAGAGATGCCAAGCAGCAAATGAACGGGAAAGCAGAATCCCATCTAATCTTTTATATTCAGCACAAGCTCTTCTCTCTCCCCTAAGTTCTTTTTCAGTATTTTTACACTCAGCCAATATTTAGAACACCACACTGAGTGAGGTGCTATGCACACATCAGTCTGAATAAACAGTCATGATCCCTGCCCTCACACAATTTACTTTGCATTTCTCCATTACTGGGCATTTGAATTGTTTCCATCGTTTTGTTTTGTTTTATTTGGCTTTAATAAATGACCCTATGGGGGAGCCTGGGTGGCTCAGCTGGTTAAGCGTCTGCCTTGATCTCAGGTCATGATCTCAGGATCCTGGGATCAAGCCCCGCATTAGGCTTCCTGCTCAGCGGGAAGCCTGTTTCTCCCTGTCCCTCTGCCCCTCCCCACCACTCCCTCTCTGTCTCTCAAATAAATAAAATCTTTAAAAAATTTTTTTTTAATTAATTACCCTATGAAAATCTTTGCTTAAAGAAAAAATGTTGTAACTTCCATTTGGGTTTACTTGAAGTACACCCCCCAAAACAGAATGATCTGAACAGAGTATAATTTTAGTTTATATAGGACCAGATTGCTTTCTATCAGAAAGGTTTTACCAACTTATAATGTCTTCAGCATACAGGCCTACCTAAGTTATTCATAATCAGCATTACATAAAATTTCATGATTTTTATCTAGATAACCATATCATTTCAAACCTCAGAATCCTTAGAAATCATCAGCTGCAGTTTACAGATTGAGGAAATTGAACCCCAGAGAGGTTGTGACTGGCAGGGAACAAAAAATTGCTTGGCAAATGTTTACGGCAGCTTTATTCATAACTGCCCAAACTTGGGGAAACCAAATGTCCTTCAGTAGGTGAATGGTAAATAATCTGTGTTACATCTAGACAGTGGAATATTATTGAGTGCTAAGAAGAAATGATCTATCAAGCCATGAAAACACATGAAGGAAACTTAAATGCATATTTTTAAGCAAAAGAAAAAATCTATCTAAAAAAAAGCTATATAGTGTATGATTCCTACTACACACATAGCATTTTGGAAAAGGCAAACTATGGAGATACTAAAAAGATCCATGATTGCTGGGGCTAAGCAGGGAGAGAGGGACAAATAGGCAGAGTATTTTTAGGGCAATGAAACTACACTGTGTGACACTGCGATGGTGAATACAAGTCATTATATTTGTCAAAACCCACAAAGTATACACCAAGAGTTAACCCTAATATAAACTAGGGACTTTGGGTCATAAAGACGGGTCAATGTAGGTTCATCTTTTGTAATAAATGCACCACTCTGGTGCAGGACTTTGATAGTAGGGGAAACTAAGCAGAGGCAAGGGGTATATGAGATATTTCTCCTGTACCCTCCATGAAATTTTGCTGTGAACCTAAAACTGCTCTTAAAAATGTCTAATTAGAAAAAAATGACGGTGGCATAGAAGTAAAAAGGCTTAGAAAAAAAGGGATTAGAACCCACTTCTGTTGTTTTTGATGCTTTTACACTATGATGCTTTTGTACTAATTTTTTTTGCACCACATTTTGTTTCTTAAGTAAATCTTTTACTAAAAAAAAGTCTTTTTGAGATGTCTAAGCTATGCTTCATTGCTAGAAAAACTATATATTCTTCATAAAGGTTTTCTCTTAATATTTCTACATGTGTGAATTGTTTCTCTTCTCCAACTATCAAAACAAAATCCTATTACAGACCATACACATTTCTATCAAATCTTCATCTACTTTGCACAGTAAGATTTTATCACATATGTTGATAAAATTTTTATTTTTTACTTTCCTTTCCACATTTATTTTATTACATTTCAGGGTGTCAACATCTTTTATTTTTATAAATTCAAATCTATCTTATTAAATGCACTTATTAGGGTATTATGCTAAGTGAAGTAAGTCAATCAGAGAAAGACAATTATCATACAGTTTCACTCATATGTGGAATACAAGAAATAGCGCAGAGGTTCATAGGGGAAGGGAGCAAAAACTGAATGGGAAGAAATCAGAGAGGGAGACAAACCCTTGGTGATTCTTTACTCCAGGAAACAAACTGAGGGTTGTAGAAAGGGAGGTCAGAGGGGGGATGGGGTGACCGGGTGATGGGCAATAAGAAGGGCACTTAATGTGATAAGCACCGGGTGTTATACACAAATAATGAATCATTGAACACTACATCAAAAACTAATGATGTACTACATGTTGGTTATTGAATTAAAAAAAAAAGATGCTAGCAAATAAATGATACTTTTTAACCAGGTGAAAAAAAAATAAACTTATTAAATATCTCTTTATAAGTAAGCAACATTTTCCCACTGTACAACTAGAATATGTCTTTCTGTTGCCTTTACTTTGTTTTCTGCATTTAACTTTATGCACTGCACATAACAGGTACGTAATAAATGCATGCTGAATTTTAAAGAACACCTATAGAACACAAGCTCTGAATAAATCATTATGATAAATGTCATAGGGAAAACAGTCTTAAAGAGTTGAGAGTCTAGGAGAAAGCAAGAATGTACTCTAATAAGAAAAATATACAGTTCTAAGAATCCCAGGGAAGACTGGAGTTAAATACGGAATTGGCCAGCCTACAGATTCCCACTTGAAGTGAAAGAAATGAACATATACTGTTCACTTTCTATGTGCCTTCAACTGTGCCAGGTATTTTACTTATGTTATCTCAATTGGTGTTATGGTATGAAGCACCTTTGAAATCTTGGGCCCAATGCAGAATATTTAACATTAAAGTGTCTTGTAAGATAGGGAGGGAAGGAAAGAGGGAAGGAGGCAGGACCTTACCCACACAAACACTCAAGTATGTACATCAGTCAGGAGATACTGGTATCACAATTTTATAGATGAAGAACCTAAAGGTTAGATTAGGGAACTTCTGCAAAGTCAGGAGGGTGGATCAGAATTAAAACCCAAAGCTCCCAAGACCACTGCTCTTTTTAAACTACCTCCCATAAGCATCCTTTTTCCGTTACCAACTATTAGTTTGCTACATGCTAAATTTCCATGAGGGAATGTAACCGCTATTCAACCGCATTCATTGCCCAATTTTTCTTTTTTTTTTTTAAGATTTTATTTATTTATTTAACAGAGCAAGAGACAGCCAGTGAGAGAGGGAACACAAGCAGGGGGAGCAGGAGAGGAAGAAGCAGGCTCCCAGTGGAGCAGGATGTGGGGCTCGATCCCAGAACGACAGGATCACGCCCTGAGCCAAAGGCAGATGCTTAATGACTGAGCCACCCAGGCGCCCCCAATTTTTCTATTTTTAACCCAATATTATTTTACTTCTCTTGCCTATTATGACCCATCATGCAATCATGTAAAAAATATTCATTAAGCATCTCAGAAACTGTCACAGGCACTAGGGAGACAGCAGTGAGCAAGGGCCTTATGTTCTTAGAGGAGGAGACAGACAACAAACAAGTAAACAAAATCATTTTGGTTAAGTACACAAAGAGACAAAACTGAACTCTGTTAGACAACGACTGCGCAGAAGAAGGGCTATTTGAGACTGGGGGAATCAAGGAGAGCCTCTGAAGGGAGATGGCGTTTGTGTAACAAGAGCTGAGGGAAGAATATTTCAGGTAGAGAAGTCAGCAAGTAGAAGAGCGGTGAGGAGGAAACAGCTCAGTGTGAAATAACTGGAATCAAGGAAAACCTGGGGGAGAGGGACATGTGGAAAAGTTGGAGAAAGAAGCAGTGGCCAAATTACCTAACTTAAAGACAGCTAGGAATTTGGATTTTTATCCTAAATTCAAGAGATACCACTAAAAGGTTTTACGCAGGGAAATGACGTTTAAAAGATCATTCTGGCTACTGTACTGCATGCAAACAGGCTATTGTTAGGCGATTAGGTGAAAAACCGAACAGGAAGATTACAATAGGAGATGACGGCAGTTAATCCAGGTGAAGGATGATGGTGGTGGAGAAGGCGCAGAAGACAAGACCTTCTTGTGGTAGGATATAGAGAAGGAATCAAAAACGAGTCCTGAGTTCCTTCCTCTGTGTTAACAGCACTGCTTTTATTACGCTACCCATGTATGTGAGGATAATCTACTTGCTCTGAGTAAATAATTATTGTTACCTAGTACTGTACTGTTTGCTGGTTAATGACCCCAGTCTATACTTTTAAAGGTGGTATTTTTATCAGTTTGTCAAAACAAAATGTTCATAAAATGGATCAGATAATTAACAATGTCCCTTTCTATATTTTGAAGCTAGAGTTAAAATTATTCATTGAATAACTTCTCTTTAAACTTTCGAAAAATTCTCCAAAATAAATCCCCATCAGGGCTAAGTGCTCTTTTCTTTGCTACTTTGTTATGACTCTGGGTTTCGGATACAGCTGTTTTTATTTATTTTATTTAATTATACGTTACCTCTTCCTTCAGAAATTAATTTGAGGAGGTACATTCTAGTTACAATTTCTACTTCTAGCTGTATCCACTTTGGCAGTTCTCTCTCTCACACACACACACTCTTTACACTTTAATTACTTCTGATTCTGACCTGAGCCATTAATTAACATCATCTACCTAAAAATAACATTCTCTCAAGTATTTTGGTTTTCCTACATGCTAATTATCGTAGCTCTTCTCCTGATCCTATTTATCTTTTACTCTTTGTCTAACTAACTGATTCGATAATTTTCACTTTGACAAAATTTCTGAAACAATCAACTATTATAATTTTGTTTATTTCTGCTTAATTTTATTTTCCCTGTCTGGGGCACGCTATATGTCTTGATTTCCCTTCTCTTTTTCTAATATAGGCATTTAAATTGGTAATTTTTTTTTTACATATAGGTTTGACAGCAATCCATGAAAATACAACTACAACCATTACAAATTTTTTTTTGTTTATTCTAAGGAGTGCTCTTATGTTTATGGATTTCTTGTCTTATACATACAAGAATTTTATTTTAATTTTCATGTGGCTGCCCTATTTTAACTTTTGTCATATTAATTTTAATGTACTATGTTCTGATAATTTGAACCATAACATTTTTATATTATATTAAGTATACATATTTTGTCCAAGTTAATAACCAATATTTTTCTGAAAGATGTATGTACATTCGGGAAAAAAAATACATCCTTTTCCTGGCATTTAGTTTTTTGTGTCAATTGAATCTTACTTATCATACTTTCAACTCAATTCTTTATTAGTTCCTTACTTTATCTATGGTTTTCTAAGAATAGCAGGGTGCAAGCGAAAATCACAATCATATATAAACAGACTAAATGATAAACTCTATCTAATCCTTGATCATCTGTAGATTCTGGAAAGAGAACTCCAGCTACTAAGTACTTCACTGATAGATTGTTCTAAGTGTTCCATGTATTAAGGCATCTTCTATCTTAAAAGAAAGAAAAGTGGGTTTGACTAGATAGCATACCAAAATGTATTATTTCCACTGTTTTTTATTTCTTTTCCCCTAAATTCTTACACTTCTCCAAAATCTAAAAGGTAAGATCTAAAGTCATTCTTACTTCTGTGTGCCTTTATATTTTCCTTTTATACTTGGCAGCTTATAAAATCCTATCTTTGCAATGAAAATTAAACACTTGGCAAATATCTAGGCATTGTCATTTCAGGACATCTCGGGCATGATGCTCTGTGGTTCTAAATACCCACCCTGAGAAATGTTATCTAAATCAAACATGTTATAAAAACCACAGGCAAAGAAATTAAGACATAAATGAAGGACTGGCGTTTTCTACTATTCTATGTAGCTTGATTTCATGTCTTTTCAGTGTTCTTCCATTTTTCAGACTTTCTTTAGCTTTGGGTGTTTTAATTTGGTTGTGCTGTGTTTCTTTATCCCCAGCATCAATGAGTCTTTGCTCTGGGGCATCAATTCTGCTCCTCACAGCCTCCACTGAAAGTTTTACAGCTTGTCTGCTGTATTCACAAGTTTAGCAATTTTCTGGAATGGATGTATCTTACATTTGTAGTCATTCTTTCTTCTTCTGTCACTTTCAATGTAGTCAAATCAGCCTTCTCATGCCAGCTTCAGGGGGCACCTAGGCTGTCCTCTCCAACGTAGGAAAGCTTTTAAGTTACATCTGAGATTTGTTTTGTTTTTTGTTTTTGTGTGTTTTGTTTTGGTTTTTTTTAGATTTTTCAACTCTTTGAAGCTCATCTACTGGAAGAAAATGGGCATTTCAGAGGCTTTTTGTTGTTATTGTTAGACTTAGTTTAGATGAGGGTCCTTGCGGTGTTATTAGTTGAGGACACTCACACACAACATGTCCTTTAAATACAATTACCTATGATCATCTTTCTTTTCAACTCTAATGTACTCATCATCATTCTGATTTTTAAAAAATCTCTCCCATCTACCTCTTAAATCTACTCTTGAACAGGAGAAAAATGTGGCTGCAACATCTTTTCTTCCATTAAATTTGATTTGGCTGGTCTGAGTTCCTTCTTCACTGTTCTATATAGATTCCTCCTGAAGACGCACACATAGGTTAGCCTTTTGAGACAGAGGACAATGATAATTCCCCTCAATCAAAAAAACTTCTCAGGTTGCTGAAAAACTGCTTATTTATGGGGTGCTAAATCATTACCCTACAATCACTTGCTGGCCATGTGAGGGAAAACCATGTTGACAAAGGAAGGGCCAGGCCATCACCATCCAAACTTCTGATCAAATGTAGCATCACTAAATGTGGAGCAGCCAGATTAAGAGAAACCTGATGTGAAACAATATGAAACATAGCTGCACTGCCTATAAAATATTCTTGTCAAAATTTAACATCTGTTTACAGATATACAGAGAAACAAGTGTTAAAAAAAAAAAAAAGAGAGAGAGAGAGAGAGAGACAATAGACCCAAAATAGATTCACTTGTGGTAAGCCCCACATCAGCAAACGAAGATTTACAGCTAATCTAACTGCAGTTTCAACCTCTTCCAAAATGGAATCTTAAACCAGTGAATCTGGAATTTCCCAGTTAGCATTTAGTGAGGTAATCTGCCAGATAGGCCACTGCCAGATAGCTCCTCTTTCCTTGTCCCTGCCCCTTTCTGCTTACAAAAGTCTCCCATTTTATTTGATTGTTTGGAGCTCCTTTTTATTGCTAGAAGGATGCTGTCCAATTCATGAATTGCTGAATAAAGCCAATTTGGTCTTTACGTCACTCAGTTGAATTTTGTTTTTTAACACAAGTTAGATGATATCACAAAAAAGCAATCACATAAATCTAGAACACGAGGCTACATATATTCAACAAGTCAATGGCATGTTCAAAAACAAACAAAACAAAAGGGGGGCCACTGTTCTGAAGTCAAAGAGACTTAAGGGACAAAACAACCAAATGCAAAACATGGATTTGATGGATCAGGATTTGAATAAACCAATGGTAAAACTACATTTTGAGACAGAGAAATCTGCATATGGACAGGATATTTATTTTTAATAAGGAATTACTATAAATCTTCTTAGGAATAATAGTATAATTGTGGATGAAAATGGTACTACTTTCTAAAATACATATGGGAGTAACTGGGAAGAAAGACCTCATGTCTGGCATTTACATTAAAATACTAATGGGAAAAAAATAAGAGAAGATTCAAATGAAGCAAGTGACCAAAAGGTTGATAGTAATGAACGCGAGTGGAAAATGGGGGTTCATTAAATTATTCAAATTATTCTCTATCTTTACATGTGTTTTTAAGATTTATAATAAAAACAATTTTAAAGATGTTTTTCCTCTCTATCCTCCATTCTCCTGTCATTCCTGCATTTTTCTGACTTCATTCTTGATTTTATATCTATACCTTTAGTTCAAAATAACTCATGAAAGGTTTAAATGTTTTCCATTTTGGCACATGGACTATTTTGAGTTGAAGGCAATAAACCCCTGTGGGCTCAAGAGAAGATTTTGCTCCTCTCTTAACTACCTAAAAGAATATAAATTGGGGGGTCTTTCCCAGAATAAGAGTTATTACCAGAAATAAATTTTATCTGGGTGACCCATGTGTATGAAAGGGCAAACATCTCATTACCAAATATCTGCTCTTCTCCTTACTGCCCTGTGAACTGCTCTCCTCCCCTTTGAAGCCCCAAGGCCTTATCCCATTCCTCAGCGCAGAATGGCATATATATTTCATTTTACCTGTCTTTGAACCTCTCACGTATGTGGGGTTCCCATATGTACAAAATTAAACTTGTTTTTCTCCTGTTAATCTCTCATGTCAATTTAATTTAGACCAGCCAGAAGAACCTCTAAAGGGTAAATAAAAATGTTACTGCCCCAACAACCTGAAAAAATGAAACCAATGCTTTTATATGCCACTTCAAGCTCTCTTCCTTAATTTCTATATGCAAACATATACTTCAAAAAAAAAAAAAAAAGCCTAGGATTTTAGCATCAATAACCTCAATCAAAAACTCACTAGAAACAAATTTAACAGAAATGAATGAAAATAGTAGTTTGTTACTTTAAGAGATAGAAGAGAAATAGAATAAGGATAATGGCTATGTGACTACTTAAATTAACAAAAGAAAAATTTCTATTATATATTAGCCTGACAGGATGATTTGATTTAGTGTCTTTACTTGAAAGGCAAATCGAGGACAACAGAAAATAAAAACAGAAGAAACTGTGAAAGACTTTGAAATGGGCAAGAAAGAACACTGGATACCCTATCAAGGGCATCCTTGAGTGTCACCTCTGCCTTTCAAGGCCTTAAAGCTGTTTTACAACTTCATAATCTGTAGAAAACCAGTAACAATGAAAATAATACCTGCCTGTAGAAATGTAAGCGAACTGTCTGGTGGAATGCAATTGATCACTGCCTCATGAATAGATCAGTTTTGCATCTGTCTGTAAAGTCGGTTCACCATTCCTGATTGTCTATATACCTATGGTTCTGAAATTCTCCTGTGAGCTAGCTGTAACACATTACTGGCTCTCTCCGTAATAATAAGTTAAAGAAAATCTCAGATATTGCTCATCATATATTTGTGTAAGTCACGATTTTACCTTTAAAAATGTTTTCCCTCTAATTCATTTCATTTCCTTTCATAAACTGAAATGGAAATTGGAGTCTGACTAGTTTTTGAAGTGGCATAAAGAAGTTAGTTATAAATAACTAAAAATTTTAATAGATACAAAAAATTTAAAAATTAAGGCCTCCTTGACACAGGTCAATTTTCCTCTAATGATAAATAAGAAAAAGTTCTCAAATAAATTTTGTAATCAACCACTGCTGACATAGGAGAGCGATATACTATGAGATGGCTGTATCTATTACCAATAACAACTGAAATATTTATTAAACAACTGTTGGCACACATCAGGATTCTTCTAGGCACTACCTATCAAGTAAAACATCACTTACTCATAAAAAATAAACCACAATAATTAGGTTTAGAAAAAGAAAAAAAAAACAGGAAAAAAATTAATGGCCAGAGAAGCTTCATAATTAGATTAAAGTATAAACCAAGTCATTTCAAGAGAAAAAATCACCTCCATTTTTAAACACATTTTTCAAAAAATATCATACTTTTCTTTCCCCCTAAAAGCAATTTTTTCTAATAGCCCATTCACTTCAGCCTCAAGTAGATACACGTCACATGCACCATAATATTTTTTTAAGGTTTTAGACAATGTTACTGTCAGGCTTCCTGGCTTTATATGATTCAGAGGCCAATTCAATTACAGTAGCTGCTATGATATTTGCCTTTTCCTCAACACTCTCCATGTCAGACAAAATGAAATTCTGTAAGGTGAACAGTGTATGTTTGTGTACACTGGCCAACAACGACATTTCACTTCAATGTTAAACACTCATATATTCTACTCATGAGATGTATAATATTAATGATTTATGCATTTACTTTGTCCAATTATAAATGCATAAGAATGATTTACAAGATCTCTACCCCCAGCTTCCTGAAAGTTTAAAGAATTCGAGATAAAATGAGATTAAAATGAATGCATTTATAGCCTGCCAGTATCTATAAAAACTGAATGCAGTAAATTTGAACATCAAGATTTAAAAAACAGTTTACAAATAAGGCTGACATTGAAAGTTCTAAGAGTCATTAAAAAATAAATCCTCTTCAAAATTATAATAACATAACCCTAAGGCCAAATTAAATGTTTTTCTTATACATTCTATCATTCTCCATCTCCTTCCCCCAACTAAGAAAAGGATGGCAGAGAGTAAGTCAGTGAGAGAAACAGAAAATAAAAAATTCAGTCTAAATGCTTTCGGTTGTAAAATAAATCTTTCAAGTACATTTCTATCCTGGGTTATCATACCATTTTCTTTATTCACATCTATTCATCCATATTTTATAACAATCCTTATAGAAAGAAAGTTAAATAAGGGATCTCTTTCAAGGACAACTTATGTTATACATAAATTTAAAACCTGAACAGTGTTAAATAGAATTTTAAAACTGTCAAACCATTAAACAGCAACAGGTTGATTTAACATCTGTTCTTCAATTTTTCACCCAAGTTGTTATGGTAACCAAAATATGCGTGGAATATTTGTTTCCTAAATTTAACTGATTATTTCAAGTAAATAAAATTATAGCATATCATCTTATTAACTACAAATATTATTAATACTATAACCCTATATTTATCATTTTTAAATGCTGGTGGATTACAGGATTATATTTAACTAGACATTTATGCATGCTTTATCTCAGAATACACATTAAAAAATAGCAAAGGTATATTTTTTTCTAACTTGGGGGCATTTCTTGATTTTAAAAGCAAAACAAAACAAGGAACTAATCTATTTTCTGAACAATATACTATATTAAAATACTTCAAAGTTATATGATTTTAGTGCTTTGTAGGAAATGTAGATCACGTTCTTTCCAAACACAAGTCAATCCTGTTATTCCTCTAGTGCTCAAAACTTTCCACTGGTGTCCCATCTGTGAGCAAAGCCAAAGTCCTTACACTGGCTTCAAAACCCACACTCTCCACTTTCCCTTGCTTACCCCATGCAGTCACATTGGTCTCTCTGCTGTCCTTCAAATACACCAGGCTCACTACTACCTCAGGGCCTGGTACTTACTATTTCTTCTACCTGGAAGAGTGTTAGCCTAGGAAGCCACATGGCTCATTCTTTCATTTATTTCATTTTTTCCTTCAAATACCACCTTCTCAGTGAAACCTTCTCTGACTGATGCCATTTCAAACAGCTATTCCAGAACCTCGACCACCTCTGCTCACACATCACCTACCCACTATGGACTGAACTGTTCCCCCCACCCCAGATTCTTAGGCTGAAGCCTTAACCTCCAATGTGATGACAATATTTGGAGATGGGGCTTTGGGAGGTAATTTAGGTTAGATGAGGTCATGAGGGTGGAGCCCTCATGAAGAGATTAACATGCCCTTATTAGAAAAGGAAGAGACACTAACATGATCACTCTCTCCACCGGATGAGGACACAATGTTCTAGAAGGCAGCCATCTGCAAGCCAGAAAGACCTCACCAGAAACGGAATCTGGTGGAAAATTATTGGACTTCTAGCCTTCAGAATTATGAAAAAATTAATTGCTATTGCTTAAGCTAGAACCTTAATCTTGGACTTCTACCCTTCAGAACTGTGAAGAAATAAATTTCTGTTGCTTAAGCCACCCAGTCTCTGGTATTTTGTTATGGCAGCCCAAGCTGACTAATGCATTGTTCTTCCTTTACCTTCCTCATTAACACTCATTACTAACTATTATACAATATATCAGTGATCTATTCTATACATTACTAATTAACGCTGTTTATTGTCTGTCTCCCTTTACTGCATAAGCTTCATGAGGGCAGGGATTCTGGTGTATTTTGTTCATAAGACTTGAAACACCTGTGGTCTGGGATAACACATAATCAACAAATATTTGTCAAATGCACAAAGTATAAATTTAAAATATCTTAAATCTTGATATGCTATGGTAGGAAATAATATATTTCTTTGATGATATTCAGGGAATCCAGTAAGAAATAAAAAATACACAATCTTTATCAAGTTAATTTTTCTTAAAAAAATCAAAATTATTAGGCTTTGTGTTCTTACAGAACCAAAGAATCTTAATTTCCTGATTTTCTTGATCTTTTCTCCTCCTATGAATTTGATTTGCTACAGGCTCAATCTTCTTCCTACCAGTTAAATATGTAAACTACTTTATACAGTTAACTCTATCTGGGATTGTTTTCTCTGTTTACTTCGTTAAGTGAACTCATCTACCTGCTTCACTGTCACCTTTTTCAGATGACTCTGAAATCCTCATCTCTTGCCTAGATTTCTCTGTGTTCTGGTGCTGCATTCCAAACTACCTTTGAGATGTACACCACTTCGGGCATACTGTCAGGAATGTCAAAGGACAAGAGCTTTAGGTAGAATATAACACTGTACTCACGTAAGTAAAAAACAAAACAAAGCAAAACTAAATAAAATTTAACTACAACAGCAAAAAAAAGTAGTCCTTAGTAGTATAGACTCACATAATTCTGTATATTGCCTGAGGAATCGCTTTGTTTCATTATAGAAATTAGACTTACAATGGTAGGGCATTCCAATTTCTGGATTATGACTATGTATTCTAATTAACAGTATACTCTTGCACTATCAGCTTCGCTACAACCACTGAATTATTCCCAATATTGTAGTAGAGTTTTATTACTTTCAAATTGAATTTAATCACTTGGGGGGGAAAATATAAGAAATTATACGAGGTTTTCAAATTAAGTTTCTGAACTAGGATAGTTTATTTTTAGAAGAAAAAAAAATCTTCCAGTGTTTTTCATCATTGGTTCCCAAATAACATATTTGTTTCTCCAACCACTTTTCCTCATACTCACTAATCAATTCATTATTTTAAAGACTTCTCTAAAGCACATTTTTTATAGAATTTAGGACAGGCTTCAAATGAAAGTTGGCTAGAGTTCATTATTCAGTTTAAGCAAGCCATATATTTTTAGAATTTCACGAGCAAAAATGCAAAGAAAAGAAATTCTAAAAGAAAACCATGTGGTTATTACGACTTTAGAGATAGGCTAAACTTTCCAGGGCAGTACAAGGTCCCTGGGATGTAGGTATCACTGAGAAGACTCACAGAGCTAGGGAGCTAGGGAGCTTCAGTACACATAAATTATTAATGAAACACATATGATCCCAGTCTTATGTTGCCATTTTAAGATGAATGATTACTATATATTATATCAAGTAAATTTCACTGCTGTTTCTTTCTCAAATATTTTTTCTTTGAATTAGGAGTATAAATGAAATATGTTTAGGAAAGGACTTAAGAACCCATGTCTGGCTGTCCCCAATGCTCACGAAAGGTACAAAGTATGCCCTAGCTGTCAACAAATTCTGTCATCATTCCTCTCAAAATATATCTGAAATCTGACCACGTCTCTCACTCTCTTCTGCCTCCATAATGTTTTACTAGGATTATTCCAAGAGCCTCCTAAATAGCGTCCCTGATTCCACCCTTGCCCCACTACAGTCCACTCTCCACACAAGAGCCCCAGTGATCACCATAAAACACCTGAGTCAGGTCGATTCACTCCTCTGCTAACCCTCTACCAGCTTTCCTCATCACTTGAAATAAAGTTCTTACAACAGTTTAGAAGACCCTTCATGGTTTGGTTCCCCCTACATATCAACCATTCTTCGCACCTCCTTTACTCCATTCAGCCTCCATGTCTTTCTGGTTATTCCCTGGACATACCAAGCATACTCTCACTTGAGGTCCTGTGCATTTGCTACTTTCTCAGCCTAAAAGATTCCCTCCATATATTCACAGGATTTGCTCCAGGGCTTTTCCAGCCTCTATTCAGTGAGGCCCTCCTTGACACAGGACCACAGACTAGTAAACCTTCTCTGCTGCCTAGCCCTCTCTACTACATTAAACCTGCTTTATATTTCCCCCTCATGCTTATCACTACTTGACATACTACATGTATGTTTGTTCATTTATTATTCGAATTATCTAATTAAAATGTTAGCTCCAAGAAAGCAAAGACTGTTTTGTTTTGTCCTTGCTCATTCCCTGGCAACAGAATACAGAATAGATTAGAAATGAGTATCAACAAATACCGATCACAGAAATGAATGAATGAATGAATCTTGTGATTATTTCTCATTCCAAACTAGATGCCACCTATTATTCCTTCAAATTGCATACCACTACAAATCTACTTTTATGATAAGTCATATTCCCTGTTGTATTAAGAATCAGTTTGTACTTAGCATGAAAGTATCAAGAACCATCTCTCATTTCTCTTTGTATCCCCTGCACCTACTTGCATCATTTCTTTCTTATAATAGGAACCCAGTATTCCTTAAGCTGAATTTGAAGTCATACTGAAAGATAACTTTTATAACACACCTGGATCTCTTTTTATCCTTTAGCAAACAGACCAATACCAATTCTTAAATTCCTAAAGAATATTCTGCTTTTAAAACCAACCAGCAAATTTAATTCAAGTGAAACAAAAGAGCGATGTAGCCTGGCTTAGAGATGCCTGACATCCATTTTGTACTGATGTGGTAACTACAGAAAACATTTTGAATGATGTTAGGTCAAAAGATTTTCAGAAAATAGTAAAAACTACTTGACAGAAAGCTGCTTCGACTTGATCCATTCAGGAATTCTACCAAAAAGGAAAGAACGCCACACAGCACACGCTTTATAAACAAAAAAATAACTAAAAAGCAAACTAATACAAAGAGATTTTTTTTCCTAAGAAAACAAAATTTCAGCATTGCTATTGAAATTAATAATTAATTGACCCAAAAATTTTGCACAGTTCACTAACTGGTATTTTTAACAAGCTTTTTAACAAAGCTTAAATCACCAAGAAAAGACTAAATTATGATCCATATGTTGAAAAATACATACTTTGAGTTGTAGACTTTTGCCAAATCAGTTAAAATTAAAAGGTATGATTCTAAAAAGGTTAAACTTTCACCATCAAGAAAAGTCAACTGAACAGCAATTTATTCCCCAAGACTTGTGTACAAGCAGGATTTTTACTTTTCAGTCAAATCCTTTGAAAATTGATAATATATAATTACAGTGATCAAAATATTTGATAGGCTACACTAGAACTCTCTTTTTCTAAGCACAAGAAGCAACTACATTAAAAATAAATGATACAGTAAAAACAATGTCTTGCCTCATACAGAGTTAGCTCACCTGAGGTATGAGTCTATCCAAGTTCTCAGCTCGATTTCCATGAGAAGGATGTGTGGATAACCATTCTGGCAACTTGGGATGGCCTTGGAGGCTATCTGCAAATTCCATCTGCTGCCAAAACACTGAACTGGCTCTGACATCCACACAAGCCTAAAACCAGAATTAATTAAAGAAAAAAAAAAAGAGCTTAGTTATGACATTTTTTAAAATTTACATCATTATGTTTGAAAAATATTTTCTATCATTATTTGCAAATGACATATCCGATAAAGGGCTAGTATCCAAAGTATAAAAAGAACTTATAAAACTCAACATCCAAAAAACAAATAATCCAATTAAAAATGGGCAGAAGAAATGAACAGAGATTTATTTCTTCAAAGAACACATACAAACGGCCAACAGACATACAAAAAGATGTTCATCATCACATCATCAGGGAAATGGAAATCAAAGCTACAATGAGAGAGCACCTCATACCTGTGAGAATGGCTAAAATCAAAAACACAAGAAATAACAGGCGAGGATGTGGAGAAAAAGGAACCCTCGTGCATCACTGGTGGGAATGCAAAGTGGTGCAGCCACTGTGGAAAACAGTATGGAGGTTCCTCAAAGAGTTAAAAATAGGACTACCCTACAATCCTGCAATTACACTACTGGGTATTTACCCAAAAAATACAAGAACACTAATTCAAAGGGATATATGCACCCCTATGTTTACAGCAGCACTATTTATAATAGCTAAGATATGGAAGCAGCCCAAGAGTCCACTGATCAATGAATGGATAAAGAAGATGTGGTATAATACACACACACACACACACACACACACTCTCTCTCTCTCAATGGAATATTACTGAGACATCAAAAAGAACGAAATCTTGCCATTTGCAGTGACATGGATGCAGCTAGACAGCATAATACTAGGCGAAATAAGTCAGAGAAAGACAAACACCATATGATTTTACTCATATCTGCAATTTAAGAAACAAGAGAAAGACAAAGCCAGAAACAGACTCTTAACTATAGAGAACAAATTGATGGTTACCAGAGGTGAGGAGGGTGAGGGGAAGGGTGAAATAGGTGATGAGGATTAAGAAGTGCACTTATGATGATGAGCACTGGGTGTTGTATGGAACTGCTGAATCACTAAATTGTACACCTGAAACCAATATAACTCTGTATGTTAACTGGAATAAAAATAAAAGCAAATGAAAAAAAAAATAAAAAAAAATAAAAGCAAATGAACAAAAAACCAAATGAAAAAGCAGCAAGAAACAAAAAAATAAAAGTGATTGCAATGAAAAAAAGTATTTTCTAGCATTTTAATAAAAGTAGAATTGCTCATTGCTTTAAAAAAAACTCATACAAGATGGTATTAGAGAAGCCCAAAACCCCCTATACAACATTCACAAATAATCCCACTCCCAAAGATAGCCCACTATTTTCAGTACGACAGGTATTAAGAACATGTATTGAGGGCAAAAATCTTCCACACGAATTAATATTTTGTTTTCATAAAAATAAGGATTTAAAATCTCATTATTAAACTGTACTACAGAAATTTTATTCTTAATCTAGACCACTAGAATAATTATAAGACTTCAAATAAACTTAAATGAAATATTTTTTGTTATATTTTTAATGTGCATATTAATTTATCTACTTTTCCTCAGTGTGTGTGCTAAAGAACATATTTAGGTCATTCAAAATACCTTATAAAAGTATACCTTTTTTTTAACAAATAGGATACATACATCTTGTATGTGTGTGTAATTCCATCAGACACTCATACACGTACACTTATCAACACAAACAACGTTTCTGGAAGGCAATTTAAGAAACTGTTAATATTAGTAGCTACCCTAAGATTACAAGTGGGGTGTTTGATGATGGAGGAGGACTTTTATTTCTGAATTATATAAAGTATATTATTTCTATAATATAATTACTTCTAAATCCTATATAGGTCGATTTAGTAAATATTATTATAAGCCTGTTCAATCTATTGACATTTCTAATTTTTTCTAATAAGAAGTGACTGGATAAAGTGATTATATTTCCCAACTAGTTTACCCCTAAGACAATTAAGGGAAAAACTTACACTGTACTGACTAAAATGTGCTATCAAAAATCCTCAGCCTTAAAACAATGAGATTGTGACACACAAAAAGGCAAATACACAATATCATGCTATTCTAGTCAACATCCATGTCTCTCTGTTTTTAACAAACACCATTAAAATATTTTCCAATGCTGGGAAAATGAAAAGAAAAAAATAATTGGAAATCCAAGTAAATTTTATTCAATGTTTAAAACAATACAATTATTTTTATTGTGGTAAAATACATATAAAATTTGCCATCTTAACCACTTTTAAGTGTACAGCTCACTGGTATTGAATCCATTCACATTGTTATGCAGCCACCACCACCAGCCATCCCTGCAGCTCATTTCATATACACCTATTAAACAATCAATTACCCATTCTCCTCTCACCCCCTCCTGGGTGACCACTCTAACAAATTCCGTCTTTATGGCTTTAACTACTCTAAGTACCTCATACAAGTGAAATCATACAGTATTTGTCTTCTTGTGACTGGTTTACTTCACTTAGCATTATGTCCTCAAGGTTCATCCAGTATTACAGCATATTGCAGAATTCCCTTCCTTTTTAAGACTGAATAATATCTCATATGTCTTGTATCACACTTTGCTTATTCATTCATTGGTCAATGGACACTTGGGTTGCTTTCACATTTTAGCTACTGCTAATAATGCTGCTAGTTTGAACATGGGTATACAAATATCTTTTGAGGCCCTGCTTTCAATTCTTTGAGGAATATAATCCAGAAGGGGAGCTGCTGGATCGTATGGTAATTAAATTTTAATTTTTCTGTGAAACTACCATACCATTTTCACAGTGGCTTACCATTTTACCTTCCCACCAACAATGCACAATTGTTCCAATTTCTTCACATTTTCACCATTTGTTAATTTCTGTTATTTTGATAGTAGCCATCCTAATGAGTATGAGGTAGTATCCCATTATAGTTTTGATTTGTATCATCTAATGATCAGTGATGTTGAGCACCTTTTTGTGTGCTTAGTGGCATTAATTTATCTCCTTTGGAGAAATGTCTATTCAAGTCCTTTGTCCATTTTGCAACCAAATCTTTTGTGTTACTGTTCGGTTTTAAAAGTCCTCTGTATTCTGGATATTAATTCTTTATCAGATATATAATTTGCAAATATTTTCTCCCATTCTGTGGGTTGTCTTTTCCTGTGGATGGTGTCGTTTGATGCAAAAACTTTTTTTTTTTAATTTTCATGAAGTCAAATTTGCCTAATTTTTTCTTTTGTACCTGTGTCTTTGGTGTCACATCCAAGATATCATGACCAAATCCAATGTTGTGAAGCTTTGGTCCTATATATTTTTTCTAAGAGTCTTATTGTTTTAGGTCTTAAACTTAAGTTCCTGATCCATTTTGAATTATTTTTTGTATATGGTATTACGTAAGGATCCAATTTCATTCTTCTTCTGGATATCCAGTTTTCCACCATCATTTGTGAAAAGACGGTCCTTTGCCCAGTTTCCACCCTTGACAAAAATTATTTGACCATATACATGAGGATTCATTTCCGGGCTCTCTACTCTATTCCATTGGTCTGTATGTCTTTTATGCCAATACCACAGTTTTCATTACTGTAGCTGTGTAGCAAGTTTTGAAATCTGAAGTGTGAGTCCTCCAGTTTTATTCTTGATTTCAAGGCTCTTTTGGCTACTCATGTCCTTTTAAGATTGCATATGAATTTTCTATTTCTACCAAAAAAACAAAAAAAGTCACCGGGATTTTGATAGGGATTGTGTGGAATCTATAGACTACTTTGGGTACTACTGACATTTTTAAATTATTAAGTTTTCCAGTCAGTGAGCACAAGATCTTTCTCTTTCTTTATGTCTTGTTTCAGCAATGAATTTTTAGTTACCACTGTGTAAGTCTTTCACCTCCTTGGTTAACTCCTAAATCTTTTATTCTTGCTGAGGTTATTGTAAATGGAATTGTTTTTATCATTTCCTTTTCAGATTGTTCATTGTTCATGTATAGAAATGAATTTTTGAGTGTTGACACTGTATTCTGATACTTTGCTGAATTAATGTATTAAGTTCAAACAGCTTTTTTTTTGAGTCTTTAAAGTGTTTCCTACATATAAGAGCACATCGTCTGCAAACACAGATAATTTAACTGCTATCTCTCCAGTTGGGATAACTGTTACTTCTTTTTCTTGCTCTGACTACAAACTTCCAGTACTATGTTGAACAGAAGTGAGAGTGGGCATCCTTGCCTTGTCCCTGAACTTATAGAAAAAGCTTTCAGTCTTTTACCAGTGAGTATGATGTTTGCTGTGGGTTTTTCACATATGACTTTTATTATGTTGATGTAGTTTCCTTCCATTCCTATTTTGTTGAGTGTTCTAATCATGAAAGGGTGTTAAATATTCTCAAATGGTTTTTTTTCCTACATCAATTGAAATGATCACGTGGGGTTTTTTTTTCCCTTCCTTTTTTGAGATGTGGCATATTACATTGATCAAGTTTTATATGCTGAACCATTCTTGCATTCCAGGAATAAATCTCCCTTGGTTATGGTGCATATCCTTTTAAAATGCTACTGAATTCTGTTTGCTAGTATTTTGTTGGGGATTTCTGCATCAATGTTTTTAAGGGATATTGGTCTATAGTTTGCTTGGAGTGTCTTTGTATCAGGGTTATGCTGATTTCAAAGAATGAGTTACGAAATATTCCTTCCTTTTCAATCTTTTGGGAAAGTTCGAGAATTGCTATTAGTTCATCTTTACATGGTTGGTAGAATCTCCCAGGGATGCTGTCAGACTTTAATTCTTAGTTAGATTTTGATTACTGATTCAATCTCACTACTAGTTATAGGTCTATTAAATTTTCTATTTCTTCATGATTTAGTATTGGTAAGGTTTTGTGTTTCTAGGAATTTGTCCATTTCATCTAGATTATCCAATGTTTGGTATGCAATTGTTCATACTACTTTCTTACGATCCCTTTATTTCTATAAAATCATTAGTAATCTCTGCACTTTGATTTCTGATTTCAATAATTCAAGTCGTCTTTACTTTTTTCTTAGTTCAGCTAGCTCAAGTTTTGGCAATTTTGTTGATCTTTTAAAAGAACAAAATTTGACTTTAATGATACTCCTCTAATTGTTTTTCTGTTCTTTATTTCGTTTATCTCTGCTCTAATCTTTACTATTTCCTTCATTTTACTAGCTTTGGGTGTAGTTCTTTTTCTAATCCATTAATTTGTAAGTTAGGCTGTTCATTTGAAATCTTTCTTGTATTTTAATGTAAGCATTTATAGATATAAATTTTTTAAATTATTTTTTTATTTATAGTATTTTTTTATTATGTTAGTTACCATACAGGACATCCCTGGTTTTTGATGTAAAGTTCCATCATTCATTAGTTGCGTATAACACCCAGTGCACCATGCAATACGTGCCCTCCTTACTACCCATCACCAGCCTATCCCATTCCCCCACCCACCTCCCTCTGAAGCCCTCAGTTTGTTTCTCAGAGTCCATAGTCTCTCATGCTTCATTCCCCCTTCTGATTACCCCCCCTTTCTTTATCCCTTTCTTCTCCTACCGATCTTCCTAGTTCTTATGTTCCATAGATGAGAGAAACCATATGATAATTGTCTTTCTATGCTTGACTTATTTCACTTAGCATTATCTCCTCCACTGCCATCCATGTTGCAGCAAACGTTGAGAAATCGTTCTTTTTGATAGCTGAGTAATATTCCATTGTATATATGGACCACAGCTTCTTAATCCAGTCATCTGTTGAAGGGCATCTTGGCTCCTTCCACGATTTAGCTATTGTGGACAATGCTGCTATGAACATTGGGGTGCATATGGCCCTCCCTTCACTACGTCTGTATCTTTGGGGTAAATACCCAGTAGTGCAATGGCTGGATCATAGGGTAGCTCAATTTTTAACTTTTTAAGGGACCTCCACACTGTTTTCCAGAGTGGCTGTACCAACTTGCATTCCCACCAACAATGTAGGAGGGATCCCCTTTCTCCACATCCTCTCCAACAATTGTTGTTTCTTGCCTTGTCAATTTTTGCCATTCTAACTGGCGTAAGGTGGTATCTCAGTGTGGTTTTGATTTGAATCTCCCTGATGGCTAATGATTTTGAACATTTTTTCATGTGTCTGTTAGCCATTTGTATGTCTTCATTAGAGACAATCTCTTCAATAAATGGTGCTGGGAAAATTGGACAGTTACATGCAAAAGAATGAAACTTGACCACTCTCTCACACCATACACAAAGATAAACTCCAAATGGATGAAAGACCTCGATGTGAGACAGGAATCCATCAAAATGCTAGGGGAGAACATAGGCAGCAACCTCTACGACATCGGCCACAGCAACCTTTTTCATGACACATCTCCAAACGCAAGAGAAACAAAAGAAAAAATGAACTTGTGGGACTTCATCAAGATAAAAAGCTTCTGCACAGCCAAGGAAACAGTCAAAAAAAATAAGAGGCAGCCCACGGAATGGGAGAATATATTTGCAAATGACAGTACAGATAAAAGACTGGTATCCAAGATCTACAAAGAACTTCTCAAACTCAATACACAAGGAATAAACAAATCATAAAATGGGCAGAAGATATGAACACTTTTCCAATGAAGACATAGCTATAAATTTCATACTCAGCACTGCTTTCACTGCATCTCATAACTTTCTATACGTTGTTTTTGTTCATTTCTAGTTTTTATTCAATTCCTTGTAATTTCTTCTTCAATCCATTGGTTATTTAAAAGTATACTGTTTGGGGGCACCTGGCTGGCTCAGTCAGAAGAGCATGAGACTCTTGATCTTGGGGTTGTAGGTTTGAGCCCCACATTAGGTGTAGAGATTACTTAAAAAAATAAAAATCTTAAAAAAATAAAAAATAAAGTATACTGTTTAATTTCCACAATTTTGTGAATTTTCCAGTTTTACTTTCATTATTTATTTCTAACTTCATCCCACTGTGGTCAGAGAAGATACACTGAATGATATATACCTTAATCTACGAGAATTTGTGACCTAACGTAGGGTCATTTTTGGAAAATGTCCCATATGCCCTTGAGAAGAATGTATACATTCTGTTGTTTTGGAATAGAGAATTCTGTATATTAAGTCCTTTATTTCTTTACCTTCTATCTGGTTGTTCTATCCATTATTCTGGGTAAAGCTACTCACGTCTCCAACTACTATTACAGAACTATCTATTTCTTCCTTCAGTCCTGTCAGTTTTTGCTTCATATATTTTGATAGTATGCAGTTAGGTACATAAATCTTTATAAATGGTATGTCTTCTTGTTGTTTGAAACCTTTATTACTATATAATACCATTATTTGTCTCTTGTAATCTTTCTTAATAAAAGTCTATTTTGTCTGACATTAGTACAGCCACTCCTACTCTCTAATGGTTACTATTTGCATGGAATATCTTTTTCCATCCCATCACTCTCAACCTGCATATGTCCAGGGGTCACAAATTAGTCTACTATAGACAGCACATAGTTGGGTCATGTATTTTTATCCATTCTAGCAATTTCTGTCTTTTGACTGGAAAGTTAATCCGTTTATATTTAAAGTGATTAATGATAGAGAGGGACTTGTATGACTGTGCTAATTGTTTTCTATATGCCCTCTACCTTTTTTGCCCTCATTTCCTACATCACTGTCTTCTTTGTTTAGTTGATTTTTTTCTAGTGAAATGTTTAAATTCCTTTCTCATTTCCTTGTGTGAATATTCTATAGCTATTTTCTCTGTAATTACCATGGGGATTACATTTAACAACCTAAGTTTATAACACTCTACTTTGAATTTTGCCAGTTCAACTTCAGTAACATATAAAAACTCTGCTCCTGGGGTGCCTGGGTGGCTCAGTTGTTAAGCGTCTGCCTTCAGCTCACCGCGTGATCCCGGGGTCCTGGGATCAAGCCCCACGTCAGGCTCCTCCCCTGAGAGCCTGCTTCTTCCTCTCCTACTCCCCCTGCTTGTGTTCCCTCTCTAGCTGGCTGTCTCTCTGTCAAATAAATAAATAAAATCTTTTAAAAAATAATAAATAAATAAATAAATAAAAAATAAAAACTCTGCTCCTTCACAGCTCTGTCCCCATTCTCTTCAGTCTCTTATGTAACAAAATTACATCTTTATAAATTGTATAACCAAAAAATAATAATAATTTAAAAATAATTCTTTTAAATGCATTAAGTCTCCTAAATTACATAGAAAACAAGATTTGGAGTTACAAACTAACCTTTATAGTAATACTAGCTTTTATACTAATAGTTTTTTTTTTTCTTTAAAGGTATTTCCTTTAAAGGTACACCTTTAAAGGTTTTTCTTAAATTGTGCAGAAACAAAAAAGTATAGTTACAAACAACTGTTACAATAATACTAGTTTTTGAAACTGTCCATATATTTACCTTTACTAAGATCTTTTTCTCCATAAAGATTTGAGTTACTGTCTCGTATCCACTCATTTAACCTGTGGGACTCCCTTGAGCATCTTTTGCAGAGCAGTTCTGGTGGTCATGAACTCCCTCGACTTTAGTTTAACTGAGAATGTCTTAATTTCTCCCTCACTTTTGAAAAACAGTTTTTCTGGACATAGGATTCTTGGTGACAGGTTTATTTTAAAGCACTTTGGATATAACAAACACAGGTCTTCTGGACCACAACGTTTTTGATGAGAAATCTGTTGATAATCTTAGTGTAGATCCCTTGAATGTGATGATTCACTTCTCTCTTGCTACTTCAGGATTTGCTCTATGTCTTTGGCTTTTTAAAGGTTGATTATAACATATTTCAGTGTGGGCCTCCCTGTTTCACCTTTCTTGAAGCTCACTGAGCTTCTTGGATGTTTATATTTATGTATCTCATCAAATTTGGGAAGTTTTCAGCCATTATTTCTTGAAATATTCTCTCTGCCCCTTTCTCTCTCTCTTCTCTTTCCAGGACTCCCATGTTGGATATGTTGGTCCTCTTGATCATGTCCCCCACGTCTCTTAAATTCATCTTTTTTTTCTGCTCCTCAGCTTTGGTAATTTCCATCGTCCTAACATCAGGTTCACTCATTCTTTCTTCTACCGGTCAAATCTCTCTTTGAAAATGTCTAGATTTTTGTTGTATTTTTCAGCTCCAAAATTTGTTAGTTTTTTGGAGAGTTTTCTACCTCTATACTGATATTTCCATTTTATTAATAATCACTTTCTTGACTTACACTTTCCTTTAGTTCTTTAAGCATCTTTGAGACAATTGTTTTAAAGTCATTGTCTAGTACATCTACCATTAGATATTCTTAAGGGACAGTTTCTGCTTATTTAATTTTTTCCCTATGAATAGGCCATACTTTCCAGTTTCTTACATGCCTGTTTTTGTTTGTTTGGGTTTTTTTGTTTTGTTTTGTTTTGTTTGTTTGTTTGTTTTACTACTGCTGTCTCTGTGCCTAGGGTTAGCCTGAGACATAAATATAACATCTCCTCAGGATTTTTCTGAGCATGTGCAGTCACTTTCTAATTTTCCCCAAATATGCAGTTGTTTTTGAAAGTCCTAGCCTTTAGTATCTGGGTCCTCTCACCAAAAATTAAAAAAAAAGAAAAAATGAGGTGGGGAGGTGGTGGGAGAGGAATGTTACCAGATGTTTACGTCCCCTGGAAGTCACTTCAGCCAGAGGGGCAGGGCTTGCTATAACAGGAAGAGGTACAAAACAATGGCTGCCCACCTGTATGCACCTAATGATCAAAAGCAGCATTCAGTGACCAGAACACAGATCACTGATATTTGGAGGACAGGGACCTTTTTGCTTACACTGGCTCCGGCAAGCTGTGTTATGACATGCTCCAAGAAACATGTGCACTGCCATGTGACAGAGGTAGGACAGGTAGCAGCTAATGCGATAAGGGGTGAAACAGACCAAACTTAAGCACAATTCATTGTCCAGTCTTCCCCTGGGAGGTACAAGCCTTCAACAAACCCCAGAATTACAAAATAGTTACAATCAGACAGACTTTGTTAGTGTAACTGTGGACTATCTGAGGAGACAAATGCCTGGTGCTTCCTACTCCACCATCAAAATTGCAACATAATTCTTTAAGACCTCTGAATACACTAAATTAAAAAGAATCCAAGGTACTTTGCCCTATTGCACATATATAGACAGACACATATACATGTTTATAAATAGGAATATATATGTAAGACAAAAATATAAATGTGACCCATGTCTATACATGTATATCTATGTATGTGTAAAATACATATGTGACATATGTGTGAGTTGTGTGTGTGTGTATATCCACACATAAATAGTTGTTTGATACTGAATTCTAAACATACACAGAAATATGTCCTTCGATAGCAGGTCAACATATTCATAATAATATAAATACAAGCTGGGACAAGCAAGCAAGATATTCTTCTAAGATAATTAATAAAAATATGAGTTGAAAGAATTTGAACTGAAATAATAAGTTACTATTTTAAAAAGCACAGCACATATAGCAGCTAAAAAAACAAAAAACAAAACCAAAAAAAAAAAAAAACCCTGAAAACTGTAAGACAAACATTTCAATAGACATTTCAAATTCAGGAATTATCTACTATGAGGTATTCTGTTACACATACCAAACAATATCCAATATTTTTTCACACCAAAAGTGTTAATCAGGGGCGCCTGGGTGGCTCAGCCCATTAAGTGTCCACCTCTTGATTGTGGTCATGATCTCAGAGTCATGAGACTGAGCCCCGCATCGGGCTCCACAATGAGCAGGGAGCTGCTTAAGATTCTCTCCCTCTGCCCCTCCCCTATACTGGCATGCTCTCTCTAAAATAAAATAAAAATAAATAAAAGTGTTAATCAAAAGAGAAATAAAGTACTTCCCTCTTTAATCTCTTAAAAAAACACAGAAGGCAAGCTTTAAAGTAATATTTGATATGTAAAAATAGAAGAAAATAATTATCCCACAGACTGAAAAATATTCCAAACTTAAAACTACTCCAAAAGGACTGAAAAAATCTGCTTTAATAGTAAGGTAAAGGTATCTAAGTGTGTCTGTTCTTCTAAAACCCAATTCAAAGGACCATTAATGTAAGATAACTTTGTTTTCAAAAGGGGTATTTTATTTATATTTTTCTAACTTATAAAAAATAAGTCACAGGGTATCAGTAAGATATTGGAATAAGAAGCACTGAAACCTTCTTCCCACCACAAACACACTGATTTAACAATATACAGACAAATTCCCTTTCTGAGAAATCCAGAAAGTAGCTCAGAGGCTCCTGAACCTTGGGCAACTGTGAAACCAGACACATCAAAGCCAATAGGAAAATTCGGGACAGCCCCTTGCCATAATCCCTACCCTTAACACAGTGCCATACAATTGGAAGGAAACCTCAGTTCCCAGCTTCTCCCTAGTGAGGGAAAGAACTGGAGCATGTATCCAACATTCCAACTTTTCCAGGACAGCCCAAGGAACTGGTTTTTCTCTTGTCTCAGAGCACTGACAAGAGGCAGCACACGCTAGGCGTGGAGGCCAGTGAGAATAAGGATAGCAGTCTAAACTAGCACACAAACAACTGCAATAGCCCCTCCCCCAGCTCAACACAGATTGGCAAAATTCCCCAGATCCAAGCTTCTCCTCCCTGGGGAGGAAAGAAAGTGAACCATATGTTTAACTTTCCAGTATATCTGGGAGATGCCTGAGAAACTGCCTACTATCTCACCTATCTCAGAGCAATGATGGGACCTGGTATACTTTATTTATTTGGGGGGGAGGGCAGAGAGAGAAAGAGATAGAGAAATTTAAGCAGGCTCCAACCCCGTGCACAGCCCAACACAGGGCTCGATCTCACCACCCTGAGATCATAACCTGAGCCAAAATCAAGAGTTGGACACTTAACCTGAGTGAGCCACCCAGGCACCCCAAGGAGCTGGCATACTTTAGATGTCTGGGTTCCACTAAGAACAAAGACTGGGCTGGACTGGCACAAAGGTTTGAGAGGTCCACAAAATCTCTGGCAGGGCTAATTAGTAAGGATCTTCTCCTGGACAAGGCCAAACCACAAAGACCGGAAAAGTTGGTTGTTTTTTCTAATGTAAAGAAACCAACTCAGAGTCAATGAAAATGAACAGCCAGGGAAATATGTCCCGAAGGAAAAACTTAAATCCAGAAACTGACCCTAATGAAACATATATATGATTTACCTGAGAGATTCAAAGTAACCCTCATAAAGTCACCCACGTCAGAAGAAATACATAAACAAAGGTGAGAATAACAGAGATAGAAATATTAAAAAAAAACAAACAGAAATCTTAGAACTGAAAAATAAATGAACTGAAAAATTTAATACCAGAGGAGTTCAACAGCAGACTTAGATCCAGAAAGGCTCAGTGAACTCAAAGACAAGTCACTGGAAATTATCCAGAAAAGTAAAAAGAAAAGAAATAAAAGTGTAAAGAAAACTTAAGCATTTGTAGAACACCATCCAATAGACCAATATATGCATTACAGAAGTCCCAGGAAAGGAAAGAGAAAGAAGGAGCAGAAAGTTTATTCAGAGAAATAATAGCTGAAAACCTTCCACTTCTGGGGAAGGAAATGGATATCCAGATCCACAAAACCGAAGACAAACCATGAAAGATGAACTCAAAGAAATCAACTATCTAAACACATTATAAGCAAATTTTTAAGTCAAAGACAAAGAATTTGGGGGGGAAAAAAAAGGAAAGAAAAGTGCATCAATATGTACAAGGGCATCTCCATAAGTCTTCTCAGCACACTCCTTGCAGGCCAGATGGGAGTGGGACATTATATTTAAAGTCCTGAAAGAAAAAAATTGCCAACCAAGAATAATGTATCAAAACTGTCCTTCAAAAATGAAGGACACGGACTTTCTCAAACAAAATCTGAGAAATTTCATTGCCACCTGACCTGCCTTACAAGAACATTAAAGAGAACTCTTCAAAATGAAGAAAATAACCATAAACAGCAATATGAAAGCACTGAAAGCCTAAAACTCACTGGTAAAGGTAAATATATAGACAAATACAGAATACTATAATATTGTAATAGTAGTAGATAAATCATTTTAATTCTAGTTTAAAGTCAGTAGTATTAAAAATAACTACAAGAATATGTTAGTGGATATACAATATAAAAATATGTAAGCTATGAAATCAATAAAAGTGTATGGGGGAAATAAAGTGTAGACTTTTTGTATTAACTGAAGTTATTATCAGCTTAAAATAGACTATTATAACTATAAAACATTTTATGTAAGTTCCATAGTAACCACAAAGAAAGTACCTATATAAGATATACAAAAGAAAAAGGAATCAAAGCCTGTCAACACAAAAAAAAATCAACAAAATACAGCAACTGCACCAGATGAAGAAGACTAAAGAACTGTAAGACAAAGAGAAAACAAAATAGCAACAGTAAGTTCCTTCTCTATCAATTTCTTTAAATGTAAATGCATTAAACTCCTCACTCAAAAGACAAAGAGTATCTAAAAGAATGAAAAAATAAGATCCAACTATATGCAGTCTACCTGAGACTTATTTAGATTTAAGGACACAGATAGGTTGAAAGTGAAGGGCTAGAAAAAAAAATATTCTGTGCAATTGGTAACCAAAAGACAGCAGGGGTGACTATACTTAAATCAGACAAAACACATGTTAAGACAAAAACTGTCATAAAAGCAAAGGGACATTATATAATGATAAAAGGATCAATAAACATGGAAGGTATAATAATTATAACTATATATGCACCAACATCACAGCATCTAAATATATAAAGTAAACACTGATAGAACTGAAGGGAGAAACAGACAACAATATGATAAGAGTATGAGACTGCAAGACCCTACTTTAAATAATGCACAGAACTTCCAGACAGAAAAATCAAGATGGAAACAGTGGACTTCAACACTATAGACCAAATTGATCTAATAGACATCTACAAAACATTCCAATCAACATGAGGAAAATACTCATTTTCTCAAGCACACATGGAACATTCTTCAGGATAGATCACATTCGGTCACAAAACATATATCTTTTCCAGCCACAATGAAGTGAAACTAGAATCCAATAGCTGAAGGAAAACTGAATATCTACAAATCAAACAACAACTCCCAAACAACCAATGGGTAAAATCGGAAATGAAAAGGTAAATTACAAAATATTCTGCGACAAACAAAGCCAAAAATACAACATATTAAAACTTACACAATGCAACAAAAGCATTATTAAAAGGGAAGTTTATAGCAATAAACGTCTACATTAAAAAAAGATCTCAAATAAACAACCCAACTTTACACCTCAAGGAACTATAAAAAGAAGAACAAATAAGTACAAAGTTAGCGGGAGGAAGGAAATAGTAAAGATTCTAGCAGAAATAAACAAAATAGAGAATAGAAAAGCTACAGAAAAAGAAATCAATGAACTAATAAAAGCGGACTTTTTGAAAGGATAAACTAAATTAATAAACCTTTAGCTAGACTAAGAAAAAAATGAGAAAATACTCAAACAAAATCAGAAATGAGAGTCAGACATTACGACTAAAGTCACAGAAATAAACAGGATCGTAAGTGACCACTACAAACAGTTACATGCCCCAAAATTGGATAATCTCGAAGAAATGGATAAATCCTAGAATCACACAATCTACTGAGACCAAATCATGAAGAAACAGAAAACATGACAAGACCTAAAACAAGAAAGAAGATTGAATCAGGAATAAAACATCTACCAAAAAAGAAAAGCCCAGACCAGATGGCTTCACAAATGAATTCTACCAGACATTTAAAGAAGAATTAACACCAATTCTTGTCAAATTCACACAAAAAAGTTGACAAGGAGGGAACACTTCCAAAATCATTTTGCAAAGTCAGCATTATCCTGATACCAAAGCCAGACAAAGGCACTAAGAATACTACACGCCCAATATCCTGATAAACAGGTTCAAAATCCCTCAACAAAATACTAGCAAACCAAACCCAATAGCACATTGAAAGAATTGTACAACAGGGTGAGTAGGGGGAAAATGGCAGAGTAGGAAGATCCTAAGATTATCTCCTGCCACGGATATATCAAGGCAACAACTACAGGTATTGCAAGTCACTGTGAAAATGACCTGAAGATTGGCAGAACAGATCTTTCACAGCTAAAGACATAAAAAGAAGGCCACAACAAGAAGCAAAGGAGGGATACAGACACCGTAGGGAACCAAACCTCTGGCACAGCAACCAGTAAAGAGGAGAAATAATAACAAGTATGGAAAAGGAAGGTGGTTAGGCCTAACACTGGGCATTTGCAAGCCTATGGACCTGAACCAAGAAGACAAATCCCCATAATATCTAGCTTTGAGAATCAATGGGGCTTAACTCCAAGGGAGCCAGAAGGCTACAGGAAATCAAGTCTCTGTGCTTAAAAGGCCAGTGTACTATATCACTCTGTCAGAGACCCAGCACAGAAGCACCAATTTGAAAAGTCTTTTATATACATGACGGAGATTTACTGTCTAATTTTAGGATGTATGCCAGAGAGGCAGGAATCTGCAGATTTCTCTGGGAATAGAAGTGACGACAGGCTCCATTCTTCTTGCCATCCTTTAGCCTAGCTAGCAGGATGCTTGCAGGAGCCAGTTCTGATACTCTCCATCACCTTGCTAGCACCATTTGCCCCATTGCAGCATTTCCCTATAGACCCATACCAGCAGGCACCACTCCAAAGCAGCACAAGCCCTGCCACATGGTAAGCAGCCAGGCCAGGAGCAGTGCTCCTCTAAAGTGGCTACTGTCTAGGGGAGGGTAGAAGCAAATGCCACCCTCCAGCATGCGTAGAGTATCTACAGCTAGGTTTTTCAGCCACAGCCCTGCCCACCAATGCACCCACAGCAATCGTAGCAGACAGCTAGGCTGAGGGCTGGCCTTATCCACCAGCATACCCATGGTGACTACAGCCAATCCTCAGCCAGCTGCACCAGGGGCAAGCTATGTCCACCAGTGTGCCCACAGTAGTTTCAGCTGGTCATTGTTGGCAGGCAGGCTAAAGGCCAGCTCCAGCCACCAAGACATCCTCAGTACTCACAACCAAGCCACAACAGGGGAGTGCATGCAGCTCACACAGGTGATACCCATGGAGCACCTGGTTCTGGTGACCAGGGGGATTGAGCTACTGGGCACTACATGACACCTTTCACATAACACTACTACTTTCAAGACCAAGAGACATACCTGACCTAGTTAATACAAAGAAACAAACACACAGAGTCAGACAAAATGAGAAGACAGAGGAATATGTTCCAAACAAAAGAACAAAACAAAACCCCAGAAAAAGAGCTATATGAAATGGAGATAAGTAATCTATCTTACATGATACAGTTCAAAGTAATGATCATAAAAACGTTTCACCACACTTATGAGAAAAATGGATAAATTCAGTGAGAACTTCAATAAAGAAATAGAAAACATAAAGAGCCAATCAGAGCTAAGCATACAATAACTGAAATGAAAAATACACTAGAGGAAACCAAAAGGAGATCAGAGGATGCAGAAGAACAGACCAGGAAAAAGAAAAAAAAGAATTTTAAAAATGAAGATATGGCACAAAAATAGACATACAGATCAACGGAAAATAATAGAAAGCCCAGAAACAAACCCACGTTTATACAGTCAATTAATCTATGACAAGGGAGGAAAAAATATACAATGGAGAAAAGACAGTGTCTTCAATATATGGTGCTGAGAAAACTGGACAGCAAAATGCAAAAGAATAAAACTGGACCACTTTCTAATACCATACACAAAAGTAAACTCAAAATGGATTAAAGACCTAAATGTGAGACCTGAAACATAAAAATCCTAGACTAGAACACAGCAGTGATTTAACATTGGCCACAGCAATATTTTTCTAGATATGTCTCCTAAGGCAAAGGAAATAAAAGCAAAAATAAACTACTGGGACTACATTAAAACAGAAAGCTTTTGTATAGAGAAGGAAACCACCAACAAAACAAAAACTCAACCTACTGAATGGAGAAGATATTTACAAATGATATACCTGATAAGGGGTTAATATCCAAAATACATAAAGAACTTCTACAACTCAACACCAGAAAAAGCCCAAACAATCCAATTAAAAAATGGGCAGAGGACGTGAACAGACCTTTATCCAAAGAAGACATACAAATGGTCAACAGACACATGAAGAACTGCTCAACATCGTTAATCATCAATGAAATACAAAAAGAAAGCACAACAAAATATCACTGCACACCTTTAAGAAAGGCTAAAATAAAAAATCAAGAAATAACAAGTGTTGGTGAGGATGTGGAGTAAAAGCAACCCTCATGCACTGCTGGTAGGAGTGCAAATTGGTGCAGCCACTATGGAAAACAGTACAAAGATTTCTCAAAAAATTAAAAACAGAAATACCATATTATCTAATAATTCCACTACTGGGTACTTATGCAAAGAAAACAAAAATGTTAATTTGAAAAGATATATGCACCCTATGTTTGCAGCCCAAATGTCCATAGATAGATGAATGGATAAAGAAGATGTGGTATATATACACAATGGACTATTACAAAGCCATAAGAAAGGATGAGATCTTGCTATCCGTGACAACCCAGAAAGGGCTAGAGGGTACTACACTAAGTGAAAAAAGTCAGACTGAGAAAGACAAATACCATACAATTTCACTTAATGTGGAATCTAAAACAAATGAATAAATAAACAAAAAGCAGAATCGGATCTGCAAATGCAGAGAACAAACTGATGGTTGCTGGAGGAAAGCAGACAGAGGAATAAACAAGCAGGTGAAGGAGAAGGAGGGTTATAACTTCCAATTATGGAATGAATAAGTCACAGGAATAAAAGGCACAGCACATGAAATACAGTCAATGCTACTATAAGAGTACTGTATAATAACAGATTGTAGCTATACTTGTGGTGGGCATGGCATAACATATAGAAACTGAATCACTATGTTGAACACCTAAAACTAATATAACATTGTGCATCAACTACACTCAAATTAAAAAATCAAAAATTAAAATAAAAAGTTTTAACATGAGGATAGGTTAAGGCACCTCTGGGACAACATCAGGCATACTAACATTTGAATTATAGGGATCCCAGAAGAAGAGAGAGAGAAAGGAGCAGAAAACTTATTTGAAGAAATAATAGCTGAAAACTTCCCTAAGCTAGGGAAGGAAACAGACATTCAGGTACAGAAAGCCAAGAGAGCCCCAAACAAGATGAACTCAAGGAGGTCCACCAAGAAAAATAATAATTAAAATTAAAAGATAGAGAATCTTAAAAGCTTCAAAAGCGAAGCAAACAGTTACATACAAGGAAACCTCTATAAGGCTATGAAGTGATTATTCAGAAGAAGTAGGCCAGAAGAAAGTAGTATTATATATTCTAAATGCTAAAAAGAAAATACCTACAACCAAGAATATTCTACTTGGCAAGGTTATCATTCAGAAATGAAGGAGTGATAGTTTCCCAAACAAACAAAAGTTCATCACCACTAAAGAGGCCTTGCAAAAAATGTTGAATAGTCTTCTTTAAGTGGAAAACAAAAGGCCACAACTAGAAGGAAATTATGGAAGAAAAGAATTTTACTGCTAAAAATAAACATATACTTAATAAGCATACATCTGTATGTTGCCTATGAGACTCATTTCATGCCTAAAGACACATAGAGGCTGACAGTAAAGGGATGGAAAAGATACTCCATGCAAAGATAAGCACACACACAAAAAAAGCTGGTTACCAATACTTATATCAGACAAAACAGACTCTAAAACAGAGACTGTAATAACAGACAAAGAAGGGCATTACATAATGATAAAGGGATAAATCCAATAAGAGGATGTAACAACTGTAAATACCTATGCACTCAACACAGGACATACAGAGTGGGGAAAAGACAGTCTCTTCAACAAATGATGCTGGACAGCTACACGCAAAAGAATGAAACTGGACCATTTCCTTACGGCATATACAAAAATAAACTCAAAATGGATTAAAGACCTAAATATAAGACTTGAAACTATAAAACTCCTACGAGAAAACATAGGCAGTAATCTCCTTAGCAATATTTTTCCAGATATGTCTCTTCCAAGGAAATCAAAGGCAAAAATAAACTATTGTGATGACATCAAATTGAAAAGCTTTTCACAATATAGGAAACCATCAACAAAATGAAAAGGTAACCTACTGAATGGAGAAGATATTTTCAAATGATATAACTGATAAGGGGTTAATATCCAAAATATATAAAGAACTCATACAGTGCAACACCAACAAAAATCCAATTAACAAAAAAGCAGAAGACCTGAATATACATTTTTCCAAAGAAGATATACAAATGGTCAACAGACACATGAAAAGATGCTCAACATCACTAATCAACAGGGAAATGCAAATCAAAACCACTATAAGATACAACCTGACACCAGTCAGATGGGTAGTATCAAAAAGGTAAGAAATAACACATGTTGGGAAAGATGTGAAGAAAAGGAAACCCTTGTGCATTCTTGGTGGGAATGTAAACTGGTGCAACTACTATGAAAAACAGTATGAAGATGCCTCAAAAAAATAAAAATAGAAATACCATATGACTCAGTAATTTCACTTCTGGGGATTCACTCAAAAAAAAATGAAAACACTAACTCGCAATAGACAAGATATAGAAGCAACTTAAATGTCCATCAACAGATGAATAAAGAACAGGGTAGGGGCGCCTGGGTGGCTCAGTCGTTAAGCGTCTGCCTTTGGCTCAGGGCATGATCCCGGCATTCTGGGATCGAGCCCTGCATCAGGCTCCTCCGCTGGAGCCTGCTTCTTCCTCTCCCACTCCCCCTGCTTGTGTTCCCTCTCTCGCTGGCTGTCTCTATCTCTGTCAAATAAATAAATAAAAATTAAAAAAAAAAAAAGAACCATGTATATCTATACACACACACATACATACACACAGTGGAATATTATTCAACCATGAAAAAGAATTAAATCTTGCCATTCGTGGCAACATGGTTGGACTTAGAGGATATTATGCTAAGTGAAGTTAGTCACACAGAGAAACACAAATACCATGATTTCACTTAACATGGAATCTACAAAACAAAATGAATGAACAACAACAATAAAAAACAGAAACAGACTCATAAATACACAGAACTGATGGTTGCCAGTGGAAAGGGGTTGGAGGAATAGGAAAAATAGATGAATAGGTATAAAATTCCAGTTATGAAATAAGTAAGTCACGAGGATGAAAAGTACAGCATAGTGAATATAGTCAATAATAGTGTAATAACTTTGTATGGTGATAGATTGTAATTATACTTACCACAATGAGCATTGTGTAATGTATACAACCGCTGAATCACTATGTTGTATGCCAGAAATTAATATCGACTATACTTCAGTTAAAATTTTTTTAATTTTAAAAATAAATTGTACTCAGCCTGAAAAAACAAATCATACACTATGACTAAGATTTACTTCTGGGATACAAGTAATACAATATACTACATTAACAAAATGAAGGATAAAAATTACATGATCATCTCAATAGATGCAGAAAAAGCATCTGACAAACTTCAACACCTTTTCATAAAAAAAGAAAAAAAGCCAACAAACTAGGAATAGAAGTCAATTACTGTAACATAATAACAGCCATATATGAAAAAAACCCTAGCAAACAACACACTCAATGGTGAAAAAATTTTTCCTCTAAAATCAAGAACACTCTTGTCACTTCTATTCAACACAGTACCAGAACTAGCAAGAGCAATTACACAAAAAGAAAAAGAGTACACAAATCAGAAAAAAAAGAAGTAAAATTATCTCAGTTTGCAGATGGCATGATCTTATATGTAGAGAACACTAAAGATGCCACAAAAGAAAACTGCTGGAATAAATGAATTCACCAAAGTTGCAAGTTACGAAATCAACATATAAAATTCGGTTGTGTTTCTATACACTAACAACAAAGTGTCTGAAAAGAAAATTAAGAAAAGAATCCCACTTAGCATCAAAACAATAAAATACTTAGGAATAAACTTAACTAAAAGTATCAAAGACTTGGATACTAAAACTATAAAACAATGATCAAAGAAATTAAAGAACATACAAATAAATGGAAAGATACACTGTGCTCATAGATTGGAAGACCTAATGTTGTTAAAATTCCCATGGCACTCAAAGCAATCTACAGATTCAATAAAATTTCTATCAATATCCCAATAGCATTTCTTACAGGAATAGAAAAAACAATCTTAGGGGCACCTGGGTGGCTCCATTGGTTAAGTGGTTACCTTTGGCTTGGGTCATGATCCTGGGGTCCTGGGATCGAGCCCCACATCAAGATCCCGGCTCAGCTGGGAACCTGCTTCTCCCTCTCCCTCTGTCCCCCACTCATGCTCTCTCACTACCTCAAATAAATAAATAAAATCTCTCTTTAAAAAATCCTAAAATTCACAAAGAACCACAAAAGATCCCAAAAAGGCAAAATAATCTTAAGGAAGAAGAAGAAAAGGTACTTCCTTTCATACTTCCTAATTTCAAAATATATCACAAAGCTACAATAATTAAAACGGAATGATATTGGCAGAAAGACAGACATACAGATCATCTGAACAGAATTAGAGAGCCAACAAATAAGCATATCCAGTCAAGTGATCTTTGACAAAAGTGCCAAAAATATACAATGGGCAAAGGATAGTCTCTTCATTAACTGGTGCTGGGAAAACTGGATATCCACATGTAAAACAATGAAACTGGACCCTCACTTTACACCATGGACAAAAATCAAATCAAAATGGATTAAAACCTTAAACATAGAACCTAAAACATGTGAAACTCCTCAAAGAAAACATAGGTGGAAAAGCTTCGTAACATTGGTCTTGACAATGATTTCTTGGATATGACACCCAAAGCACAAGAAACAAAAGCAAAAACGGACACATGGGACTACATCAAACTGAAAAGCTTCTGCACAATAAAGGAAATAATTAACACAGTGAAAAGGCAACCTACAGGATGGGAGAAAATACCCGCAGACCATACAACTAATAAGGCGTTAATATTTAATACAAACAACTCCTGTAATGCAATAACAACAACAAAAAAAAACGAGTAAAACTGGGCAAAAAACTTAAATAGACAGTCCCCCAAAAACAACATACAAATGACCAATAGGCATATTTAGAAATCCTCGACATCGGGGCGCCTGGGTGGCACAGCGGTTAAGCGTCTGCCTTCGGCTCAGGGCGTGATCCCGGCGTTATGGGATCGAGCCCCACATCAGGCTCTTCTGCTATGAGCCTGCTTCTTCCTCTCCCACTCCCCCTGCTTGTGTTCCCTCTTTCGCTGGCTGTCTCTATCTCTGTCAAATAAATAAATAAAACCTTTAAAAAAAAAAAAAAAGAAATCCTCGACATCACTAACCATCAGGGTAAAGGAAATCAAAACCACAACGAGAGATCACCACATATCTGTCAGGATGGCTATGATTTTATAAATAAATAAATAAATAAATAAATAAATAAATAAATAAATGGGTTAAGTGTTGGTGAGAACACAGAGAAAAGTGGACCCTAGTACACTGTCAGTGGGAACGTAAAATACAGCCACTAGAGAAAACAGTATGTAGGTTTCTCGAAAAATTAAAAATACAACTATTACATGATCCAGCATTCCTACTTATGGGGACTTCTATAAAAGAATTGAAAGCAGGATCTCAGAGATATCAGCACTCTTATGCTCACTGCAGCATTACTCATAACAACCAAGATGTGGAATCATTGTAAACATCCATCAGTGGAAAAGTGGATAAAGAAAAGTGGTATTTACATACAATGAAATGTTAGTTTCTAAAAAGAAGGAAACTCTGCCATATGCAACAACATGAATGAACTTTGAGGACATTATGGTAAGTGAAATGAACGTAGTCACAAAAGGACAAATACAGCATGATTCCACTTACGTGAGGCACTGAAAATAGTCAAACTCACATAAGCAGAGGATAGATGGTGGTTGCCAGGGGCTGGGAATAGGGAGACACAAAGTTGCTATTCAAAAGGTAGAAAGTTCCAGTAATACAAGATGAATAAATTCTAAAGATGATCTTCTGTACCACACTGTGCCTAGTTAATAGTACTGTATTATACACTTAAAAATTTGTTAAGATGGTAGATCTCATGTTAAATATTCTTGCCACATTAAAAAAAGATAAAATGATAATTATAGATCAAAACAGACATATTTAGAAAATAAATATTCAGCCCATCACAAGCCTAACTCACTTGCCTCAATACGAATTATACTAGGGGTGCCTGGGTGGCTCAGTTGGTTGAGTGTCCAACTCTTGATTCTGGCTCAGGCCATCATCTCAGGGTCCTGGGATTGAGCCCTCTGTTGGGCTCTGCGCTTGGCATGGAGTCTGCTTGAGATTCTTCTCTCCCTCTCTCTTTACCCCTCCTCCTACTTGCGTGCTCTCTTCTCCCTCTCTCTCTAAAATTAACAAAATCTTTTTTAAACAATTATGGCAAAGTAAGGAACCTGTGTTTACCAAGTGTCTGCAAGTACACTACGAAAAGGTGCGATAATTTCCAGACAAGGTTTTCTTCTTAAAGTAGAACTAGTAATGGTCAGAGTTGACCAGGGAAATACAAGAAAATATGTCTCAGCAAAATATATTGGTCCTGGAATACTTTTTGAGGCATTGTACTGGGACAATGGGAAGTGCAGAAATAGAAAGACTGGATTCAAAATACCACTTATTTTATTTAACTAATAATCACTTACATGGAACTAAATGCCAGGTAATATTCCAAGCGTATGACAAATATCAACTCATTGAATCAACATAACAAACTTTCAAAGTAAGTACTATTATTACACTCATTTTAAAGATCAGAAGAAGAAACCAAGGCCCACAGAGGTCAAGCAATTTGCTGAAAATAATATAACTAGGAAGTGACAGATTCAGGATTTAAACACAAATAGAATGGGTGAAGTGTTTGTGACCTTGGGCCAATAACTTAGTCTCCAGGAGTCTCAGATTCATCTATAAAAATGAAATGAAAGCAGGGGATCATTAGGATTAAATGTGATAACTCTTGTAAAGTAGTTAGTCCAGATCCAGAACACAGTGGATACTATTTCTACTCTTACATTCCCCTGGTGAGCAACCAATATTGCAAGATGTTAGGTTTGGTCGTAAGTGATGATACCACAAATTTACAACTAAAGAAGGATTTAGTTTAATTCAGACTATAATATCAGCATGCATGAATATGCATTAAGGGACATATTAATCGAAAAAGAATTTGCTACTATTCAATTAGAAACTCAGTGGGATATGATATTCATAAGAGTACAATAGAAGAGCTATTCTTATATTTGAACATTTTCCAATGCCAAAACAATGCCAGAAAAAAAATGTATAAATAAATTCAGACCTAGTATATCCTACCAGTAGCCACATTTCATTAAAAATATAACAATAAAAGCGTCTCTGAATTTTGCTTTCTATTCACCTAGACTCTCCAACAAAACTGCCAGCCGTAACCCTAAGAGGTAAAGTCTGACATTAGCAGTTCTGAGTCATTTTTCAGAATGCCATTAACAGCCTACACTTCTCTCAGTCCTGGTGACATCCTCTCCTGTATTTCACCCAGACAAGTGGTGGGTAAAATAGTCATCTGAGATAATACTACGAAGGACTATGGCAGTCCTTTGAAGGGTAGTCTGACGCCTAGTATACACTGTAGAAGAATACACTGAGGCTATTTTAAAGATACAATTTAAAGGGACCAAACAGATTTTTAAAAATGGTGATCTTAGGGGCAGTGTGGCAGAAAACCAAAATTGTTCCTGGTGCATTAAGATATTACAGAAAGTTCCACTTCAGAAACAAATGTACCTTTATCATAGGAGGGTAAAATCTTACTATCTATGAGGCCTTTGGCAGGTTACTTAATTTCTCTATCCCTGAGTTTCATCTACAAGATGAGGATGATAATAACAACACCTATACTTCACAGGGTTGTTATGAAAATTACAGAGTTAACACATGCAAACAGAACAGTGCCCTGCACATACAGATGTTAGTTAACATTATTGTCATTGCTGTCAATATCATCATCAGTGTTATCAGCACTACTGTCATCACTATAACCATCATCTGCCAGGAAACTGGTTCTCCCAGTCTCTCACTTTCATATATTCATTTTCCCATTACCTCTGATGGCATCGCTTACTAAAGCTCACTTTACTGTGGAACCCATTTCTTGTCTAAACATTTTCTAGCCAATACTTAAAAATCGCTCTTTCCCAAATGAATGTGACATAGTCTCAAGATGGTTTTAGCTAAACCATTCTCAATATCTGCCAATCCCTCCCATTAAAAACAAAATAAAACAAAAAACCTTGACTTACCAAAACTATTTTATATGCCCTAACAAAGAGAAATAAGAAGACTTGCATCATTTTGTATATTCATTTCATTTTAAAGTTTTTTGCATCTTTTGATTGCCAACATGTCAGTTCATTAATCAATACAATGAAGTTTTAATAAACTTTCATGTACATATTTTCCCTATCCTAAAGTTTTATAAGATTCAACATTTAGAGCTAAAATCATTGCAACTAAAAAATGAAGTGAAAACACAAAAGCCTGTCTCATTTATCTAAGTGATACAATGAGGTTCAAGTAAGATGTAATACATGATGTATGCTTTATGAAAATTTACATTATAACGCACCTAGTAAATGAGATGTTCTCCCCACTTACCGTTTTTTTATTCTTAAATCATTAAGCAAAGCACCTAAGATATAGATAGAACACAGAAACAGTCAGTTTGTTATGACAAAGGCTCAGATTACCAACCTGGAAAACTCTGAGACCTGGACATGAGCTCATCCTAACTAGAGGTGCATGTTATGGGACAAATCACTTCACCTCTTTGGACCCTAATTTCCTTATCTGTAAAAGGAGAAGGCGGATTGGATTATCTCCAACTTTCCTTCCTGCTCCAAAAGTCTATGATTTTAAGCTATTATTTACAGAAATTTTAGAATTTTGATTTTATTTCTGATTAAAGTAGATTGTTTATTACCTATTTCTGTCACTAGATGGTGCTATCTACATAGTAATTCAGGCTACTTTAAGAAACCATCAGGCAACATCTCTCAACAGGAACACTAATAAACTTTGACTCTCCAGGCCAGTCTAGGGAATTTATGATCTCTGTCCCCATCCCCTACCCCCTGCATGCCCATTAAACACCAGTAATCTCTACTACCCTAATCACTGTGACAACTACAATCATATACAGTGCCCTACTAAAAAAAAAAAAGGCTGCTCCTGCATTAAAATCACTGAAACAAAATTAGATTCCTTCTTCATATTTAAGAAACAGATACTAAAAAATAAGAATGATTTAGCTGTTAGTAAAATCAGCCATTTATATAAATGACTGTAAAGTGTCAAATTATCTTTACAGTGACAAATGAATACACACACATACACACACACACACAAATCAAATACTGAATTTGATTGTCTGCTGGTAACTGGACATCTAGTTATTATTCTGTGGGTAAGTCACACCTTAGTCCAACCAGTTTTTACCAACCCTATATTAGTCTGACAATTTATATAATGATAAACTAAATGTCTTATAAATGAAAAAAACTATAAAAATGTAAATATACAAAATAAACTCACACCCAATAACAAAGCACAACTAGAGAGCACTCTAAGGGAGGCAAGCTGCCTATTTTCAAAGAGGCCTCCTGAGTAACTTGATTTTAAAGAATTTTCCATATTCTGTTTAGTCCTTGGCCTTAAAATCTCATAAATCTAACGGGACAGCGCATGACCAATAAATCCATCTCACAGAAACAGTTCCCATTAACCAAGTTCACAAAACTGATATAAAAGCAGAATATCAACTTATTAATGTGTGGCAATAACTGTAACTGCCAAAACTACCAAGGGCACAGGGCATCTGCGTCCTCAAATCATTATGTTCTTTCCCTTCTAGGCATGGTCCAAAGGAAGCCAGGCTATAATGAGGTTGCCTAATAAGGACAGAATGAGGAATAAGATAATTATGTTCTGTGATTTGAATATTAAATGGCAGTAAGTCAAGAAAGTCTGATGCATCAATGTCCAAAAAGAGGATATAAGCCACAGGTAAGAATCAAGTAGAGGACATACAAAATAACCCTTTAAGGTAGGTACTATCATTATTCCCATTTTTCAGACTAGAAAAGAGACTTAGAAAGGGTAAGTGATTTGCCTACAATCATGGGAAACAGATGAGAGGTCAAACATAGGTTAGTCTGACTCTGGAGTCCAAGGTCCCAACCACTATGCTACGGGTAAGATATAAAATCCGCACAATTGCTAACAAGTCTCCCTTTCAGTTTTATCTCCTGACATTTGTGCTCTTGAACTCTACATTTCAGCACATGAATTTTTAACTCCGGGACTAAGTTTGCTTTTGAACATGCTGTCCGCCATGCCAAAAACACCCCCATCAACATCTTCATCAGGATAATTACTACTTAGCTTTCAGATGTCTGCTGTAAATATCTTTTTCTCAGTCTAATCTCTAGGCCAAGTTCTCAACCGTAGCTAATGTTACATTTCTGCTCTCCTTTTTCAGGGGATCTTGTGTATCTCTATCACAATGCTTTAAACTACGAAAATTGTTTATTGACTGTCTCTGCTTGTTACTCAAATTCTGACCTCCATAGAGGTATTGTGTATCCCTACATCCTGGAATATGATAAATACACATTAAATATACATTGAATTAATAAATGGAAATCGATGTAATAGGTCAGAGAAGGGCTATGTATATTAATTTAAAGAGTGTCACCTGGGTCTCAAAGATGTCTCTAACAGCGTGTATTAACAAATATGAAAAAGAATGTGCCAATCAAAAGTAGAATCTGAAAAAATCTGATGACAAATGCTGGCCAGTGTCCACTTAAGTCTTACCTTGAGAAAGTGACTATCCTAGCTGACTGGACCTAATTATTATTTATGGCAAAGTGGAGGGAAATATGATTGGAGCCAATGAAAGCTGTAATGAGGCTGACACAGAAGTTCAGGTAAAATGCTAATGGTAGAGATGGAAACATATTGAGATATATTTTACAGATATAACTACTGATACTTAGTGAAAGATTCCATGTGAATGATTGAGAAGGAAGTACTAAGGAGGACTCCAGATTTCTTCCAAAAGAAACTGAATAGAAGGTGGTATATTCACTGGGGAAAGGAAGACGAGAAGTAGATGTGAGCGAAAATCAGGGATATACTGAATATATTAGGTTTGAGATATCTGTGAAATTGAAAGAGGAAATAACAGGCAGATATTTGGTTTTTGTTTTGTTTTTAATTTTTTGACTATAGCTGAAACACAGGCATACATTTAAATATAAATGATTAGAAGATTAGTGCTCTTAGGATTTTAATTGTATTAATTCTATAATATAGGTCCAATTACTATTCCTATCCTATAGATGAGGAGAACTGAGGCAAAGAAAGGATAAAAAACTCACACAGGATCACATAGCTAGTACTCTAGAGCTGGCAAAGCAGCTGTTCAAACTTAGGCAGTCAAGTTCCTGAGCTCGCTCATTATCACTATACTACACTGCTTCTTTGGCAGCCGACTGATACCCCCACAGCATGGGCACTCCAGAAAGGGTTCTGCATTTGATACTCAAGAAAAAAGGGCTGAGGTTTAAGATTCAAATAGAGAATTAAAGAAGAGTCTCCATAATGAATGGGATAACCCCACCTCCCTCTCCCTTTCCAACCCTTAACAACAGCCAGTTTTACAGGATTCTTCTGCAAAGACACCTGAACAGGCACAGAGAAAGGGCTTACATATATTCCATGTGGAAGTTCTCAAAGAGAGAGCTAGCTCACTGCCTTATCATTTTACAGTGGAGTCCACTATCCCAACCTAGGTATACAGAGCTTCTGAAAAGTTTCTTAGTGCCTTCTTATAAAATATGGACAATCGTAAGTTACAAATTTGGGGATGTATGTACTTCCATCTATGAGAGTAACTGGTACTGGATTTGTCCTCCCACCACTAATAACCATAACACTGGAAGACTACATGAGGTATACATTTTCAGGTACTGGACAAAAAGCAAGATAAGACTGTGATTCTTGAGAGAAACATTTCTCTCACAGTGCGATCCCCAGATTTGCTCCTGCTCTCTGCCTGGAGGTAGTTTCCTGACCACAATGTAAGGGGGTAGAACCAAAGCAGAACATGGCAAGTTTAGCTAAGCTAAGGAGTTAGAAGATAACAGTATAGGGCTGCAAGGGGTAGTTGGAATTTGTTGGTTAAGATATCAGAAAGCAGCTCAGTCCAGAAATTGGCAGTTTCCTTGGGGGTACCTTAAACTAGATTTCATCAAAATTAAAAAATGTTTGCTCTGCAAAAACAAAACAAAACGAAAAAACAAAACACACGCACACAACTTTGTTAAGAAAAGATGAGCCACAGATAAGGTATAAGCATTTTCAAATCACATATCCAACAATGACTGTATCCAGAATACACTCCAAAAGAACACTCCAAAGCCAATAGACAATTTTATTAGAGTATGGAGGGGGGAAAAAAACTGAACAATACTTAACCAAGAAGGAATACAAATAGTAAATAAGCAAATAAAAACCTTAGTCAGATTATAAAAGTTTAAATCTGCTATAACAAGAAATCAATCGTCTAAACCTAATGAGTCAAGAAATTACAAAATAAACACACTATGTGGAAATACAGAGGTAAACAGCTAAAGAAGTTAAGGTGACTTTCACTTCTGGGGTATAAGGCACAGGGGCAGTAAGGGCTGATATTTCTCCTTATGAGTTTACAATACTAAACAACTTTCTATACTATAATGAAACGTGTAGCTAATCACACAAATATATACATACTTTTAAAGGGCAGTATGGTTAATAGTGTTAAATGCTACTAAGAGAAAGAACAAGATAAAAGTAGAAAAGCACACATGGGATATGACAACATGGAGACAACAGGTTGATCTTGAGAAATGTAACTGTGGTAGAGGGATAAGACCAGAAACAAAACTAGAGCAACAGACTTTGAAATCATACACACTTGGGTTTACCATTTTATACCTGTAAGAAGGTAACTTAACCTATCTGGGCTTTAGCTCCTTTATCAATAATGATACTAATTTTACTTCAAAGAGTTACCAGAGGATTCAATCAGACAATACAGATAACATACTAAGCACCATATTAGAATACAGTGTTAAATGACAGATAATGGCGTTATCATCTAAACAGGTGATATCACAGAATGAATGGTAGTAACAATATAATATCTGAGGTTCTTACAGTGTTCCTCCCTTTTGGTAGGAAATAAATACGTGTATTCAGACATGGTATTTTTATAACCTAAGTGCTCCAAGGTGCCTGGGTGGCTTAGTTGGTTAAGTGTCTGCCTTCGCTCGGGTCATGATCTCAGGGTCCTGGGATCAAGTCCTGCATCAGGCTCACTGCTCAGTGGGGGGTCTGCTTCTTCCTCTGCCTCCCCCCACTTGTGCTCATGCTCTCCCTCTCCAGCTCTCTCAAATAAATAAATAAAGTCTTTAAAAAAAAAAAAAAAAGAACATTATATCCTAAGTGCTCCATAACAAAGATATTACCTGTATCACTATGCATTCATGACTTAATATCTGTAGCAGTATTGTTTTCTCCTTTGAACCAGTATGATACCACAACTGGCAAAAGGTCACCTCGTCCACAACACAATATTTAGATGTGCTTTAGAAAATGAAATCATAGTTATATCTATCCAGATATACTCTCTTAAAAAATAGATGGCTTGCAGTATCAGTATTTACTAACTTCTCTAATTTCATTCTTCTTTCTTAAATAGAGAATTTAATTTACCAAGTCACCCAAAAACATAAAATTGGCATTTGATCACCAAAGTAGTAATTCCCAAACCTGCCTAGAGAGCAGAATAACTTGGAAGTTCCTAAACATATTTAGATTCAGGGTTTCGTCATCTAACTACCGACTCAGAATTTCCAAGCGTGGGGCCTAGAATATGTATTTTTAAAATCTACCCAGAAAAACATTTTTAAAAAGGCAATTTGCAAAAGAAGAAATAAAATAGTTCAATAAAAATGAAACAATATTCTCAACTTTACTACTAGGCAAGAAAATTCACATTTTTAAAACCAATGAGATTCCCTTTTTTTGTCCAAATTAACAAAAATTAAAAATATTGAAAACAGTGCTGATGTAAGTATTTAAAAAGGGTATTCTGATATGTCATTGGTTAAGATTTGCCATAACATTCTGTAATAACTGGGAGTATCTTTTAAAAATAAACATGGCAATGCCAGCAATCCCAACCTACTGTTATAAAAGTGCAAGGAACATAAAGATATGTGACTAAGGATTCCAACTATGGAATTATTTGCAATTTAAACAATGACAAAAAACTCTGGAAATAACCCAAAAGTACATAACAGATACATAATTAAATGAATTATTGGCATTACAGAATATTAGGTAGCTATTAAAAAGACTAAGCTAGAGATTTCCTCTTCTAGCAGCGACCAAGTAAATAATTATAGCAGAACAATGTTCCTATCAAATACAATTAGAAAATCTAATAGGTGAAGGGGATTAAGAGGTAAAAACCTTCAGTTATACAATAAATAAGTCATGGGGATGTAATGTACAGCATAGGGAATATAGCCAATAATATTGTAATAACTTTGGTGACAGATGGTAACCACACTTATCATAGGGATTATTTCGTAATGTATAAAAATACTGAATCAATATCATACACCTGAAACTAAAAGGATATTGTATGCCAATTATACTTCAACAAAAAAAATCAGAAAATCTGGATAAAACATAAATAATATTTGTTCAAAGGTACTGGAGAGTTACCGAGTCAGCTAAGACTAGAAAAGCCAAAATTCCAGGAAGAAGGAAAGTTCAGGAAGGTGAGTCTGATCTGTGTGTTGCTCTTGCTTTCAGTGAAATCTGTTAAATTCTAAGCACTAAAGAGCCAGAGGCTGAGAATACAAGCAGAACTCAAAAGAAACCCAAGCAGAAAGAGGTGACTAAGGAGAGTTTTCAGCTGTCTAGCAGGACTAAAGAGCCAAAATTTACAAGTCAGGCTTGACAAGGCAGCCAAATTTGAGAAGCTAAGATGTGAAAGATAGGAGGGCAAACACACCACCGGATGCCAGTTCACCAAGGCATCTTATTGATTCTTAAGCTGTACAGTGCACTTTTTTAAACAAAAAGTGGATGAAAACTGAATAGAGATTTCAACAGTCTCATGGTGCTGGCAGATCAAAAACTGAAGTTCAAAAACCACTACAGAGAAGGAACTTAGAGACTTCCCTGAACAGCAATACTCTTATGAATGAAGGTGAAGTAGAGGTAAATTGAAACTTATGAAGACCCAGCTCAGGCTCTGACTGACTGAAATAATCTGCTCTATTCTAGTTGTCCTCCAGACTAAAGGGAGAATCCCCTAAAATGGAAGAAATTATCATTCAGAGCCAATAGTACTGTTTAAATGAAATGTCCAGAACTCAATAAAAAAGCACAGAAACAAGACCAAAGGCAAAAAGCAGACAGCAGAAACAGAGCCAGAGATAGTGAAAACAGAGTTAACAAACATGAATATTTAAAAAAAAATTATGAGTAACACAATCAAGAATATATAAAATTATAACAAAACAGAGAATTTCACCAGAGAACTGAAATTTATAAGAGAATCAAATGGAAATTCTAGAATGGAAAATACAATAACTAAAATTTAAAAGTGAAAGATGAGTTTAATGGCAGAATGGACACAGCTACGAGACAGTGACAGAAAATATACACGCTGAAATGTGTGTTATCTGTGGGAAAGAACAAGTCAGATGTGCTAAAACCATGGAAGAACTAACAGTCAAATTATTTTAATCTTAGGTATTGGCATGTCCCAATAATCTGTACTATTCTAGGGTGTGAGAGTTGAGGCGTGAATACAGTTTGAACTTACTCATGTCTAGAGGGTGTCTGAAATTGAAAACTAGGCAGATCCATCTACTCAGACCCTAAACGTGGCCCTAAAGTAAACTGCTTAAAGAAACCGGATCCCAAATATTACAGCTGGTGAATTTCTGAAGTATGTCCATATTCAAGTGGAGATCAAAGAAGCCAAACCAAAAGAACTGCGGACTGAGCAAAACTTTTTTAAAGATTCATTTATTTTGAGACAGAGAGAATGAGCAGTTGGGGGAAGGCCCGGGGCGGGGGAAGGGAGAGGGAGAGGGAGCGAGACTCTCAAGCCAACTCCCCACTGAGCCCTGCATGGGGCTTGATCCCACAACCCTGAGATCATGACCTGAGCTGAAGTCAAGGTAGGATGCTTAAAAACTGAGCCACCCAGGCACCCCACAAAACTTTTTTAAAAAAGGGCTACCTTGAAGATTATGACTTAAACTTTAGAATAACTAAGGTGATTAGCAGTGGAAGGAATCACAACATGTGAAACTCCTTAAATAAAACTGTATTAACTTTTCAACAAATAAACAATGTATCTGTAGAATGCAGGATCTCTCAGACATTAAAAATACAGTAAAGGTAACAAACTGATGATTGCCAGCAGAGAGGAGCATGAAGGGGTGGCAAAACAGATAAAGGAGCAGGAGACAGAGGCTTCCGGTTATGGAATGAATAAGCCACAGGATGAAAGCTACAGCATAGGGAATACAGTCAATGGTACCGTCACAGCGTTGTACGGTGACGGTAGCTACGTTTACGGTGAGCATACATATGGAGTTATCGAATCCCTGTTTTGTACACATGGAACTACTGTAATATTGTGTGTCAACTATATTTCAATAAAAAAACCCAAAATACAAATATAGATATATATGTATATTAAAAATCTTTATACCAGTAATATTGAGAATTTAAACAAAACATACGTTTCTAGAAAAACAAAACTTATAAAAATTGACACAAAACTGGGGTGGCCTGGGAGGCTCAGTCGGTTAAGCTTCCAAAGCTCAATTTCAGCTCGGGTCATGATCTCAGGGCCATGAGATCCAGCCTCACATCGGGCTCCGCGCTCAGCATGGAGTCGGCTTCTTTGCCCCCCTCTCTCTCTGCCCCTCCCCTCACTCACTCTCTCTCAAATAAATAAATCTTTAAAAAAAAAAAAAAAAAACCTGACACAAAACAGAAAAATGTGAATAGTTCTGTATCTGTTAAAAAGCCTGAATCCATAACTAAAGACCATCCCACAAAGAAATCTATAGGCCCATATGGCTTTACCCATGAAATCTTCAAACATTTAAAATATAAATATCACTAATATTACACAAACTCTTCCAGAGAAAAGAAAAAAAATGCTTCCCAACTCATTTTATGAGGCCAGCATAATCTTGATACCAAAACATGACGGACATTACAAGAAAAGAAAATTCCAAGCGGTATCTTTTATGAATATAGACATAAACATTCTAAGCTAAACGTTAGCAAACCAACTTCAATAATATAATGAAAGGATAATATAACTGATAAAAGTGGATTTATTTAAAAAATAACAAGTTGTCCTAATGTGTAAAATAGAAATCAATGTAGTTTGCCACATAAACAGATTAAAGGAGAAAAATTATATACTCATCAATACAAAAAATGAATCTGATAAAATTTAGCAGTTATTCATAATTTAAAAAAAACCTCTTACCATATTAGAAATAGAAGGGCAACTATTCTTATAGCAAGTCAGATTTAAAAAAAAAAAACCTTCATAACAGACATCAGAATGGTGAAATATTGAATATTTTCCCCCTAAGGTCATAAAGAAACAAAAGTGCTCACCGCCCACCCTCAACATTGTACTGAAGTTTCTGGCCATTGCAATAAGGTAAAAAAAGAAAGTACACAGATTGGAAAGGAAGAACTAAAGCTGTCATTATTCACAGGCGACACAAACGTGTATATATAAAATCTAAAAGAATCTGCACACTATTAAAATTAAGTGACTTTAGCAAGGTTGTTGGATACAAGGTCATTTATAAAAAACGAATTTCACTTCTATATATGAGGAAGTTTACTTTTTAAATGATATGGTAACATCAAAAAATGTCAAACATTTAGCAGTACATTTAACAAAAGATATGTAAGTCCTATATACACACACACACAAAAAAAACATTTGAAAACAACACTGAAATTATAAGAACATCTTAATAAATGGACAAATAAATCACTCATCGGCTGGAAGACTCAATATTATTGACAGTAGTCAACTGTTCCTAAATTCACGCAATTCCAATCAAAATCCCAAGCATGTTTTTCTCAGGCATGATTTGATAAGCTGATTCTGACATTTATGTGGAAAGGAAAAGGACTAAGAATAGCCAAGTCAATCTTGCAGAACCAAACTGGAGGACAGAAGTTATTAGATACCACCGCTTACTACAAAGCTACAGTGACAATGTGGTATTGGCTCAAAGACAGATAACAGGCCAACAGAATACAATAGGGAGTCCACAAATAGACTTCTCTATAGCCTCCCACATTTATGACAAAGAGACACTGAAGTATAGTGGAGAAAAGATAATTCTTCAATAAATAGTGCTGAGGCTATTAGATATCCACACGGGAAAAAAATTACCTTGACCTCTTCCTCGTATTATATTTTTAAATGGTAATAAAATAATAAGCTTCTTGGAAATAAAACAGTAACCATTTATTGAAATAGGCAAAGATTTCTTAACCAGAACACAAAACACACTTACATTAAAAGGAAAATTTCATAGACTGTAGTATATTGAAATTAGGAAACTGTGCCAATCTGTGGCCCACTATTTGGGAAACTCTCAATCTACAGTCAGATAATTCACTCAATTCTCATTATGTGACATTCACATAACTACTTTCGTTTTTGTGAATGAGCAATATCTTCATTTATGAGATTAAACCCATAAAACTCATAATAAGAACTTCAAATAATAGTGATTTCTAATAGCTAGGACTTTTAATAACTACTGGAAACCCAACAAAGAATCAAGTACAATTTGAATTTTATGTACAAAGTGCCGTTGTTTTTTACTCATTTTAAAAAATGCAGTTTTACCTCTAATATTAAATTCTACTAAAAATGCTCAATTATCACAGATGATAAAAATATCAGGCAGGCATGCAGTGCCCTGTAAAGGAGACATGAGCAAAAGCCAACTTAAATCATAGTAAAGGCCCAGAGCTGCTCTTGGTGGCTAGCCAAGGTCAGTCATTTGCTGCAACAAAGATAATCTCAAAGATACGAAGTAATAAGCCTATTCTTCCATTTATTTAAATTGTAAAAATTCAGGTGATTCATCTAGGATCATAGGTACAATAGAACAAACCTTTCTCTGAGTGGGGAAAAACAATTACACTTTATTTTACTCAAAAAAGCCCCCTTATCAGCAAAAAAGAGGGGTAAAATAAAGAGAGTATATCAGCTTCTAGAGTGCACAAATGTAAAAAGGTACTAACGAAAAATTTCATACAGTCCAACTCTCATTCTCTACCCATGTCACAGTTCATTAAGACAATGTACATTTATCTTTTACTATGTGAAGGGCACTGTGTTTTCTCAACTACCAAGCATCTTACCTTTGCAGCAAGCTGTAGTCCAATTTTGTCAGCTTCAGCCTCCAGTGTTCTACTGTATGGTCTATCAAACATATACTAAGAAGAAATAAGAAAGAGAAGCTCCATCAAGGGTATTTATTTCACAGTAAAAGGAGTAACAAAGTGCGATTTTTAAAATTAATATCATGGAGCATCTAGGATAAAGTTTTTATGCTCTCCATGATTAACATTTAAAGAACACCATCATATAAAACACTAAGTGCAGCCTTTATTTTAAAAACATAAAAATAATATTAAAAAAACTTATGCCTACAGACTTCTGGAGAGTCTACAGTATCACATGGAGTACAGCAGTCCCCCTTGTCCATGGTTTCACTTTCCATGGTCTGAATTACCCGCAGGCAACAGGGGTCTGGGAGCAGATGGTCCTTCTGACACATGGTCAGGTCTATAGCAGCCTAACGTTACGCCACAACGCCTACGTCATTTACCTCACTTCATCCCGTCACATAGGTATTTTAGCATCTCACATTATCACAAGAAAAAGGTGAGTACAGTACAATAAGGTATTCTGAGAGAGGCCACACTCACATAACTTTTTTTTTACAGTATGTTGTTATAATTGTTCTATTTTATTATTGTTGTTAATCTCTTATTGTGCTTAACTTACAAACTTTATCACAGATATGTATGTACAGGAAAAAACACAGTATATATAGGATTTGATACTATCTGGGGCTTTAGGCCTATCCACTAGGGGTCCTGAATATATCCCACCTTCCCCCCATCCCATTGATAATAGGGGAGGAGTACTACTATACAGGTATCCCCCACTTTCCAAAAATTCGCCTCATACTACTTTGCTTTTACAAAAGACCTATATTAGTACCTGTTTTCACTAACCAAAAGAAATCCAAAGCGTATGCTTGCTTTTATGAAAAAAGCTTAAAAGCAAAGTGACATAACACAAACTTTCAGAAAGCAGGGGATACCTGCACTTCTATTTTCCCAATTACAATCTCTACCTACTGTGTAGAGGATCCCCTAAGAAAGTTCATTAATGCAAGCTTTTAATACAGCCAAGGAACATTTTGATCTTGTAGTTTTAAAAGAACATTGAAAAAATATAGCTAGATAATAACCACTGACACTACGTGAGAATTTATTTCAGTTAGAAAATTAACCATAGGGCAGAATTTTCTTCCTTTGATAAATTATCTTAATTCCATCTTTCTTTTCTAAGTATTGATTAGTTAGGGAAATGAAATTTTCTTCCAACTTCAATTAAAAAAATACAAATAGATATAGTAATTTTAACTTTCCTAATTACTTGTATTTATGTGAATGCTTTCCAGTTAAATTCTAATTTTCAGTAAGTACTAAAATTTGTAGGAGATGGATCAATAGGCAGGACTTTTGAGAACAGAGTTATTAATAGAGGAAACACTGTTTCAGAGGTAGCTACATGTCAGTGATGTCTAGAAATAATATAATCAATCTGATCCACAGTACATGACTACTAGATATGACCTTCTTCCTTCTTGATCATATCCTTTCTAGGTTGCTACACTGTATTATACCATGTCTTCACTCTCAATGAGCAGTCTACAGGGGTCCATCAAGTCTACTGATAGCATAATTGGTTAAAAACATTGGTTTTAAAAGGACAAAAACTTAAACTCAAGTTCAAATGCTGACACTTATTAACTGTGAACCCTTGGCTAATTGTTTAACCCCTCTAAGCCCAGTAGCATCATATGTAAAATGGAGTAGCAAGAGCACCAATCTCCTAGGGTTGCAGACAGGATAAAATGAGCAAATAATAATAATAGCTCCTATTTAATGTAAAATGGAGTAGCAAGAGCACCAATCTCCTAGGGTTGCAGACAGGATAAAATGAGCAAATAATAATAATAGCTCCTATTTAATGAGTCCTTGCTATGTACTAGGTACTGTGCTAAATGCTTTATAATCACTGGTTCTCAACTGGATATGATTTTGTCCCCTAGGGACATCTGGAAATGTTTGGAGACTTTTTTTTTTTTTAAGAGAGAGCGAGCGTGTGCAGGAGGTATAGGGGCAGAGGGAGAGAGAATCTTAAGCAGGGTCCACACCCGGCAAGGAGCTTGATGTGGTGCTCAACCTCACAACCCTGAGATCATGCCCTGTGCCGAGATTATGACCTGAACCAATCAGGACAAGAGTTGGACACTCAACTGACTGAGTCAGCCAGGCACCCCTGGAGACATTTTTGACTGTGACAACTGTGGGGGAGGGAAGATGGGGGTGAAAGTGCTACTGGCCTCTAGTGTGTAGAGGTCGGATATTTAGAGTAGATACTTAGAGGCTAAACATCCTGCAATGCATGAGACAATTCCCCACAACAAAGAATTATCTAGTCCAAGATGTCAATAGTGCTCAGATTGAGGGATCCTAGTTTAAAATGCATCATTAAACCCATAATAGTGCTTTGAGTTAGCCAGTATTATGCCAATTTACAGATGAAGAAACTGAGACCTATAACTGGTGAAGTAATCTGCCCAAGTTCTATAGAATTTAGGTCTAACAGAGCCTAAATTCAAACATAGGTCCACCTGTTCACAGCTTGTAATCTTAACCCCTGTACATAATTAATGTACAGTGTTTATCCTAGTGCTTAACATACTGTAAGTACTCAATAAATCTTAGCTACTATAATTATTACTAATAGTTTCAAAACCCTACCTGGTAGCACTCAATGAGGGCTGCTACATTATACCCAAATCTTTTAAGATTACAAAAACAGGATGCCCCAATGGTTATGTGAAGGCCCCTGTTTCTTCTTTTCTCTGGCAAATGAATGTCAGCAATTCCCCCTCATTTATGACTTCACTATCAGTATCCCCTCCAATCATAAGGAGCAAGGCTTTCTAGACAAACATTTACTCAACACCAAAATTACTGGGGAGCCTTGATTTAGGGAAAAAGATTCCAAAGAGAAGTAATCCCTACTTTATTTTTAGTTTAATTATTAAAGAATTATATGAAGGTGCAGGATTCATCAAGTATTTCAAGGGAGAAACAGCTACAGGTTATCTTTTTTATGACAAAATCTTCAGATTACATTGCAGAAAAAAGCTATGTACTGATAAATGGGGAAAAAACTACATTAACTCCTTTGACTTCCCAGCATATCAGTAACAGAAATAAAATTCAAAATATGAGATCCTGTAACCTATGGAATAACCATTCTTTTTTTTTTTTCCTTTTAAGAACCTTTATTTCAATATAAATGCAGCCAGACGATATGGTAACACTGAATAAAAGACTTAGTTATCCAACTTCAAAAGCAATTTGTCTCAAAGAATTTTCTGCATTAGATTTAAACAGCACCCAGATGGCACAATGATGGGTGCTCCACAAATCATTAAATAAACAAATAACAGATTGTTTCTGAATAACCAAACCTCCCAGGACAAGAGGAAATATGTGAATAAAGATGTAAAATAAAATAATTAATCATCGTTAACAAAACAATTATCAAGACTGCAAGACCTACTTTCAGTAGTGCAGTGTTCTGAACAAAATGAGGACCTCAATAAATTTTACAACGATTATCATTATACATAAGTACTAAAATGAAAGTTAACAAACACCTAATAAGATTATCCTTTTGGTATTTTCCAGGTAATTTTAGTTTAACTGGGAGTAAGGACATAAGGGTGGTAAAGCAGCTTCAGGAACACTGTGTCCATAAAAGTTTACAGGTTTTAAAAGTTCCCCATCAGAATGCAAATCTTTGGGGAAAGGGAGAGTCATAGTAAGTACACCACAGTCACTATGAGAGACAAAACTGAAAGTCTGAAGATAAAGTGACGGAAGGAAAGGATTGGTGACCAGGTTTTCTCTCCTAAGACCAAAAACTATCCCCTCACATACAATATTATGTTAGCCAAAAGTTGCTAAGCCCTTGTAACACATCTATCCCCGATCATTTAGAAGATGTAGTATTTTCTCATTTGAGTGCTCATTATTGAGAATATCCCTTAAAGGGATGTCTGGGTGGTTCGGTTGGTTAAGCTGACTCTTGGTCTTAGCTCAAGTCATGGTCTCATGGGTAGTGAGGTCGATCCCCGCCGGCTCCACACTCAGTAGGGAATCTGCTTCTCTCTCTCTCCCTCTTCTTCTGCCCCCTCACCCTGTGGATGCCTGTGTGCGTGTGCATGTGTGAGTGTGCTCTCTCGCTGGAATAAATAAATCTTAAAAAAAAAAAAAAAAAAGAATATCTCCTAAAAATGAGAAACCATTAAGACCCTAAAATTAAGTAGCTGTATTTCATGGTATGTGAAAACATCTCTGGTATCTGTTACTTTACAGTAATATTTAAAATATCCTCATCACAGGCCATTACAAATTCAACTTACTGTCTCACACTTACCTCCTGCAGTTTAGACTGTATCCACTGGCCCAAAAGTGCCAAACTATCTCGAGGACAAATGGCCCAAATCATTGTGAGAAAAATCAGACCTAGGAAATCCAATAAATGAACCAAGCTAGCCTTTTCTGCCTGAGAATAATCAAAATAATGAAAATTACATTTAATAAATTAAGAGTATATACCAAAAAATAAAGACAATGTATACCTACATTTTCTAGTTCATGTGTAATCACATTAAAGACTTTACATGTTTGACCTTTACCAACTAAAATCGCATATTCTTTCTCTTCTGTGTGCTTTAATTCATTCCATCCCTTGCTTACATACTTGCTTACGTGTATATACATTCATTCATTCACTGAGCCAACTAACATCATTTAGACACAATGACAGGTTCATAGATACGAATTAAGTTCATTAACCTACACTTCTTATATTAACAAGCATAATAATCTTGTGAAATAGATACAATTACCCTATTTTATAAAGTAACTAAGATGGGGAAAAGCTAAGAGAGTTGCCAAAATTCACAGAGCTATTAGTAAAATGACAAGGAATCAAACCCAGGAAGTTTTAGTTTCTAATGTAGGCATTAATTTTTAAAGCAAAAAGTGTGCTCATTATGCTTATACCTTTGGACAAACTAAATACCACCTACCATACGAAATAGTTAAAATAGTTAAAACACAGAAAAATCAGAAAAAGACTGGAAATTTATTTTAAATGAAAGTCTTTTGGGCTTTATGACCGAATATATGAAGTATGATTCATTTATGCAAGTTTGCAATTTTATCACTCTGGTATTTCTCACTAGGAAATCGAGTTCTATAAATTTTTGTATTTATTTATAGCAGTAACCAACTTTACATAAAATAGTTGTTTTGGGTAGTAATTTCTAAGTACAAGTTTAACACACTGGATTGTTCATTGTTCGCTACTAAAGCTGATCAATAAATGTTAATGTAATGCTGACATTGGTAGTATAGGAATCATTACCTGAATGTATGAAACATGGCTGACGACTAAAAATAATCACATAGAACACTTCTCTTAACGATATAATCTGCCCTCACAAAGCATTCTTTGCTTTATTATACGAACTGTATATCATGCAAAACAATAATGGAATTATTTTAGCAAAAAAGAGTAAAACTACAAATGAAAGTCATTACTGAAAAGAAAATGTTTGTTATTATTATAGAATATAATTGCTATTACAGAGTTTTAGAAAACTAGAAAATTTTTTTAAATATGTATTTGTGGAACAAAGAAAGCAACATTAAAGGCTACATCAAATCAAAACGGAGACTGCTAAAAGAGAAAATACAGTGCTGATAATGTGTAAGACCTCTACAAAAATATTAATAACTATTTTCAATTTTTAAGACTTTTTTCTTTTTATATCTTATCTAATTAGCATTCCCGTGCTGACAGAGATGGCAACAACATGCTGAATGAGGCACTGAACTAGAGGCCAGAAAAGTAAAGGCACAGAATATGAACATCTCTTAGATGCTAAAAATGACCAAAATTGATTGATTTTGCATTTATGAAGCCCTTTATGAAAGACAATCTATTTCGATTGCTTAGATTTATTCTTGTATATATCTGTTCAAGGAAAATGTTTTTTATATTTTTCTGTAACTCAGAAGAAATGAAGGAGATAATTACTATCTGTGCTTCAGAAAAGCACAACTGTGGCCCACTTGAATTTATTAATACTTTAAGGAAGAGAGAGAATTTGAGATGACTTTTAGAGAGATTAATAGCATTATCATTTCCATTTAAAATTAGCATTACTTGCATTTCCAACATAGCATTTCACGATCCTTTCACTATTTACCTTCATGTTTTCAATTAGAAAATATATGTCTCTCCAATTAACGTGGACAAAAGAGACTTGCTTATTTTTAATGAATAAAAATAAATATATAAGTAGTCAAATACATTAGTTTTTTTGACTCATACCAAGTCAAACAGATGTGTATTCACAGGAGTATAAATCAACCTGAAATCTATGATCCATTAAAAAAAGTGCTGCCGGTGATCAGGTAATTGGTAGAAGGAAGCAATGTTGGATTTGCAAACAAAAGAACAGGGTTAAAGTCCCAATTTGCCAGTTGGCCACATTACTCATGTTACTTAGAGTCTTTTTAAACATGAGTTTCCTTATATAGAATACAGGGATATTACATACATACTTAATGAGGATGGTATTAGATTTATAATTGAGAAGGTATGTATTTAAAAGCTCAGCAAACTGTAAAATGGCAAGGTATCATTATTATTACTCTGCATTAATTATATATGGCATATCATTCCAGAGATTTTCAGAGATGCTCCAAGCCATCCGCTGAGAATGAATAAAAAAGCAAGAAAACTGATTTACCCACTTAAATAGTAATATCACTTTCATACAGTTAATTTTCTGAACAGATTACAAGTGTGTTAATAATTATGGAAAGTTTAAAATCTAATTTGAAATAATTAGAGGTTGGGAATAATTACTTTTTAGCAAAAGACACAGGTGATAAAAATAGTATTTAAGAGAAACACTAATTATTCAGGTATCAAATACTAAAGACCATAAAAATTCTCACAATTAGCCAATCACATTTTTTTCAATTAACAGAATAAATCAATTACTAAAAACTAAAATTCCATCTTTTAAAGAAAAAGAAAATGGAAAGATTAGGTTTTAAAAGATGTAACTTGCTAACTTCAAAGCAGTATTGCAAGAACTGAACATTCATTTTAGGTACTTACAGCATGCCCAAGTACTGCGTGTGCTATTTCATGGCCCAGAAGGAAGGAAAGTTGATGGATATCAGTCACACTATTTAAAAGCCCAGTGAAGATAAACACTTGTCCATTCTGCGCCATAAAGAAAATAATGTAAGCAAGCGGAACACCTTAAAAAAACCAAGGACATTAAATTGAACAATTAAACATCAGGTGTGAGAACTTTCACTTACTGGCAGCACGAAGGCATTTAAATCTGGGGAATCGACCACATGAATAATCCAATTGATCTCAGAGATCCCTGGAATATCTTTATTGCATTCAATCAAATGATTAACCACCTCTTTAACCATCAGGTATCGGGCATCCTTCTCAGTGAGCATATCATTTTTAAATTCTTCCATCCACTGAAAGATTAAAAAAGTCATCTTTATTTTAAGCGAGTTGTAGCTCTACAAAGTGTTTATATTGCTTCATGAGAAGTTATATGGCTACTTATTGAACATTTTAATTTTTAATTATGTAAAAATCTACATATACTAAACACTCAAAACCTTAAATTTGAATTATTCATGCAAAGGCAATGTGGTTTCTCACAAATGGAATGAATTCTAATAACTAAGATTTTTCATGTAAATTGGCTGACATAAAACTTTTATCTTTTCTATTAGCCTATAAACAAATAAAATGCTTAAATAGGATTTCTACTCTCCTAAATATTTTGGAAAACAAAAGATTGCCTAGGGAACAAAGATTTCACACAAGGAAGCACAATACAAAAGAAAATTACTTTCATAATCCACTGACTAGAAAAACACCCTATACTTAATGAAAAAAAACTTCTACCAAAAAGAGGACATTTCATTAATTTTAGTGTTTTATTCACACAGAATCAAAGGAAATTACTGAAATTTTAGAACAAATGGGCATGTCACTTTCTCTACACTATGTTGAGTAAGACTAGCCACCATATGAAGACACTTTCTGAAGCTATATTCATGAGAAACCCTTTCAAGTGTAGGAAAATTAAGGATGTTCTGAAAATATTACTTTAATTTCCATAAAATGTATAACTTCTTTCACATATGGATCAAGAAGCTTATAACCTTCCCTGAGATATATTAAAAATAGATGTTTTGTAGAATTGAAATCTGAAATAGTCTTTAATATCAGTAGCATTTTTAAAAAGCCCAAGTCACCAATATAAACTGGAACAACAAAAAGCATTATTAACCTTTCTGAAGTAGATGAAACAAGCAAAATTATATATAATAATAGCACTTTATAATATCTCCATAAGAACATGTGCTTGAGTTTTCGTATCAAGCAGGTTATTACATTCGTAGGTTAAAAAATAAAAAGAATATATATGAACATACATATAATTTTTTAAAGATTCTAAGTGATATGAATGGTAGAAGACATACTAATTTAACACTAGACCTGCCTCAATCTTTCCAGAACATTTTCCTCAAACTTGCTTCAGACAAGATTATCCTAAGAAACACCTCCAATCTCTGTATAAATTCTACTAGAAGAGACGCATCTTATCTTTACTAAGAACAACCTTTTTAGTAAAAAAAAATTGTTACTTCTTTTTAAATGGTAACTTTCCACCAATAAACTCAGAAGCTTAACTGAAATAAAAGATATATTTAGCCATGCCAAAGCTGTCAAGTGAGACTATGAGACTTTAATTCAACAAATACCAACTGAGTACATACTATGTGTGTGCTAAGACCTGGAAAAAGAGGATCTGTCCTCAAAAACTCACTAGTGGTATAAAATGCTTAACTTACCTTATACTTGCTAAGGAGTTAAGGCTTCTGAATTCCAACTTTATTTTGCATTCAAAAAATATAATTGCCAAAAATTATGTTTTAGAAAAGAAAAATCCTACTCTACATTACTTTCCAGGTACAAAATTCTATTACATACCTACTTATCCAAAAAATATATATACTAAGCACTACTTTGTACATTGTGCTAATACTTAAGATAAAATGATAAAACAGACAGGTTCTGTGTTCCCATAGAGCTTAGTCTAACAAAGGAGACAGATCAGCAAAAAAATAATTATGCAAATAATTATTATGTTACCCTCATGATAAATGATTTAAAGGAAGAGTACAGTATACAAAGAGAAAATGAAAGTAGGAGACCTGACCCCAACAGAACCAAACATGGACACAATTACAAATGAGCTCATTCATAATTTAGTCTGTATGAAGGATACCTCCTAGAGCCTAATGTAGCCAACCTGCCTAACCCAGTCTAGATAATCAAGGAAGGCTTTCCTGAGAAAGTGACATTTAAGGTGACATCCGATGAGCAGGAACTAGTTGGGTAAATGAGAAAAGCAACATAGGCGGTAGGAATACTAAGTATGAAAAGTTGGAGGCCTTTTGGGAAAATGCTAATTTTCTATCAAAGACTAACATAAAGAAAGGGGGGGTAATCAGAAGGGGGAATGAAGCATGAGAGACTATGGACTCTGAGAAACAAACTGAGGGCTTCAGAGGGGAGGGGGTGGGGGAATGGGATAGACTGGTGATGGGTAGTAAGGAGGGCATGTATTGCATGGTGCACTGGGTGTTATTTGCAACTAATGAATCATCGAACTTTACATCACAAACCAGGGATGTACTGTATGGTGACTAACAATATAATAAAAAAACATTAAAAAAAAAGACTAACATAAAAAAGTAGTCTATCTTTCATACGCAAGAAACTTTCCTGCTTTGAGTATTATATTAAGCAATCTGATTATAAACAATTCTTACTACTTACTGCTTCATATTCCAGTTCTGATAAAAGTCTGAAATGTTCCTTCCCCAATAATAGTAGCTTGCTCCTTCCTGTGACAGGACTCACTTCCAGGTGAGTAAAATAAAACACTACAAAAAGCAATCCAAAACTACTGAAACAAAGGAGTAACTTCCATTTATTCTTTCTTAAACTTTCTTTAAATAGTTCCTTCTTGTTAGGAGGAAGTGCCTGCCACCATTTCCTTATGCCCCTAGAGCAAAAAGAAAATTCAAAGTTCTGACAATAGTATCAGCACGTATCACCAAAACTTAATCTATGCTAGGATTTTATGTCATCAAACATGGAATTTTTGTGGTATATTTCTCTGTATAGACAAAGTTTTTCAATTTATAAAATTCTTAACTAAATGATGAAAAAGTAATCAGTTATATATATAGAACTATAGTTTAAAATTCTAAAGCTCATTTAAATTTTTTCTTCAGTTATTTTAAAGGTGAACACTACATGAGAAGTTATTTTACACAACTTCTATTAATTAACAATTATGGACTGTTTACCACATGCAAACGAATATTCTAATCGTTATACATACGTCATCTCATTTAACCGTCACAATAACCCCGGGTCACAGGACAGAGAACTGAGACAGAGAGAAGTGAAGAAACTTGCCCAAGGTTGCAGAAGTGATGAGGGAAAACCAGGCAGGGAAGACAGTGTGATCCCAGGTCCGAACATTTAACCACTTAGTAGGGATGAACTGTCCCAATAAACATGGGAGGGGGTTATCCTCCCAACCGCTCATCAAACTGCTGGCACAACCTGCCAGCACTTCGGCAAGGTACAAGGGAAACCACCTCGGCACTGATGTTAGAAGTAAATATTGCTCACTAGCAAAAAGTCCGCTATCCCCTCAAGAACATGAAAAGGAGAGGTAATAAGAGCATAAACACCATAAATAAGGAAATGAGAGACTGTATGGTTAGCACATGAGGAGGTCTACTTTCTACCAAGCAACAATACTCTCTGCTGGTTATCAGGGTTCACAGACATTGTGACAAACAATGTTTTCAACACTGGGACAAATTTTTTCCTCCTAAGTTCATCTGTGAAATCACAACAAAAATTTAAGATACATATATCATTCCCTTGACAAAATTCTTCTTATAAAATAACTAAGTTATCTTAATTTTATTAAGTGCCACCTAAAATGCCTCAAAGTGTTTCAACCTGAAGAGACTTAGGCCAGATTATTTCCTATTTAAAACTTTACGTGACTTATTATTCTTTGCTTAAAATTATGATGAAAACACGGTTTAAAAGAAAATGTTAAGTTGTTACAATAGTAACAAAAACAAAAAGTTAAAAATAACGATTAAAAAGGATGAAAAAGAGCCATTGGCCTAAGAACCTGGGCTGAGTTGTGACAAAGATTTTCTCTTCTACCAGACTCTACTCAGGCTCCCCTAAACTTTTTTCAACTAGGCCTCACCTTTGGACTTCTGTATTTCTCTCTTCATTGTCCAGTTTCAGCAAGAATCCTGCTAAATCAGGTTAGCCAGAATCCCCCATCTTCCATATCTGATCACCCTCAGTATCCGATTAGGTTCCTCACCATTCACCAGCCCCAAAGTGATGTCTGATTACCCTCACCTGCCTTCAGCAAGAAGCCTAGTAGGGTCAGGTTAGGGAGAACTCCCCCCTTACTCCTAATGTTTCCTCTTAGTAATTTTCCATCCACCAAACCTCACCCTGCTGCTCAGCTATAAATTCCCACTTGCCCATGCTGTATTCAAAATTAACTCTGGTTCTATACTTAGGTCTCGCTTCCCCTACTGTAAAGTCCTGCTTAAAATCTGTGTTTACCGCTTTAACTATTGTCTAGCTCTGGTTTTCTCTGACAGCCGTTACTTACATCAAGAGCTAACACAGCTGTTATTTTTTTCTGGGTGCCAATGTGAAAGCATAAAGAACACAATACACTAGAGAGTACAAGTTCTCAATTTCTGATAGAAAGAAAATTTGTTTGGTTAGTATAGGAGTAGGAGGGCTAGAAGGGCCTTCATAGTCATCAAAGGTAAGAAAGCTTAATGAGCAGACAATGCCTAACTTTACCTTTTTTCAATCTTCATGGAGCAAATAAGAGAAAACAAGATTATATGGAGGGAGGTTTAAATTAAACATAAGGTACTATTTAGCTATAAAAACATAATTATTATGAAGGACTACCCAAGAGAAAATAACAAAGATGTGTTGGAAATAGAATAGAAAAGTGAATAAAATACTAGTTAAGTGTTAACTTGGCTAGGCATGAGCCCACTCTTAAGTAAGTGAAGTTCTTCAGTTTCATGACCCATTGCCTCAGATTCTGTAAACTGAACACGTATGTTTGTAAGTACTGTTCTTATACACAAGCTGTAACCAACATTTCTCATCCTTTTAATCATAAATGCAAGATCTTTTAAAAAGTATCTATTTAATTTTTTAAAGATCATATTTTTATACTATAATATGCAGTAAATTGGGGCACCTCGGTGGCTCAGTCAGTTAAGCATTCAAGTCTTAATTCCGGCCCAGGTCATGATCTCAGGGTTGTGAAATCAAGTCCTGCATCAGGCTCCATGCTTAGTGCGGAGTGTACTTAGGATTCTCTCCCTTTCCCTCTGCCCCTCCCCCCACGCTGTCACTGTCTCTCTCTCTCTCTCTCAATAAATAAATAAATAAAATCTTAAAAAAATAGTACGCAGTAAATCATTCCAAGATTACTAAATCATACTTAACAAAACTGTGTAGAACCAACTATTTAGAAACTTAATTTTGAGCTAAATATGGGTAGGAAATCTAACAAGTTTTCATTAAAAGTATAGTTTTACAAATACCTTTTAATATAAAAGGTTATTTTTTTAAAAAAACTTTTTACCTGCCTACAATGATTGCAAATAGTTTCTGCACTGGTTTAAGAATTATCAACAAGAGAGGAACTGGAGCAGCTTGAAACCGAGGAGAAGTGTGGAAACTCCTGATGTCTCTTTCATGAAGACAGTTTAGAGGATGCAATTCTGAAAGGGCAGGAACTCCTGTAACTTCTTTCAACAGTAGCTGTCTTGAAAAAGAGTCATTCCACACAGTACATTTGGGGGTAACCATCCCAATTTCCTTACAACTCGTGTTCAAGAGGCATCCTGGTCTTTTGCTACTAACAGTCTTAGAGAAATAAAAATTTTCAGGCAGAAAAGTCAACCTATCACACTGATTTACTCCCAGACCCTGATACTTATTAATTGTATGATTAATTTGTACTTGATGACAGTCTGGTGAGATTACAGCTAGTGTGTTACATTTTCTCCAGCTGGCCAGCAAATGAAATCGGAAGAAAACACAGTTTCTAGTAGCAGACTGCAGTCCATTGATGAAGTTCATCTTTCTTCTTGATTATCTGGAACACACACAAAAAAAATAAGTTATAAACATCTCTGGAAAATACTTACTTACAAAACTAGGAACATAACACTTATGAAATAAGTATGTCAATTGTTCTTCCCCTTGACACATCTCAGACTGAATACCTTAGGTTTCTACCACCACCCCCATAGCAATGCCCCTCAGCAATACAAACCAAACAGCTTTTACTCATTTTTTTTTTACTCTGTAACACATACTTTAGAAACCTGGATCTTGGGGCACCTGGGTGACTCAGCTGGTTAAGGATCTGCCTTCAGCTCAGGTCATGATCTCAGGGTCCTGGCACTGAGTCCCACAGCGGGCTCCCAGCTCAGCAGGGTGTATGCTACTCCTTCTCACTCTCCCTTTGTGCTCTCCCCACCCCCTTCTCTCTCAAAATAAATAAATCTAAAAAAAAAAAAGAAGAAGAAGAAGAAACTTGGATTTTCCTTTTCTGTTCATTTTTTAGTTTTAGTTGGGGGAACTCTGTTTTTATTTTAATAGCTAAATTATTGGGGAATAAGAAGTGGATTAAGCAAAAATAACAGGTTTTAACAACTGGCAGTAAGTAGGGAGGAAGCATGTAATGGAACAGTAAAATCTAACTTTTAAAATGTATTTTTAAAAATACAAATCTCATCCTTTCAAATAAAATCCTTGTACTACTGATTGGGGTCAAGATGGAATAAGAGGAACCAGACTTATCCTCCCACTGAAAACAACTGAAAAAAACAGAATAAAACAATGCTTTTAATACATTGGACATTAGGCAATGAAGACCAGTGATCCCTAAGAGATGGGAAACAAATGTGATGAGCCCTACAATTGCCCCAGCTTCCTGCCTGGAAAGTTTCCAGGCCACTATGTAGAGAGGGGAAACCTAGCACAGCCCAACAATGTTCCTAAATTGGAGAGATGAAGCTGGGAGTTCAAGTAGACCACAGTAACTAGATCGCGCAGAGTACAAGAGAAGACAACTGTGCGGAGTAAGAATTCCAGAAGGTGCTATGCAGGGAAATCTGCCTGGTACTCAGATGAGCTCTAAACAGGGCACTCATGTGAGGTAAGTCCCTAGAGATGGGAAAGAATCACCTGACAGGATTAGAGGACCAATATTCAGGGCTCATGGAGGGCAGAGTAGAGTGCCTATTTCTATCTACACTTCAAAGTGGAAAACCTTTGAATTCATGGGGCGTTGGGGAGAGTACTCCGAAGCGTTTTATCTCATTGGAGAAAAATTAGTCGTAGACTAAAAGCTACTCTGGCCCTACCTAACAAAGATTAAAAGCAAGACTCAAGAAGATCAAACTGTTTCTAAGGAACTTAACCACATTCTAGAAAAAAGCTCAAAAACAGCTGCTGTAAGAATATAAAAATATCCACCACTTAATAAAGTATAATTTATAATTAAAAATTACCAGACAGCAAAGATGCAGGATTGTGAACCATAATTAGGAAAAATATTAATAAAAACTCACTCCTAAATTACAGGAATGACAGCATTGATAGATAAGGATATTAAAGTAGTTATTTCGACTGTATTCCATGTGTTTAAGAACTTAAAAGAAAATCTGAGAATGTTATGTAGAGACATGGAACATTTTTTAAAAAGACCTACACTGAACTTCTAGACAAGTAGAATGTCTTTGATGAAAATTACACTGAATGACACTAACAGCAGACTAGATTTTTAACAGTGAAATAAAGATTTGTGAACTTGACCCATCAATAGAAACCAAGAAAAACAAAATAAAAAACCAAGGTGAAAAAAAGGCACAGAGCATCAGTGAGGTGTAGGATAACTCAAGTGGCCTAATATATGTATAACTGGAGTACCGGAAAAGAGGAGAGGGATGGTAGACCCCCCCCCCAAAAAAAAAACCCTTGAAAAAATAATGGCCAACATTTTCCAAATTTCATGAAAACTGTAAACCCACAAAACCAAGAAATTTAAAAAGCCACACACACAGTAAACACAAAGGAAACATACTTCAAGACATATCCTAATCAAATTTCTTAAAACCAGTGGAAGAGAAAATCTTAAATTTTTAAAATTTTTATTATATTCAGTTAGCCAGCATACAGTACATCCTAAGTTTTTGTTGTAGTGTTCAATAAGAAAATCTTAAATTTGACATGTTTGATGAAATGGACCAATTCCTTGAAAAACACGAACTACCAAAGCTAACTAAAAAATGGATGTATCTAAGAGCCCTATATCTATTTTTTTTAATTGAACTTGTAGTTAAAAACCTTCCCACAAAGAAAGCTCCAGGCCCAAACAGCTTCACTGGGCAATTCTATCAAACATTTAAGGAAGAATTAACAATAATTCTATTCAAACTCTTCCAGGAAATTGAAAAGAAATTAATAGTTTGCATTTTATTGCATGAGATCTGCATTACTGTGATACTAAAGCCAGAAAAAAAAATTATAGGAAGACTATACAGTAATATCTCTCATGAACATAGATACAAAACAATATTTTAGAAAATCGAATTCAACAGTATATAAAAAGACTACATCATGACCAGCTGAGATGTATCCCAGGAAGGTAAGGTTGAGTAAAAATTCATAAATCAATGTAATCCACCCTATTTATTGAAAAAGAAACACCACATGATCATCTCAATACAGAAAAAGCATTTGATAAAATCCAACATCCAACCCTGATTTAAAAAAACTAAGTAAACTAGGACATCCACAGAAAAATACAACCAACGACATATTTATTGGTGAAAGACTATACTTTCCTCCAAAGATCAGGACTGAGGCAAGGATGCCCACTCTCATCACTTAAATTCAATATTGTACTGGAGATCCTAGTCAACACAACAGAATGAATAAATGCCTAAACAAATGGCATCCAGACAAGAAACACAGAAGCTAAATGGTCTTTATGCCTACATAACATGATCATCTACATAAAAAATCCAAAGATATCCCAATGAGTTTAGTTAGGGGGCAGGATACAAAAGCAATATACAAAAACGATGTTATCTCTATATATTATCAAGTGATAGAAGCCAGCCCCTACTCCCTCCAAAAAAGTACATACTCTATGATTCCAGCTCTATAATATAAACTGTAGAAAATGCAAAATAATGTATAGTTACAGAGAGATCAATGATTGCCTGAGGATGGGAAGGTAAAATCAGGAAAGGGATTAAAAGTTTTGGAGGCAATGAATATGTTCACTATTTTGACTGTGGTATTAGTTTCACAGGTATACACATATGTCAAAACTACACTATACAGCTTAAATATGTACAATTTATTTTATATCAATTATACATCAGTTAAGCTCTTTTCCAAAAGATACTAAAAAGAGACAACAATCAAATGCAATGTGTGAATTCTGATTAGATCTTAGTTTGAAAGGAAAAAACCAGCTTTAGAAGACAACCGAGACTCTTGGAGGAATTTGCATATGGATTTGCTTTTAGGTTATCTTACATAAGTACTGCTTATTAGATGATAATGATGTGGTTATATAGGTGAATATCTTTTACCTGAGTACTTGCTGAAGTATCTCTTTATGATGAATAAAACTTACTTTCAAATCATATAATACATACACATACACACACATACACACACACACAGACGACATAAAGCCAGTGCAGTAAAATATTAACAATCCTATCTAAGTCATGGTTATATATGTGTTCATTAAAATTTTTTTCAATTTTTCTGCTTCAAAATCTTCATAATAAAAGTTGGAGGAAAATATGTAAATCTAACTCAAACTAGACTAATATTATCTAGAAAGATGCTTCAGAACATCAGCTTTAATAAACCATATTACGTATATATCAAACTATTTGAAAGTCACTCAAAATTTTTATATACTTAATACATTCCACTCTTGCATTACTAACATATAATGTGGAAAAAAAAGGGCATGGTAAGCAAACATTAACTCCAAGTTAACCTTTTGGAATTACTATACATTTTAAATCAAGGTCCAGACTTGATACATAATAATCTGTATCAACAAGATACTTCTAGATTTTTTTTTTCTTTTTTGAACCAAGCTGTAAGTAATAAAATAACTGAAGCCTAGAAATCATTCAAAATTAGTATCTGAGTAGCTAGTAAGGTTCCTCATCGGCTAGGTGGCTTGTGAGTTACAGATGCAGCATAAAATCTAGTCTCTACCCTCACCGATGTTATGGAGTTGACAGGGGAAAATGTATCTAAGTAAAACTATTAAGAGATAATAAAATATAGTTCCTCATTAAGTGTTATACACTATATGAAGTTTTAAAAAAGAAAAGATATCCGTGAATAGCATAAGAGTTCAAAGCAACTATTATTTTTTATGCCATTTAGGCAGATCCAGAAAAAAAATGTTTCAAATGGGAAAGTATACTTAAGGTTTAAAAATAGAAAGTCATGGGGCGCCTGGGTAGCGCAGTCGTTAAAGCGTCTGCCTTCGGCTCAGGGCGTGATCCTGGCGTACCGGGATCGAGTCCCACATCAGGCTCCTCCGCTAGGAGCCTGCTTCTTCCTCTCCCACTCCCCCTGCTGTGTTCCCTCTCTCACTGGCTGTCTCTCTGTCACATAAATAAATAAAATCTTTAAAAAAAAAAAAAAATAGAAAGTCATTTGCTAGAAGTCAAACTGCAAAAACAACACAAACCTACATTCTTAGATCCTTCACTATAGGAGATAAGCTTCAGACACTTGCCTGATCACACTCCCTTTACAAGGGCATCCTACAGCCTCAACTTCTGGGATAGGCCCAGACTGTCAATCTTTCCCAGTGACCCCTGCCACTGGTCACAGAGCTAGGAGTGGATATCTCACACAGAAAAGACTTTTGGTGAGACAGTATCAGGCAAAGGGGCAAGGGGGTGTATAAATTGGGGTTACAGTTGGTGCTATGGCAACACAGAGCAATACGCAAGCAAGAACTGCAAACAAAAACCTTTGCAAAAGAAGTGATGGACAGAAAGGACAATGGAATCAAGGTGCCAAAAGTAAAAGATAATGAAGCCTCAGGGACAGAAAAAGAGAGAGGGGGCAAGATTCATACCGTCCTGGTTCCCAAGAGTCCACTGTACTTCCTAAATTAACTGAGCTTCACGAGCTTTTACTTTCTTCCTAAAACAACTCCCTCTCTTCAAAGAGTTTCTCTACCTTGTAAATAAGTGATCTCTGACTTAAGTTACATGGTGTAAAAGTTACACGTTTCATATACAAGCTGATAACATTTAAATATTACACGTGCTGCTTGTCAGAATTAGCTAAGAGTTCCTTCTAGACTTTGCTAAGCCAAATTCTCAATTTTCAGCACTGAATCAGTTCCAGATAATCAGTTCTGGATAATCTCTGCAGTGACAAAAGATCTCAATCTACATTAAATTGGTCATGTCAATTCTGCCTCCTCAACATCTCAATCTAGCCTTTCCAGGGTTCTGTGGCCTAGGTTGTGGATTACTATATACCCTCCAATCTCTCTGCCTATTAAACCACCAATTCCTACCCCTCCAGTTCATCCCCCCCAAACTAGAACTAAAGCAATCTTTCTAAAATGCAAATAAGACAACATCCTACAACTCAAAAAAGTCCTACTTTGCTAAATACTATTTAGCTATTTTAAAAAATGGAGATTTGTGTAATGAGAAAAAGAGACACAAATCTTAAAAATAACAACAAATGCTACTTGCAAAAATTCCTTAGATCAGGAATGGCAAACCCAGATGTGTAAACCAGCACTGCACAACAGAAATTTCTGCAATGAGGGAAACATATCCGCATTGTCCAATGTGGTAGCTCCTACCTATGGCTGCTGAGCACTTGAAATGTGGCTGGTGTGACTGAGGAATAGGAATCTTAATGAACTTAATTTTAGTTAATTTGAAACAAAATGGCCATAGGTGACTAGTGGCTACTGTATTCAACACAGCAAGTTTGTAGAGTCCAGGCAAAGCCATACTGATGTAAATGCAGGTTCATGTCCATACAAAGAAGGTGCAACAAGCTTAATGGAATTTGAGCTTAGCGTTACCACAGTTCAGTATTTTCAAGAAAAGCCAGAAATTCAAACTTTATGTGAAAGTTTCAGATTTAAAATGCTGGCAACAAACTTAAAAAAACAAGAAACAAACAAACAAAAACCCCTTTTTAACCACCATGGCCAAACATACACAAGACCCTATTCAGCTTTTGATCTCTGAATGATGTTATTCATTCACTAAATATTTAATGAGTGCCTCCTACATGCCATACCACCGAGCATTCCGGATTCTGGAGATACCACAGAAAATAAAGCAGACAAAAATCTTTGCCCAATTTGCAAAAATATTAATGCTAAAATATGCTAGTATATATAAATATAAATAAATCTAAAGCAAAACATAGCAAACTATTCATTATGGTTATTTTGGGAGGCAGAATGGTGGATGTAAGTGATTTAGTATTTTCATCTCATGTATTTCTGTGCTGTTTAAATTTTTACAGGATGTATTATTACTCTTGTAAGCTCCAAAACCAATAAAGGCAACTATTTTTGCTATTTCCAATGGTTTCCATAGGCTTCCATAAACTCCTCCATATAGAAGACCAGGCCTCCCATAATGCCACCCCCCACTATTTCTCCAGGCACCTTCTCTCCTTTCTCACCCATTCCAAAGCTCCAGACCCACTGATTTACTTACGCCCCTCAGAAAAGCTCTCATCTCTATTTCTGTGCACCTCTATTACGCTGCTTAACTCTGTGATTATGGCAAGCAAACTCTTGCTCATCTCTCATGACTTACGTGAAATCTTTAAAAAATATTCTGACACAGAAGGTATAGGCAAAAGCCCCAAACATCACATGAACATAACTAAAAACATTATCAATTGTATCATTGACAATCAGGTGTCATTTAGAACAGAAATAATGCCTGATATTTTGCCTGGTTTATCCTTAAGAACGGGTAAAAAATTGGGGAGGAAATGTATTTATACACTTTCAAAGAGCCAACACTAGACAACACAGAACCTAAGAAACAATCACGGCTGACAAATCCTCTTCAAAGAACTGTAGCAGGTCAACAAACATAGCTGGCAAACTTTTAAGATTACTAAATTAATAATGTGAGAAAATTAAACAATTTGGATTGTTAGCCTCTAACAACATTTCAGAACCTTAATTCTTTAAGTACCATCTCAGAATGAGCAAGTACAGCACTCACTGACACTCACAGCTGAAGCCTGGAAGACAGTTTTAACAACTCTGCTGAAAGTGACTATTTCTTCTCTAGTTTCTATGGAAACAGCTGTCAGATTGGCAAAAATAGGACGTGTACTTTAAAATAATCATTCAAGCAAAGTACACCCATGATGGAAGACTTAAAAAAAAAATAAATTGGAAGGCAACAGACTTGGTTCTTAAGCTTCCAAATGCCAGCCTGCACCCCTTCGCCATGGCTGAGATGATGGATATAAACCCACATCATTTTCGTGAGGGTTAAACAGCACTGGTTGGAGTCACTTTAGCTGATCAATCCCTGAATTCCAAATGAGCTCTTTTCATCGCCCCGGACTAAAATTTCTCACTGAGGACTGCACAGCACAGTAAAACTGTTGCTCCGCTTTACACAGGCAAGTGGCATTATTTAAAGAGTATAAAAAGTTATTTTTGTAGACAAGTTTATGAAGAAATTATCACAACTCCCGACAATCGTTTAGACAGGAAATGTTCAGTTCTTCATGGCAGGGTTTAGGTAGGAAAACTTTTATGTTCTCTACTTTGAGAGTGAGGAGGAAAGAGAGGGACTGCCTCTCGAGGTGCTTTAGGCGGCTAAGCGGTTTGCCACAGGTTAAGGTGTTGTAGATGTGAGACGCAACCATGCTGCGTTAATACTACTACTTTAAAAAAAAAAAAAAAGAACGAAAAAAAGGAGCCGGGGGAAAGGCAGGGTTATCTTTCCGGAAACCACATTCACCTGCCAACTTGCACCTCCCCGGCTGGCTGGGCACTCTGGGGTCCCTGCACTTCACGCCGGGAGGGGAAGGAGGGCTGAAGCTTCACTCTCCCGTACTCCTTTTCCACTCGCCCCTCTCCCCCGGCCGCAGACGCCGGCCCTACCCACTCCCGCCCGGATGCCCCTGCGTCCCTCCTCCCAGGCTCCGCCACCCCAACCTCCTCCGCGGTGCTCACGAGCCCAGCCCCTCACCCCGGCGCCCCTCGAAGTCCTTCCACTCCAACTCCCGCACTCTGCCCCCGCCCCTGGGCCCGGCCCAACTCGTAAAACAAGGGTAAAGACTTCCCCACCAGGACAGACCCTAGCAGCGGCGAAAACGAAGACGACTCCTCCGGTCGGACCTTTGCGCAAGCGCATACCCCATCGCAGAAGCCCCGCCTCCTCACTTCCTGCCCTCTGTCCGTGCCCGGGCGCCTTTTGCTCCGCCCACAGCGGGCAGTCGCCACTCCCGCCCAGAGTCGTCCTCCCGGTGGGCGGCTGACCCGGAGCACACGGTGGCGCTCTCACGCCCCCGCGTGGCCGGAGGAGGGACGTGGCTGCGGGCTGGGCTGTTTGCCTGGCAAGTCTTCGCTTACGTCCTTGGAAACGGATTTGAGACCTCTAAAGAACGATCCAAGCAAGGCTGTGAGGTCTCAAGATTCTAAGGCAGTGCGGGTCAAAGGGAAAGAGAATCGAGGGCTGCCAAAGGACTAAGGTTTCTTGGTGTTGAAGTTGCACTGATAGAAGTAGTCTTTGGAGTGAGAGACTTCTCTGCTTTTACATGACTTCTGGAACGGCACATTTTAAGAAAAGTGGAGAAAACCTGAAGCATCTGGAAGTTAGTTGAAAATAGCTAGCTACAAAACAGTGTGTCTAGTACCTATCGTTTATGCCACCAAAAAATATTTATCCAGCACCAAGTGCATTCTAGGTGCCAGGGATACAGCAGTGAACCAGATAAAGACACGACTTTCATGGAGCTTGCTTGCATCGCAGTGAGGAAATCTAGGCAGTAAGCAAGCACACAAGTAAATAAGCACGGTATCAGGTAGTGGTACGATTCTATATTAGTTTGTTAGATTTAATTCTATGCACGATGAAAAACATCTTAAAAGATGTAAACACTATAAACAATTTTAGAGGATTATAAGCTTTTACAAGATTATGAGCAATATTTTCTTTTGCCTTGTTTATTTGCGTTTTCTAATTTGCCTTTTACTTTGAAGGAACTATCCTGGCAGATCCCTGACCACTGGTTCCCTAAAACCTGAAGCGGCAGGACCCTGAATCTTCATGGGTTTATCTGAAGTGCATGTGTCTTACAGAGGGTTGCAGTGGACTAGCTATCTCTTGCTCAGCATGCCTGGTGAGCCTGCTGCTATCAATATAACAGAGTGGGGTTCTCTGGGATAGCCAGGTGTTCAGATCCTTTCGGACTATATTAGGACAGATCAGCAAGAGGGTACAATGACTACCATCAGGGCTACTGCATGGTTAAATCTACAGTCTATAAACCATTCTCCTGGTTTCTGAAGCGGCCAGACTGGCAAATTAAATGGAGATATGACAGGGACAACTACTCTGTATCTTTCAGGTCTTTAATGGTGGCATTAATCTCTACCGTCATCATCCTATCCGCTTGGATGAAATATTGGTTTTGATTTATTATCTTAACTTGGTAGGGAAGGGACAGTTTTAGTGGCTTTCACTTGGTCTTCCCCACTGCAAGAACTCAAGGCCGAGGCCCTAATGTGGAGCTTGCTCTCAATATATAGTCCCAATGATACACTCAGGGACGGAGGAAAAACCAGTGGATGGGTCTATGCTCCCATTGACTCATTGTAAGCTGCATATCATCCAGGATTCTGCTTACGATGTGACCCCCCCCCCCCAAATCCCCACTCTTAGAGAGGGACCATGATAACACTTTGAGTTTCTGGGTAACAAAATCCTTTCAGACCCTGCAAAATTTCTGGGTGTTTCTCTTTCCCCAACATATAGTTAGCTGTGAAAGTGGTCACAGGCCATAGAGTAATCATTGTAGTAAATATTTGTCTCAGTGTTGCAGGGTCCTTCTTAAGGACCCAACCACCTCTTCAGTCAATGGGTTCTGTGGTCTTGGTCTGAAGATTGACTCAGATCTGAGAATTGAGCAAAAAGCATGACTTCTTTATTAGGGCAACCACACTCAGACTCCTGCTCCCCCATTCTTGCCTTCTTCTGGTTATAAATATTAAGCAGCACCCTGCTGGCTGACCATCTATTTTCCCCCTAGGGACACCTTGTACTATTAAATACCTTCACAGCCCCTGAGGATCAGGTCCCCTGTGGGGACTCTCTTAAACTGCCAGCTATCTAGTAATTACAGCCTCCAGGCTTCTGGTGGTTAAAGCCACCACCTGGCTTCTATGGCTCCAGGATGTTGTCATTACCAACCAAGATACTACAACCCAGTCCTGTGATTGCTTCTCTTCCCATCATGCCAGGCCTGCTGAAGACAGCCCCCTCTGAACTTCTTAGTGATGCTGGTACTTCTCTCACTAGTGCATTTCCCATTGCCATTGTGTGTGGTCTGTCCTTTGGGCCTCCTGTGGAGCATAACCCTTGTCTGGTCTTCTGGCTCCATGATAAATCATCCCAGCAAGCCCACTTCTCTCGGGACCTTCTTTTCTTCCTCAACAGTCTGCTAGGGCAATTCAATGCCTTCCTCCCTGGAGACTTCCCTTGGCTGAAATTGATATAACCTGCCTCATCCAAGAGTGTGCTTTCTCCCCGGGAACAGCAAGCATCCAGTGACTGGTTAATTTAGGAGATACAAAGGCCCCCAACTGAGGACACTTCAAGGCCACCCCAGCTCCAGAACTCTCCATAGGATTGGCTGACACTTCTCCATCTGCCCAGTCCTCTGCCCCTTAGTTATGGGTGGTGTCCCCAAGGACCCCTCCACCACACCCCAACAACCTTGCACACAAAGACGTATCGCAGAGTCTGTTTCCAGGGAACCCAACCCAAGGTAACTCAGTTTTCTCCAGAAGTAGAAGCTGCCTGGCTTCTAGAAAGACTTTCATCTACACCTCCCAGAAGTACCAGAAGCTGAATCCTGAGTTAAAGGGAGAGTAACTCTGAATTGTGAGGCTCAGCTTTTTTTAAAACCAGCTGCAGGGCTGCCTGGGTGGCTCAGTCATTAAGTGTCTGCCTTCGGCTCAGAGCGTGATCCCAGAGTCCTGGGATCGAGCCCCACCTCAGGCTCCTCCGCTGGGAGCCTGCTTTTTCCTCTCCCACTCCCCCTGCCTGTGTTCCCTCTCTCGCTGGCTGTCTCTCTCTCTGTCAAATAAATAAGTAAAATCTTTAAACAAAAACAAAAACAGCCAGGTGCAGACAGAAGCTCAACAGTCAAGGCAACTCTGCTGATCTCGATTCAGGTTGAGAGCCGGGCAAGGTGGCCAGAGGATTTGATAAGGGTCACACATTGGGTGGGCCGCAATGGATGGGTGGTACCTTGACTGAAGGGACCTTCCATTTTTCTTGAACATGTGCCAGGCATGACTGTTTCAACATTTGGTTCTGCATCTGAAATCACCCCAGTATAGACAACTGCAACACGTTCATTTGCCTGCTGTACTTCGACAGATACTAGCCCAGCATTTTCTTCATCCACAGGCTTGACAGATTTACTTTTCCTCTGGCAACCCAGCCTTTCTTCCCATGGAATATGAACAGGCATGCCTTTAATTTTTTTATTTTTTTTATTTATTTATTTTTTTTGGCTTGAAGAGCATAGTCACACCAAGTTCTAGTGTGTTATTTTTATAAATTACCACCTGGATTGTTAGGCTCCAGCTTGCTGAGTGGTCTCTTTGCTTTGGTCTCATGCCTCTTGTCTAAATAGCAACCACCTGGCCTCAGGTCCAGAAGTTGGGGGTCCAGATGGTGCAATATGGGTCACGAACTGCAAGCCAGGCCAGAGAAGAAGGCCACTGCTTTGACACATCCTTCCGGTCATTCCCCAGAGATGAGTTCTCCAGAGATCTCAGCTTAGCACTTTTGTAAGGGTCAGAAAAGTAAACTATTAATACCAAGAAAAACAAAAAAGAGAAAAGTACCCTTAATCCACTACCCACAGATAATTAATCACTGTTAACACTCTGATATGCAACCCCCTTGAAAGGCAAGATTAAAATTACTTTAAATATTTAAAACTTTGACGGGATGAAAGGTTTCTCACTGTCCTTTTAATGTACATTCCTTTGATTCCTCAATGATGTAAACATTTTTCCATGCTTATGTGCTGTTTGGATTTCTTCTTTGGCAAATACTTGTCTGTGCGCTTTACACATTTTTCTACCTAATATTCCTTTCCTTCTTATTATCTTATGAAAGTACTTTATATATTTAAGAATTTTCTGTCGTTTATGTAATGAACTTTTCCCCTGTTTGGCATTTGTCTTTCAACTTTGTTAATTTATGTATGCAGAGACACAAACTTTAAAAAATTTTTGATAGAAACAAATCTATCCACCTTTTCATTGTGGTTTCTGCCTTTGAGATTGTATTTATACTCTATCCAAAGCCCAACATTATATATTTATCAATATTTTCTTCTGGTATTTAATGACTTTGTTCTTTCTTAAATCTTTAATTTATCAGGAGTTCATTTCAAATGGGGAAAAAAAGGAGTTTATTTCAGTACAAGGTCAGACAGAAAAATACAACCTAAAATATTTCCTGAATGATCAGGTTACTGGAGCTTTTACAAAAGACACGTGCGGGTACTGTGCCCGTGGGAAGCACCACCAAGCTACTGCTGTCCCAACAGTTTATCGAATAACCCATCTTTTCCTGACTGTCTTGAAGGGTCACTTTGGTATATACTAAATTCTCTGCTTCTGGGGTTTTCTCTTCTGTTCCTTTGTCTGTTCTGGCACTCGTGCATGAGGCTTACTATTCTAACTTTACAATATAGATTTCATTTTCAAATACTTTCTGGCTCTTCTTAATACATTTGACCTTCAGGATGAAGTTTAGAACAATTTTTCAAGTCCTCCCTACCCAAAAATGCACTGGGATGTTAATCTTGTTATTGCTGTTTTTAAACTTGGATTAATTTTGAGGAATTTTATGCTTCCACAAGGTTGACTCTATCAATCCAGGAAACTTGACATGTGTCTCCATTTAGCCAGGTCTTCTTTTATGTCCCTCCATAAAGTTTTACAGTTTTCTTACATGGGTCAAAGCAGTATATTTTTTAAAGGAACTATAAACTTTGACTTCATAGGATTACAGTATCTCAGAACTGGAAGGGACTGGAAAACCATCTTGTCACCCTACCCAGTCTGTTGCTGAGCCCACCTCTCAAACAACCAAAGATATATGGGGTATTTCGTGTTTATTTCAACATGATGACATCACACTATAAGTATTTTCTGTGATTTCCAGTTTATCACTCGAACAACAGGTCTTGGAAAAAGTTCTGTATCAGTGAATACGCATCAACTTAATCCATTTTGATCACTGCATGGTGTTTTATGAAGATGATATCGCATCATTTGATTTATCATCCCCCTGTCCCTGGACATTCAAGCTATTTCTGTCATTTTGCTGTTACAAATAAGTCAGCTGCCAACCTTGAACCCTAAGTAAAATCAAAGTCCCCAAAATAATAGAACACAAGACCAGTGCCTGCAAAGCCCCCTCCTCAAAATCACCACTAGGTGGCACAATGCCTGTTCAAAAAAAGTCTGACTTTCCAGGGTCCTTTGGTTCTATTCAATAAACATTTATTGAACATGCATTATATAGTAGGCACTGGAATTTTTTTATATACTAATTTCAATAAAATAAACAAGTTCATCGGGGCACCTGGGTGGCACAGCGGTTAAGCGCCTGCCTTCGGCTCAGGGCGTGGTCCCGGCGTTATGGGATCGAGCCCCACATCAGGCTCTTCCGCTATGAGCCTGCTTCTTCCTCTCCCACTCCCTCTGCTTGTGTTCCCTCTCTCGCTGGCTGTCTCTGTTAAATAAATAAATAAAATCTTTAAAATAAATAAATAAATAAATAAATAAATAAACAAACAAACAAGTTCATTAATTCGAAAACACTTATGGAGTGCACACTACACGTCCAGCACGGTGTTGGTCTGAGAAGTCGTGGGAAAATTAACAATCCTCTGCTGTTCTAAACTCCAACAATTCCCAAGATAAAACAGGAGTTGTTACAACATGGTACCCACTGATTTCTAAGCCCCAGACAAGTCCACATAGTAGACAAGAGACCAGGACAGCAGATTCTCAAATAATTTGGACAGTTGCTTAAATGTGTCATGAGATCTCCATGCTTCCATCCCCAGGCTCTTGGACAAGCCATTTTCTCTGTATGAGCTGCTGTGTAAATTGGTGTTCCTTCAGAGGGATACCCTGAGACAAGGATTCAAATGCAAGACATTCATTTGGGAGGTGATCCCAGGAAGCACCAGCTGGGGAGTAAGGAAGTGAGACAGTGAAGGAAAGGAAGCCAGTAAATGATGCATTAACAAACTAGTTACAAATGGGGGCTGATGGAGAGGAATCCCTCTGAAGAACATGGGAAGACCATGTAACACACACCTCAGAGTTTCCAAAGTGAAGGCTGAAGTTGCTGGTCTATTTATTTATCTACTAATTGCAGCTAGTCATTGGTTGAGGGCTGTCCTGGGGATGATTAATTCTCTAGCACTTCCAGCCTCCTTCATGTGCTCCTGGGAGCTCAGAGAAAGCCTCAAGCAAAAGGATTCAGATGCTGGCAGTTGCCAGTTGGACCAGCATGTGCAGAAATATGGGCCAGGCACCAACATGCCGGGAGATATGAGTGGGCACAGGTGGCAACTGCTATGAATGCCTTTTCTACTGTCACCTGCCTGATTTATTCTTCAAAACACAGGGCAGAAATCACTCACGGGGACAGTCTTGCATCTGCACCAGGCCTGGCAAGTTGCCCCACTTTCTGTGCACCAGCAGCACTTCGTGCTTGTGTCATTCCTACTAAGAGATTGTAAATAGTGGCTCTGAGACCCAGGGTGGCCTCACACAAAACCCCGGGGTCAAAATCACCAACATGCTTCCATACAAGTGAGCTCCTTGACTGGTAGATGTATCCCTCCAATCTCTGCCTCTGCTTCATGTCACAATCTGCTCTGTGTTTCTGTGTGTCCTCTCTTTGTAATAAGGACACCAGTCATTGAATCGGGGGCCCACCCTAGGTCCAGGATGATCTCCTCTCAAGATCTTTAACTTAATTAACATCTACAATGACTCTATTTCCAAAGGAAAGTTAAAGGAGATAACATTCTTCAGTGGCCCTTAAATTAGGAGAATATGGGATTGGAACTGCTGGCAGCCATCTTGCCCATGATGAGGAGAAAGTTGGACTAAAGAATGAGACCAAACCAAAACCAGAATAAAGATACGATGAGAGGAATGGAAACCTGACATTGTTTGAGCCCTTGCATCCAGCCATGATTGAAGCGAACATCTCCCCTTCACTTTCCACTTACAAGTTAACAAATTTCTTTTGCCTAAACTGGTTTGAGTTGAATTGTTAACACTTGGAACGGAAACAGTCCTCACTGATGGACTCAAGTATTGCATTATTGTTTTCGTCCTCAATCCATTTCCTCTTCCTCTTCTTCTCAAACCTGATGAATCCCAATTTATCCTGGGGTCTCAGTTCAAATAGAACTTCCTCGAGCAATCTTCCCTAAGATGATACCCACCTCCACCTCAGATTTCATCAGTTCTCCCTGATGTATGTCGTCAGAGCCCAGTACTCCCTCATTGTAATGATGTGGAAATGGGGTGTGCAGCTGATGGCCAAGAAAGAATTTTTGAGAGGTCTTTGGTGCAAAAAGGTGGTTTTTATTAAAGCACAGGGACAGGACCGTGGGCAGAAAGAGCCGCACTGGGGTCATGAGGAGTGGCCCATTATATACTTTCAGGTGGCAAGGGGGTTAGGAATAGCTTAAGTTTCTAAGGTATTTTGGAAGCAAGGTTTCCAGGACCTTGACAGGGCTAGCCATTGTTGGGGAAAGGTTATTTATTACTGCCTAATAAAACCTTAGTCATGAGACCCTTCAGATGTGTATCAGTGGGCCATATGCTTGGAGGATAATTGCTAACATATATTTCAGGGGAGATAAATATAAAGGAAGTTTCCAAAGGAATTTTTATATGTGAAACTAGATTCAAAGGGTCCTGAGGTGGGGAGGAGGGTCAGGATAATTTTAAGCTAAGATTGCCTTTTGCCCTTAGCAAAGTGTCAACATCCAGGCAGCTGAGCTCTGGGAGGAAGGTCACTCTACCCGTTTCAAGGGCTTGTCAATGGGCTGTAGGCAGGAAGGAAATGCAATTTTTTCCTTTGCTTCCGTTTCCCATATCAGTAACACGTGCCCCACACTATTGCAACTACCTGTTTAATTGATCCTCCAATCCCAACACCACTACTGCATTGACACGTAAGATCTTTGAGGGCAGAAATTGTTTATTGCTCTACTCCTGTTTCTAGCACAGTGATGCAACACAGCAAGTGCCTAATGTCTATTCATTCACAATCTTGAATCTTCATTTGTTTTTCAAAGTATAGAATAAACGATGACCAAGTATAAGTGTTTTTGTGTGGCTACTAGACAGTTGTAATACGAGCTGATTAATTTTTAGTATAAAAGCTAGTAATTGCTTTTACTTAGGATTTCTTAATGAAATAATGAGAATAATTTTTTTAAACTCCCCACGCTGATCAAAGAGGATAATTATACTCATGAAGGATGAAAATTATTGCTTTAATAGTATTTAGTGGTCTGATTAGACTAAACAAAGGAAGAACCCAGTTTACCAGGTCTTTAAGCATTTTCTGAAAATCTGGATTAAAGTCTAAATAATAGATCACCATGAACTGTTCTTCTTTTAAATAATTTTTGGGGGTTTTTTCCTGATTATTAAAATAAATTATATCATTATGGAAAATTTGGAAATACATAAAAGCATAGTTGGAAACAACAGAAAGCCCTATTCTCTCCATCGGTGAATCTTTGCATTTTATTTCTGTGTGCGTCCATAACCAGATACCAGCTCAGATCCTGGCTCTCACCCCCAGGGATGCTCCTGCTCTTACCTTAGGCTCCCGTGGGGTTCCTGATTTCACTTCTCATGGTTGTTGCCTTCTTATCTCACAGATACAAAGAAATACTTTTTTCTTGATTTCCATACAAATGACATTGCCCATACGGCACACTTGCATAGCCAACTTATACTGAAAATTTGGGGGTCAAGGCAAGGAGGAAATTCATTTCACAGGTCCATATACATCATTCTTTCATTCGGCAGAAAGGGCCTTTAAAAAAAATGGAATAATAAGGGGCTCCTGGGTGGCTGAGTCAGTTAAGTGTCCCACTCTTGATTTTGGCTCAGGTCATGATCTCAGGGTTGTAAGATCTTGCCTGAGTAGGGCTCCCTGCTGGATGTGGAAGCTGCTTAAGATTCTCTCTCTCCCTCTGCCCCTCCCCCTTCACCTTCTCTTTAAAAAAATGGAATATTAGACTTCCTTTCTCAGTCAAGTCTCACACTAGGGGTTTGTACTGGATTGAACAGTATCCCCCCCCAATCCATGTCCACCTGGAACCTGTAAATGTGACCTTATTTGGAAATAAGGTCTTTGCAGATATAGTCAAGTTAAGAGGAGGTTTTACTAGATTAACATGGGTCCTAATCCAATGACTCTTGCTTATAAGAAGAGGGGAACTTGGACACAGACACACACTGAGGAAGGAGGCAGAGACTGAGATTATGCTGCCACAGGCAGGGAAGACCAAGGACTGCTTTGCAACCACCACAAGCTACAGGATGCAAAGGATGCTTCCGCAGGGCTTTCGGGGGAGGACATGGCCCTGCTGACACCTTGATTCTGAACGTCTCACCTCCAGAACCCTGAGAAATTGTTTTCTGTTATTTTAAGCCACCAAGTTTGTGGTGCTTGATCGTGGTAGCTCCAGGAAACTAAGAGAGGCTCCAACCCCCTACGAGGTGATCCTTCCTTTCCCCTATCCCCCCAGCTTCCACCCAAAAAATTCCCTCTGGTTTCTTTACACAAAGCGATTTAGGTTCTTTTGCTCCTCCCCCAAGCAAGGGGCCCTCCCTCTGCATAGGCAAAGGCTCACTCTCAGCTTCACCAAACGGGGAGGTGGGAGGTGGCCTAGGAGGCCTTCCCTTTCTTCTGCCTCCCTCAGCAGGCTGTTCAGAGAAAGCTGAGTGGGGCAAAGATTGAGTCCTACCCTGATAAAAAATTATACCTTTCCGCTTGAAGATTTAAAAAAAAAGGGGGCGGGGAGAACAGAAAAAGAGGGAAAAGAAAGCAGATGTGGTCGGCTTAGATGCAAAACAGCAAATGGTGCATTTAAAATAACAAATGTGTTCCCATTTTTCTTTTTTAAAATGGAGCGGGATTATTATACAGTTTTGTGACGCTTACCCCACCCCATATTAGAAAGTCCTCAAAAATTATACTATAACGTACACAGATCCACAATCCCTTACTTACAAGTCCAAATCGCTCGGAAAACCAAAAGCTGTTTTAAAAGTTCAGCGCCAGCTCATTTGGCAGCAAAGTTGACCTGAAGTGGCCTAGGGCTATTTCTGGTCTATTTATACCAATTAGTGTGACTATAAATAAGTTTTATGGCAGAAACCTAGACCTGTGGACAATGCTGCCACAGACCCACAGAGGGGGCTAAATAACATGCCCCAAATTGTCCTAAAATTCCAGAATTCTGAATTCTGAAACTCTCTCCCAAGGAGCTGTGGACCTGTATAACCATCTCCGTGTCGTTGGATAACAGGTTGCTTCGAGCGTTTTGCTATGATAAAATCGCTGCAGGGAACACGTCTCATATGTGAACCTTTGTGTGCATTACTGTTTTATTTCCTTAACGCAAATTCTTTGACATGGAATTAGGAAATCAAAGAAAATAAACACTTCTAAGGTCCTTGGTGGATATCGTCAACTTGTTTTCCAGAAAGGTTATACCAATGCACACCCCCCTCATCGGCACTGAATACTACCAGTTGCGTTCATTTCACAGGGGAGAATTTTTGTCCCGCTTTGCTTTGAACTGCTGTAATTACTGGTGATGTTAGATATATTTTTTAAAAATGTTTATTATCAGGGCATCTGGCTGGCCCAGTCGGAGGAGCATGCAACTCTTGATCTCGGGGTCGTGAGTTCAAGCCCCCGTGTTGGGTGATGAGATTACTTAAGAAAGAAAACTTTAAAAAAAAGATACTTATTATCATTTCTAGTTCCTCTTTCGAAGTCGTCTATTTGTGACCTCTGTCCATTTTCTACTGACGTCAGGACCACCTCGTAAGGTTGTTCTGTGTATGAGCTGCACCCAGGTCAAGGGCATACAGTGGTCAAAATCAGGTCTGACTGCAGTCATCTCCCTATGCACCCTCAGCTGAGGAGGGGCACATTTTTCTTCCTACGAAGCTACCGGCATGCCTGTGAGCTTGGCAAGCCTGCACTGCAAGACTGGGTCCAACTACATGGGGGGCCTTTTTCTAATTTATCTGCCCAGAGGGGGGCGCCCTTTCTCATCTGCGCCAAGGTACCTAGCTAAGGCCTTGATTAGAGCATTGTTTTTCTAATCCATTTGTCTCGGTTCTTTATATAGTAAAGCTATTAACTTTCTGCATATCATTTCCTGCTGTATTTTCCTTGCTTATTGTTTTGTGTTTGTTCCACTCATAAATTATTTAAATGCATTCCACACTGCTTTTCATTAACAAAACCTTCATGGAATTCTAAGTGGCTTTCTTTCTCTTCCTTTTGCTTCTGAATATTATTTTGAGTGGTGAGATATGAATAGAAGCATAGGAATTTACCTGCTTCAATGGTTAACCCCAGTTGTCACAGGGACGTATTTGGCTCTGTTTGAACTCCCAGGCAGAGCTAGCCATGCGGGGAGATATCTGTATCCACTTCATCTATCCATCCGTTTAATCAGCATTAATTATCAAGCACCTGCTATGTTCCAGGAACTATGCTAGGGTTTGAAAATGCAGAGGTGCATAAAAACAAACAGCCCCTTCCTTCACGAGCTTGCACTAGACATGCGTATTCAAGTTTAACGTAGCTAGCAACGGCAGCTGACATTACAGCGCTCACAGTGAGTCAGGCCCTGGTCTAAGCACCCACGTGTACTAGCATATTTACTTATCTCACCAACCCTTTGAGGAGGTAGGTATACTATTGTCCCCATTTTATAAGTAAGGAAACTGAGGCATGAGAAGTTTAAATAACTGGATCCAAGATCACACACTGACAGGTAGCTTTGCCAGAAGTTGCACCCAGACAGTCTCAGCCACTTGCCTTCCCACAGCGCTCACAGATTGGTCACTTGAGCTGCCTATGCCAACCCTCTCCTTGTCCCCAGATGGTTGCCCCCAAACAGCAGGCAGTGAGTGGACAGTAATCATAAATGGCAGACAGTCAAGTCTGTCTTGGTCTGGGGCTTTGCTCCTACCAACACTCTCCTCTCAATGTGGTCAGTGGCCCCCAACTTCTGACTTGGTCTTGTCTCCTGGTACTAATCTGGACTTGTCCTTCTGTCTCCATTCCTAGGTTTGACCCTTCCTGATTTCCTCTACAATTCCTTCTCCTCTTTCTGCCCCTGAAGTGCTGGAGCCTTTTGAGGCATGGTGTTAGTTCTTTTCCCTTTTCAGTCTTTTACTTTTCCATAGGCAATCGCATCCCAGTTCACGGTTTTGAAGTACTACCTATACTCCAGTGCCTTTCAAAACCCATATGCCAGTGCCTCCCGAATTCCCAGCTCCAGCCCATAAAACACCAGACATCTATATCCAACTCCTAGCTGAATCCAACATGTCTGAAAACTATACTCATCATTCCACTCTCACCAAAGATGTTCTCACTCCCGTGTTCTCTGCCACAGGGAATGATTGGTACCACCAATCAGTCATGAAAGCCAGAAACCTAGGAACCATTCTTGACACCTCCCTCCTCCTTACCACCCCCATACTGAATCCATCCCCAAGTCCTATTGATTTTATATCCTAACCATCCCTCCAATACACCCACTTCTCTCCATCACAACCACTATCCTATACAACTGCTCTTGGTCCAAATTACCTTTATCTCTCACCTGAAATTCTTCTTCTTCTGGTCTTCTACTGTTTCCTTTCCTCTACTCTCACTCCTTTGTAGTCTGTTCTCCATATCTCAGCCAGTGGTCTTTTTAGAACACAATGTGATTATGTCATCCTCTGAAAAATATGATATTTTTTTCAATGATTTCCCTATGCTCTTGTCTGGTGTGGGGGTGAGGCTGTGTCATCAGGGAGGAGGGGGCCCCGTGTTCTTCACACAAAGGTCCTCACCACGCAATTTAAGAGCAGAAATGATCAAGTTAAAAATAAAAACAAGCAGGAGACTAACCAGGGAGACAAGTGGAGCAAACATTAGACAAGAGAGGAATCAGGGTATTGGCGCTCTACTAACACTACCACTCTGTGCCTGACTCGAGTAAACCCATTCTCCCTTCTGGGCCTCCATTTCTTCATCAGCAAAATGGAGTCACGGATTCGATGATCTTTTTTCCACCTCTGACATTCTGTGATTCTATTTGGAAAACAGCGAAGCCAAAAAATGTGAGCGAGGGAGGGGGGGAATAATGTGATTTTTTTTTTTTTAATTGCTCCATTTAAGGAAACAGCAAGAGTGGAGAAAGCCCCAGTGACCGAAACAAGGAAATCAGATGAGCCTCCCACAGGGCTCAGAAGACAAGCCGCGACCTGCTTGGTGAGCCACACCTGGTCCTCACATTCCTTCTGAGGGCAGTCCCAGGACTGTGCCCAAGACAGTGAATGGGTGTTCTAGGGGAAATCCTGGAGGTAGAGGCTAAGCCCCTGGAGAGAGCTAGTTCTGGTTAATACTGCCCTCAGCAAATGCAAGCTGAGTCTCGAAACACACAGGTGAAGGGTTCTTCCTTGGAGGAAGTGGCTAAGACAAGTGTTTCAGCCTGCTTGGTGCGCAGAATAGCGACCTGAGCTAGGGAGCCAAGGACAAAGGTTCTAAACCCAGGCTTTGGCACATGGAGGTTGTATGATCCTGAGTTACCCCATCTCTTTGGACCTCAGTTTTCTGACATGTGAAATGGATACCATCTATAAGAGAGGAGGAAATTTAAGATATCCTGAACTCTAAGTGCCCAGGTCATTCCAGGCACTTTTACCAGTTACTTCATTTAACCTTTGCATTGATGAAAAAGATCTGAAAGCTTCATTCAACAGATGGGGAAACGGCACAGAGGTAAGCGACTTGCTTGCCTAGTGGGGTAGGATTTGAACTCAGGTTTGTCATCACTGGGGTTATTTCCAGTAAGTCAATGTCGCCAAGATGACAGGTGTAAAAAATGCTTTTGTGAAGTATTAAGTGTAATAAAGTGCAAAGACTCTTAGGCCCAAATTAATGCAAGAATTTACAAGGTATCCGGAAGTGATGCTCTGTGGAGAAACAGGCTTTTTCAGGGCCTTTCCCAGTGCTCAGCTGCCCACTCAATCCTTAATCTGTTTATTTTGTAGTCAGTCAAGTGCCAGCTTTTTGAAGGGACTCTTGAAACAATGGCAGCCTGGGGGTTGTGAAAAGAATCCTGGACTAGGGAATGTGAGACTGTCTAGTTCCAGCTGTGCCACAGGAACATTCGTCTTGAGCAATCACTCACCTGTGCTGTCTGTAAAATGAGGGCCTGGGCTAGAGGTGATGCCCAAGGTCCTGTTAGCTAAGGCACTTCAGGGACTCGAGGGGACTGAACGAGAGTGGAGTCTCACACTTTTACAGCTCCCATTCTGGCCTCGGGCACTTGTACTTTGGGAAAGCCAGCCTACACCACTCCCCTCCTTAAGCCCCATTTGAACCAGAAGACTTTGGGGGGTTGGGGGGGTGGCTGAAGGGAGTGGTGCCCTAGCAGGACGGCTTATATACTTAGGGATCCACCCCAAGATGGGAAAGCCACAGCTGAAAGCCACCTCCCTGGTTCTTAACTGGTGTTTCAGCCTTTGAGGGGTAGGCATAAAGTACAGAGTAGGAGTGGGAGGAGGAACAAGAGATGGATTCCAGGGGAAGAAACTGAAGCCCTGCGTTTAGCTATTTGACATCAGGTGTACCAACCACTCCCTCCTTTGTGCACACCCATTGTTGCATCAATTTCCCGGTAATTGCTGAAACTTCTTTACCTGTAGGCTACCCAAGAGAGACCTTCTAGCACACTCCACATAAATGAACCAAAGGAGTGAAAATGAGGAAAGAAGCACGAAGAAGGCAGGTTGCCAGTTTTATACTTGATCTTAGCCAAGAGGCCAGGAAGCGATAGGTTGCCAGTTTTTACAGCTAATAGGAAGTAAAAGCTTTTAAGCGTATTACTAGTGAAATTTTAGGAAAACAACTTGGGTGCGTGCTGCCCCCCCCCACACACACACATGCCAGGGCATCGGGCCTACTACAGACTAGTTGTAACTACATGGGAAAGTCCTTGAACCTGTCTGGGGAACCGCGATACTTGACATGAAGTAAATCGCCAGGGGCTACATGGGAATAACAGCACTGCTTCCAAGTAGGGCTGGGAGTCAAAGGAGACACAGCTCCCGAAACAAGGGTAGTGCTTTTTTTCTCCACTGGAGATTCTTCAGTGAACCTGAAACTGGTACCCTTTCCCTACACCAGCACCTAGTTCTAGCCTCCTCCCCCAGACCCACCCTCCTGCACTCTGGGGGAAGTTTCCAAACAATCTTATTTAGAAAGACCAGTATTTATACCAGCCTGTGTAAGTCATCTCAGGAAAAACTGGAGTGGCAAAATGAAATGCCCGCTCCTGCAAGGGAAAAAAAAAAAAAGTGTTAGAATTTGAAATAAGAAATCTGAGTCATGGGAAATGAGAGGAAACCCAAGAGATATAAATCTGGAGTGAGTTTTCACAAACTCCATCTTTTGGTCTGTACCTTTTCCATATTTTATTAAATTCGTGTTTTAAAAAAAATCACAGCAGCATTATCAAAGACAAAATATGTACAAACATTTTACAAAAGAAACATTACTAATATCAGCTATAATAAGGGCAGGCTGAAGAACAGACGCTGAGTTTCCAGGGCACAGTCCGCCCTCAAACAAAGACATCTCAAATGTGTTCAGGCAGCTCAAACAGGCTTCTTTCCCGGTGACAAGCATATGTGGTTGGTAATACAAACGACAGCAAATGCGGACACTACGCGGGCTCAGCTGGCGAACTCCTCTTCTCACCAGCAAGGCCAGGATACAGATGGAGGTAATCAAATAACTTAACCCAAGACGGTAAAAGCGCTGCCCCCCCCCCCCATCTAAGCGCCTGTAAGCCTGCAACACCGATGGCGTCAATGGCAAACGATGCGGGATTGTAATACAGACAGGTGATTCTTACATATAACCCTGAGCCAAACTTTCCTTAACTCTTCAGTCAGGTTTCTTGTTGGACCGAAAGGGAAGGAATTTTAGAAATGCTTCCTCTGAAGCCAGAAGTCAGAAAGAGAGGTGACCCTGAGCCCAGGATCTATTAAACTTGGTGGGGGTGGGGAGAGGCAGGGACTGGGAAAGAGCAAGTTCTCCTGTAGGCCAAGAGTCAAGGAGCGCGGCTCACTTCGGTCTGGGGCCGGGCTGAAATCCGGTACCCCGCCCCACCCTCTGCCCCACCGTCACCTACAAGCTCGGTTCCTTTCTCAACTCCCCCAGTTCCTTGACCTCCACCTTCTTGTACTTCCCCGACTTCCTCCGGTTGGTGATCACCAGGACCGCCACGCCGGCGACGAGGGCCACCACGACCACCACGATGACGGCGATGAGGCCGGCCGTGAGGCGCTTCATGGAGAACTGGGGGGGCTTCTCGTCCAGGTAGTAGATGAGCGTCCGCTCCACCAGCAGGGGCTCGCCGCGCACGCGCACGTCGAGGCCGCCGCGGCCCGGGAACAGCGACTCGCCCTTGACGTCCCTCTCGAAGTAGTAGGCGGCGTCCGCGATGTCCACGTCGCCGGGGGCCTTCTCCGACGCGTTCTGCCGCAGCTCGATCTGGATGGTGGGCCGCTCGTAGTGCACGGCCGCCACGAACCTGGGGTGCAGCCGGTAGCGCTCGCGGAACAGCCGCCGCAGCTCGGCGTCCAGGTCCGAGTGGTTGAAGGCGCGGGCGGCCGGGCGGTGGCGCAGGTCGATGAGGATGTGGTGGGTGCGCACCAGCTCGTCGCAGCGCAGGCTCAGGTCGCCCTTGTCGGTGCGGCGCACGCCCACCGAGTTCACGCACCAGCACACCGACGTCTGGTTGCACTGGCGGGCCTTGAAGCGGCCCTCGTGGTCGCAGTCGGGGTCATACAGGCCGTCGTTGTCCAAGAGCGCGTGCTCGCTGGGCCGCACGAGCGCGCGGCCGCTCTTGGGGGCTCTCATGCGCGCCTTGAGCAGCAGGCACTTGGAGGTCAGCGTGGAGCAGTCCACCGGGAAGTCCAAACCGAGCACGCGGCACTGGCAGCGGCCGCCGGGGCCGTCCGCGCGGCACAGGGTCATCTTATTGGTGGCGCACGTGCAGTTGTCCTGTGCGCCGGCGGGGCCGATCGTCGCCGCCAGGAGCAGCAGCAGCAGTGGCAGCGGGGGAGACGGCAGCGCGAGGCCAGGACCCCGGGCCATGGTGGGGACGCGGAGCGCAGACGGGACGCGGGCAGACCAGGCGCTGGGGACTCTGCGGGGCTCCGGCTCCGCGCTGGGACAGTCTCGGGCGTCTGCCGCTGGCCGCTCCCTTCGCTCTTATACTCCGCCGGACCTGCCCGGCTGGTTGGGCGGACTCACCCTCTGGTATTTGGGTGACACATCCCGCGGTCCCCACCCCCCGCCCCGTCACCGTCCCACGGAAGGCACAGCCCGCTCTGCGCCGCCCGCGATAGGATCGGGGGAGCGGAGCTGCTCCCGCCTCCTCCAGACCGAAAGCCCGGGAGAAGAAAACCGATACTGACCTGCGGGCTGCGGGGCCCCGCCCCGCCCCCGGCCCGCCCGGCCTCACCTGGGGAGGAGCAGCCCCCGGCGGCCGCCAGCTTGAGGACCGTGGGTGGCCTGGTATCTGCTCTCCTGAGCTGGAATTCTTAAGAATATCATTGAAAAGTAAGGCGCGTGAGATCGCCAGGCTTTTGTCCCCTACCCCCTCCGTTTCAAGTTCCCTTTCCCACTGCTATCCCTTCTCTACCCGCTAGTTCTCCTAGTAGCAGTTACATAGTTTACAGTTCACAAGCATTATCTCACCATCTTCACCTCAGTCCTGACAGGTATGGACAATCTTTCAGACCCATTTTATAGGTGATGCAGCCATCAATATCCTCAGATTCTTCGGAGGAGTCTTTGGTATTCCGGCCGGCCGTTGTGAAACCTTAAATCAATGTTTATGGAAACAGTGGTGCAGAATCCGAAGAAAGGGAGCAGTGTTTGTTACCGTATCATGAGTAAAACCCAGGTGTGCCGGTGTCCAATGTGTCAGAAGTTCTGTTAAACGCTTTTTCCTCTACACACACACACACACACACACACACAGAAACATAATCTTCATACATGTACTCAGTGTAGAGAGACAAAAAGTTCTTAAAAAGAACAAGCAAGATTATAAGGGGTTCTTTGTATAACTTGATTCTAAAAGAGTAAATCGTTGCTTTTCTTTTTCTGTGTCCCATATAAGTAGCTGAACCACTACAAATAAGGAAAGAATGGAGCCTGTGGGAAATTGCTCGTCTGCCTCTGTGCGGCTACTTTAATGGGATGGAGGGGTTGCAATCTCTTTTTTGAATCATCCAGAAAGTCCAGGCTTTCAAAGCTGTGGTAAAATTAACAATAATTAGCACACTATAATTATTCCTGGCTCCTCCGTTCAGAGCACATTTTATATGTTCCGCATTTAATGAACACCAGCAGTAGGACAAGGGTGTTGTTTAACACATGAAAGCCAGCTAGGCCTCTATCCCATTAATTTTCAAGCAATTCCTGAGGCGGGTAGGTGGAAATATATCATTCTGCATTTACAGGTAGAGAAAGCAGAGTCATGTGAGGGCAGTTTCTTACCTACAAGCTCCAGGCATTGTGGGAATACTCCTCTGGTCTCTACTCCCACTGTCTCTGCTCAGCTTCTTGAACCTACAGCCTAGTCAGATCCCAGTTTCTTTCCCCCTCTCCAACGCCTAGTCCATCCTGTGTCAGAGGAGCCTTTCTAAATCACAAATCTGTGTCCATCTCTGCTGAGAGCAGAGTGGAAGGTGCTCTTGGCTCTTGGAATAGAATTCACACTTTTTAAGTTAGCGAACAAGATCGTGTATGGCCTTGAGCAAGGTACTTCTCTGTGCCTTAATTTCCTCATTTGTGAAATGGGGATAATAAAAGTACCTACTAACAAGGGAGGTGTGAGAATTAATGTAGATAAACGTCTTAGAACAGTGTCTGTTCTAACAGTATCTGCACTTAGTAAGCATGGTTAGGTGGTAGCTGCTCACATGGTCCCCACCACTACCATCATCACCATCATCTTGCTCCTACCGGTGTCTCCAGTCTTCTTCACATTTTCAAGCCTTTGTGAAATCATATACCAGGAGACTCCCCCCTCATTTATTTAGTGCATTATTGTGCTTTTTCTACTGAGCTCTTGGATCGCCTCCAGGAAGCCTTCCCTGATAGGCCCTGTCTATTGCACTCAGGGCAGTACTCCTCTGTGCTTTCCTAAATCCTGTAACATACCACTAACTTTTCTGGGCTTCTGTCTGCCCCTCTGTAAAATGGAGATGACAGCATCTCTCTATTTCATAAGGCATTCTGACAATCAAATCTAAAATAAATGAGACAGTAGATACCAAAGTTTTGTAAACTGTAAGGCACTGTAAAAATGTCAGGTTGCATTTTTATTTTTTAAATACCTATCTTTTTAAGAGGCAGCCCACGGAATGGGAGAATATATTTGCAAATGACACTACAGATAAAGGACTGATATCCAAGATCTACAAAGAACTTCTCAAACTCAATACACGAGAAACAAATAAACAAATCAAAAAATGGGCAGAAGATATGAACAGACACTTTTCCAATGAAGACATACAAATGGCTAACAGACACATGAAAAAATGTTCAAAATCATTAGCCATCAAGGAAATCCAAATCAAAACCACACTGAGATACCACCTTACACCAGTTAGAATGGCAAAAATAGACAAGGCAAAAAACAATTGTTGGAGAGGATGTGGAGAAAGGGGATCCCTCCTACATTGTTGGTGGGAATGCAAGTTGGTACAGCCACTCTGGAAAACAGCGTGGAGGTCCCTTAAAAAGTTAAAAATTGAGCTACCCTATGATCCAGCCATTGCACTACTGGGTATTTACCCCAAAGATACAGACGTAGTGAAGAGAAGGGCCATATGCACCCCAATGTTCATAGCAGCAATGTCCACAATAGCTAAATCGTTGAAGGAGCCGAGATGCCCTTCAACAGATGACTGGATTAAGAAGTTGTGGTCCATATATACAATGGAATATTACTCAGCTATCAGAAAGAACGAGTTCTCAACATTTGCTACAACATGGACGGCAATGGAGGAGATAATGCTAAGTGAAATAAGTCAAGCAGAGAAAGACAACTATCATATGATTTCTCTCATCTATGGAACATAAGAACTAGGATGATCGGTAGGGGAAGAAAGGGATAAAGAAAGGGGGGGTAATCAGAAGGGGGAATGAAACATGAGAGACTATGGACTATGAGAAACAAACTGAGGACCTCAGAGGGGAGGGGGGTGGGGTAATGGGATAGGCTGGTGATGGGTAGTAAGGAGGGCACGTATTGCATGGTGCACTGGGTGTTATACACAACTAATGAATCATCGAGCCTTACATCGGAAACCCGGGATGTACTGTATGGTGACTAACATAATATAATAAAAAATCATTAAAATAAAAAAAAATAAAGAAGATGGCATCCAACAAAAAAATAAATAAATAAATAAATAAATAAATAAATAAATAAATACCTATCTTTTTACTTTTCCAGCTACTAAGTAGCCATAATCCTCTGTAAATGTCAGAGATACCTATTTGGTATTCCAATGCGTCCCAGGCTGGCGGGAGGAAAGCTAGTGGGGAAGGGTTCTCAGGCCTGGGGAGTGTGTACAATGGGGTCTTTGACTGCTTAGCTATTCAGGCTAGTGCTCCGAGGTCTCCAAACCTTGGCCTTTATCAGCCATGGGAAGTGTTGGGAGGATGGGGATAAAGAGAGCCTATTCTCAATGTCCTCTCTGGAAGACAGAGTGACCCCCCCCCCTTTTCTTTCTTAATTTCTGTGGTCAACCAAGTTTTCCCCAACAAGCACACAAACACGATGATGAGTTTGTTTTGTTTTTATTTTTTTTATAGATTCTTTTGGGAATTAGATGAGAAATACTTAATTATGTTTTCTAAGTAGGCTCTATGCCCAATGTGTGGTTTGAACTGCCCACCCCAAGATCAAGAGTCACATGCTCTACTGACTGAGCCAGCCAGGCACCCGATGATGAGCTTATTAACTAAGCACAACCTCAGCTCTGATTCTCCCTTCTTCCTTCATCCTTTTCCTGCCTAGGTCTGCAAAATATCACATGTGAGCTGTAGCTCTTTGTATTTTTTTAATCTCAATTTTCAAGTATGTAACAAAAGCATTCCAAGAACTCAGGCTTGCCAAATGTGTATGGGGGACAGGAACCATACCTGAGCACTATAGCCCCAGCACCAGCATATATTAGGGGCTCCATAATGTTTATTGGGTTAAATAACAATGAGTTGTGCCCAGAATGTCAGAGTATCAATATACATTCCCAGGAGTGTTCATGGTGACCATTTCAATTCTCTGCAAGTCCAATTCTCATCACTTACCCCAGCCACAAACCTCTGTCTCCAAACACCCAGTTTCAAGGAAGACTGAGTAATGATGAACTGACCGTTACTTTTGCTTTTATGCATGATCCCAAACTTTGATCAGCCTGTGGCTATAGGGAATAGGGGTACAGTCTGATCAGTCTGTGAGCAGACAGGGATTCTGGATGCGTGCCGTATAGTACAGCCGAAGGAAAATAGGCTCCGGATCCAGTGAGACTTAGGCTCACATCCTGGCTTCACTTCACTCACTGGCTGTGTGATTTTGAACAAGTTACTTCACCCCTCAATTTCCTTAATTATAAAATGGGGGTAATAATGTCTACATTTCCTCAACATCTGTGAAAAGGATGACTTCCCACCTTGTTATTATGAACATGCTTCCCCCCCACCTCCCACCGAACATCATACTTCATCTATTCTTGTGCTCTGTTTTCTAAACTGGTGGTGATGATCTGACTTTCCTTGGTATAAGATCAATACCGGCTCATCAGTTTTATATGTCAGGGTGTGATTTATAAAAACAAAACTGTATTTGATTAATAAAAAAAATACTTACCATCTATAATTATTTTAATGATTCAAGATAAAGAATATAAAATACCCAACACGGTGTTTGGCATACATTAAAGAGAATTCATCTCAGCCATTATTATCAGCGCTCTCAGGAGTGTGAGGATGCTTGGAGATCATTATAGGGTCCTGCGCAAAGCTGGTGATTGTGGGGATTGCTGAAGACCAGGCCCCAGGAGCTGTGTGCAAGGGAGGGGAGTTGCCCCTGAGCCCTTGTCATCCTGACCCCCAGGACGCACAGATACGGAGACTATCTAGATGCAGGTCAGGCTCTAACACTTCTATGCTCATCATTTGCTGAAAGCCCTACAGCAGCCCTGGGGAGTAGGCAGGGAAGACATTATCCCTATTTTACAGATGTGGAAATAGAGGCCTTGGGAGGACAAGAGAAGGACCGGCTCATGGTCACATGCTTGTAAGTGGTGAGGCCAGGCCTAGAACCCGGGTCTCCTGACACCACATGTACATACCAATTAACAAAAGTGGAAGAGGATCGAAGGGGTCAAGAGGTTAGAGTCTCATCTTGGGTTCCTCAGATTTTCTCTTCTTTTTCTTTCTTTCTGTTAGTTATACAAATATTTTTTAGAAAGTCCTGGTTTTGTGAAGAGCAAAACCTAGCTAATTGTGTAGGGTACCACAGTGATCCCACAGCTGAAACCCTAGGACTCATGCCATGAGCCACCAGCTCCTCCCACATGGCAGTGGAAGTGTTGCTTGCTGTCTGCCTTGCTGTGGTGAAGGAGCCCACGTTTGAATTCTGCGCCGCCAGGCCATGGGCGGCTCCTTCTGCTTGGTTTGCTTTTTTGTAGAACAGTGATGATGTTGTCTGTGAGTGACACGGTGGGGATTCCATGGTGTAAAGTCTGTGAAGCTGCCTGGGCCAGGTTGAGAAGACCCCTCACTTCTCTTTTGTCCCGACCACGGTCGACTCTGGCCTCTGTCAGGAGCAGCCACTGAGGCAGTGGGCAATGCCAGAAGGCCAGACAGGGTTTCCCCCCTCCTGAGAGACCGCTTGGAGTGCTGGAGGAAGCAGGCGATCCTTCAGCCAGAATGCAGAAAATGCAGACAGAGAAGTGGACTGTGGTGATTGTTGGCTAGGGATGGAGGAAGAAGGCCCCAAGAAACCATAGAAAGAAGGGGAAGTCAGCCCAGGGGCTGGGGAGCAGGGGTGCAGAACACGGAATAGATAAGGTGTACATGATTCTAGTTTTAATGTTTCATGTCTTTAAAAATGTAAAAAAAAAAAAAAAAACATTGCATTTAGAATTCAAAAGAGCCAGGGGATAGGTACACCCTCTATATTTCCTTGTTTATTGTTACTAAAATGTTTATAATTTTTTTTAAATAAGTCAATCCCTCAAATTAAGTTTTAGGAGAAGTATTTGGAGTAAAATTTGTTTTTCTTCTAATTGTCTTTTCCCCCCATTTCCGTAGTTCCTGTTATTAATAGGCACTGCCGTTTATTGATCACCAACCTTGTGCCAGGCGCTTTATAAATAAATTCCCTATAATTCTTCCAGCATCTCTGCAAAATAATTACTCTTGTCCCCATTCACTTGATGGGGAAGCTGAGGCTTAAGTTCACACCGCTAGGACTCAATGGAGGAGGGCCTTGAAGCCAGATCTGGTGACAGAGACATTCACACTTTTCCAGGACACAATTGAGTCTTGCTGAAGAGTCTGGAATGAGCAGGAGTAGAAGGAAGATGTAAGAATGGTAAACTGGGTGTGGTTTGGGCGTGGTTTGGGTCTGGGCTGCTTCAGGAATGGAATGTCAGATCTTTTCACTTTTCTGGAAAGACAATAGCTTCTCTCTTGTGTGCTCATTTGGGTGCGGCCTTACTCCCTTTATTAGGAGACGTTTGGGGTGACATCTGTGATGCTGCTTGGCGTTTGTAGTCCATCAGGATCTGAAAAGCGACAGCAGCATCACCTGGAAAGTGTGTGTCATTGCTTCATTTCAGTATCTCCTACCTATCAGCTTCTCTTCATGATCTTGTCATGGTCTCCTTGTCAGGAATTGCAAACCGGAACTGGACCCTCCCTCCCCTCACGTCTAGTCTCTCTGCCCTGGGGTAGCTGGCTTCTTTTCCAAGGGTTTTACACTCAGGGTAAAAGCCGATAAAACATCTAATAACTGTGTAGTCACTTTGTAGTTAATCTCACGGGCTCTTGGGCCCATTGTTTCTGGAGAGATTTGGCAGCAAACGAACAGAGATTGGGAAATCTTGTCACAACATTCCTGAGGCGGCCACGGTTCTCCAACCCCACATTTGTGAGTCATGGTGCTTCCTTTCCCAGAGCTCGCCAGCTGAGGTGTGACGCTCCCATGAGGGGGTGTGGAGGCGTTGCTGTTTCTGAGAGCTTCCAGCCCTTCCAACATGAGGGCATTGGTGGTGACAGGTCTCAAATGGGCTGCTGCCTCTTCCAAACTAGCCTGCCTGTGTTGGGCAGTCCTGGTCCAAGGGATGCTCCTTAGGGTTATTGAGAAGGACATCAGAGGTCATTTATCTCAGTCTCCCACCCCAAGTGTGGAGTCCTGTCTCCAAGTCCTGTACCAGGGGCTTATGCACTGCTTCCATATAGAAACAACCGTCCTCCCCATGAGACAGCCCGGCCCAATCCCAACCAGCTCCATGAGAAGGGCCATCATAATATTCAGGCAAACTCTGGGCCTCTGTAACCTTCACACACTCTCTGAACTTCCATTCTTGGAGCAATACCAAGTAAGCGATTTCACCTTCCACTCAGTGTCTCCTCAGGTATTGACTTGAAGCCAGCTCTCCCGGCCCCCAGCTTTCCTCCTCAATCCTTCCTGCCTCTTTCTTTGCCTTTCTCTAGTGAAACCTCCCTATGTCCTCATCCTTCCTCCTCTGCCAATGTCACACTCTGTGTGGTGGCGTTGTTGCCACCAGCAGCCCCATTCAACACATGGTTATGGAATGAGGCCGTCTGGGGAGATCCCCACCGAGGATCCTCCGGAAGCTGTGAAGAAGGGTTTGTTTCTGATGTCCCACCCCTCGCCTCTGCCTGGGAGGGTAGGCATAACCCAAACCATCCCTTACCTGTCTACTCATTCCCTCTTTTCTTGGAACAGATGGTGTCTGAGCAATATTTATAATATCTACAATTTACTGAGAGCCTATTATGGGCCAGCTGCTCAACATGTCTTATCTTCAACCTTACATCATCTAAATGAGGTAGGTTCTGTTATTCTTGCCTTACAAATAAGAAACCCATGCAGAAGGACACTTGCCCAAGAATATATCGATAGTAAATGGCAGAGCTGGAATTCACACTCATTTCTGTCTGGCTCTCAGATTCTGCTCTTTGTGATACCATGCTGCTACGGACCATGTTTATCTCCCCAGCCCAAACGTTTTAACATCCACCACACCTCCGTACAAGTTCACTCCTCTACAAGTTCGAACTACACCGCAACTTCTCTTTCTTTGCAGCTGCTGAATCAGAGCATCAAAATAGTGTCTCAACTGAAGCCAGGTAATGATACGGCTTCAATTTTATGGGACAACTTACAGTTTTGCTCCCTGACATCTTGGTTGAACTCAACCTTTCAGGGAAGCAGACAAGGCATGAGATACACTGTACTGATGAAGAAAGTCCAGCTGAGTACAGGTTAGTGGCTTGTCCAGCTTGAGAGCAGGTCAGAAACTTCCAGACTTCCCAGCAGCGGACGCTTTCCTTAGCTCTTGTGTTGCCCTTCCACGGGCATGAGCACCCCAGCCCTCTCCTGGCTAGGGTGTGCCCTCTGCTCATCCCTGCCTCTGTGGCTGTTTATCCCTAGATGTTTCCAGACCCTTCAGCCCAAGGATCCAACTGTGCGGAGGGGCTTGCACTCCTGCCCTCAGCAGCTGTGAGTCAGTAGACGGAAGTAGAGGCGAGGAGGAGTGGGAGAGAGGAAAAGTTCAGAAGTCTGGGGAGAATGAGAAGGAGGGAGAGAGGAGCCTTCATTGTTCTCCAATGCGGGGATATCTGGGTCCAAGACAAAGGGCCAGGAAGCCCCCATTGTTCTTCTGGCCTCCGTGGGATGCAAGAGATTGGACTCATTTCTTTGGATTCATGTGGGAATCAGCTGGCTCTGTCAGCTAAACATCAGCGTTAACCTTTCAAACCATGGCTGATGAGAAAATGAAGACTGCCCTCCAAAGCTTCGCCAAGAACACTGGAGGCTGCTGATTGGAAAGCCACGGGAAGACAGCAGAGCTCTTCTGCTTGCCACCATGCACCTCCTCTCCCCACCCACCCGGCTGGTTTCTCTTACACCCCTTCACCAACCATTTATCCAGCCAGCCACGCATCGATAGTTCACTTCAAATGCTTACGGAGTGCCTGCCATGTGCCAGGCCTGGACTAGGCCATGGGGCTAACGGGCCAATAGCACCTGACCCCTGACCCCGAGCAGCTCAAGGTCCACACAGCAACAATGGCCGCATTGGGGCTAGATATGTATTTGTTGAACAGATAACATAGAGACATGAAAAATTACAATAGAGGGATATAAATTTCAGTTCCTGCCCTCCCCGCTCACATGGGTTATTCACCTGGTTACAGAATACATCAGTAGAAAAACCTCACTTGTTCTTAAGTGTGTCTATTTTTTTCTTATTTTTCTCAGTGATGCATATGAAGAGCTTTGAGGGTGAGGGGTGGGGAAAAACACAACCCAGTAGGCAACATGTGCAGAAAAGATGACTGAAAAAAAGAACATTCGGGCAGGAAAACTCAGTCTAAAAAGATACCACTTGAGGGACAAAACTGACAGCCCAAATAGATAACATCAAAGCACGTTAAAAGCTGGAAATGACTTTCCAAGAAAGCTAGCCCAGTAGTAGTTCTACTCTGTTTGTGTCATGGAATCCATTTCTGAGGGGGTGACTTGGATTCTCTCCTCGAATAAACGCAACTGTGCACACACACGAACCCTTACAGGAAACTCATGAACCTTGACTGGGTTTCCAGGGGAGGCATCGGGATTCCCTGGAGTTTATTTATCTCAAGGACCCTCCCACCCCCAATTTAGAATCTGATGGAGTTCAATGCCTTCACCTCATTGAGCAGAGACTGCAATGACTCCTTTGAGGTCACGCCATCAGTTCATGAAAACATCTGTTTCGTTTTAAGAAGGAACTCAGAAACCAGGTGCTTGGGTTCAAATCCTGATCTTATCATTTGCCAGCTCTTGATTTTCAGTAAACCACTTAATTTCTCTAGGCCTCTTGTTTTCTTATCTGTAAAACCGGAGGTAATAGTAACCTACTTCATAAGGTTACATCTATGTGAAGAACTTTGAGCAGAGGTCAGCAAGCTTTTTTTAAGACGCTAGATAGTAAATATTTCAAGCTTTGTTGGCTAGGAGCAAAATTCAGGGCTATTATGGCATCCTTAGAGAATTGTTTAAAAATGTAAAATACGTTCTTAGCTCACGGACCATATAAAAATAGGTGATCATACAAAAATGGGATTTGGCCCACGGGTTGTAGTTTGCTGACCCTTAGCCTAGAGCAGCACGTGGCCCTCCATAAGCTTTCAGTAAGTGCTAGTTTCTGCTTTCCCAAACCAGGACTTTTTCCAATGCCAGGACTACCTCCATGTGGCATAAATCACAACAGGAAACAAGGTGCTGGCTGCCCAACTCAGCCAACCTGTTTGTTACAAATAAGTCGACGTTGCCAAGGCGTATGGAGCCTCCCTTGCCTCCCTGTTGCAGAGGCCTTCCCATCTGCATCCGGCTTGAGTGGGCGAAGTAGCAAAAGCTCTAATTATGTTCAGGGAAGCCTCGGGTCCAATGCCAGCAAGCATCCTCGGGCAGAGACCATGGGAGGGGCTGGATCAGGTTCCTGGGTCAGGGCAGAAGCACAGGAAGGAGAGAGAGCCTATCCCAGAGCTCCCCATGTTCTGGACTCTGGGGCACGCTGCCATCTTCCCGCTCTGGGGTGTTGGGAAAGCCCTGACTCTTGCCCCTGGGGGAGGCCAGTTCTGCCAGCTCGGCTACCTTCTGCCCGTACCTACCCTACCTTAGAGCCTCTCTGACAGGGGAAACTCCAGACACAAACACAATCACATGTGTGAGTTAGAGGGGACCCGACCATCTCTCACCACTGCTTCCTTTTACTGATGGGCAAACAAAGGCCCACGGTTGGGAAGTGACTTGCCAGAGATCAGACACCTGGGCTGCTGCCCTCCTGCCTTCCGGCTCAGCACTTCTGCTCTGCCTGCATGCGTGCAGGTGTCTGTCTTTGGCACATAATGGAAACTAGAATAGGAGTTGTCCAGTCTTTTTTGTTGTTGTTGTTGTTGATACTCACTGAAGTGCAGCTAGATTTGACCTGGAAACAGCTCTTTGCAGAGGGCATTCACTTGTTTAACTCACTCTGAGTGCCTCCTATGGCCAGGCTCTGTGCTGGGTGCAAAAGAGGAAAAAAGCTCCAATTTTTGCTTTTGAGGACCTTAGCTTACAATTTGGTGTGATTGTTGTTACTCATTAGTAAAGGTCAGGGATGGAGGTAGCCAGCCCTCAGAACCTTTTTGCCAGCCCAAGAGGGGCATCCACCCGTGGTGTTTATAGCAGCCCACTACTCTGGGGAGTAAATGTGTCCCCTCCAGAATCCCAATGCCCTGGGGTACCTCTTCATGGCATGTCCCCCTGTTCTCCCCCTCTCCATTCAAACCCTGCTCTCAACCAGGGGTCCCCCTGGGAATGAAGAAAGTCACATACACTGAGCATCATTTGGCTAAGCAAGTTTACCTAACACTAGCTCATTCAGTCCACACAGCAAGCCTATCAGATAGAAACTGCCACAGGTGGTGGAGACCCGAGGCCCAGACAGAGGGAGGGCCTTCCCCAGACTCACATGGCAAGTGCACTCTAGAGCCTGCATTCCAACTGTTGGTCTACTCTACAATCTGCATGCCTTCCACTGGAAAATGGGACTGATGTTAGACACGGCAACAGGGCTGTTGTGTGGTGTGGGGGAGATAACTCTTGCAGACATGCCAGCGCAGTGCCTGGTACAGCATTAAGGGCTCAATGCGTGCTACCTCCCCTTCCCCTTCTCTCCCTTCACCCATGCTCCATCCCAGAGAAATTCATGACTTGAGTCTCCTTGAGTAGAAAAATAACAAGCAACATTTATGGAGCTTTCTGTGGTGTGGGCTTCTGGAGTATCTAATTTAATCCTCACAAATCTGCTCTGAATTAGGCACTATTATTAGCTCCACTTTACAGAGGATGAAGTCAAGGCAGCAACTTGCTCAAGACCACACAGCTAGTAAGTGGTGGATTCGGGATCCAAACTCTGGTCTCTTGTAGTCTGAAGCCCATGCTCTTCAATAGTCCAAACCGCCTTGGTCCCTGAATTGGCAGTCCTATGCCAAGTGCATGCCTGGCAGGCTGCCCGATGGAGCAGGACTGGGCAGGCCGCTTAATGAGGGGACTGACCTGGGGAAGGAATGAGGTCACATTCCAGGAGGCTGAGGCAAAGCCGTCCACGCATCACTTCAAAAGACTCACTCTCTTGGAAAAAAACCAACAGGGTTGAATACCTGCGCCAAATAAGAAAACTGGATGCACAAAAGGGATATCAGGACCCAGCAAAGGATTCCAACTTCCAGGGCCAAAGGGCCTAAAGGAGACCAGTCCCTCAGACTCCCGTGAGCCTGGGCCCCCAAGCAAAAGCCATCGGCATCACCCTCCAAGGACTCCTTTCTGCCTTGTCCCCTTCCCCCTTCTACTCCCAAACTCCAGAGAATCAACTGGCCTTTCTTTCAGGCTTTCACCCCTCTGTGCATGCGCCTTAAGCACTTACCACATTATTAATTAATTCACTTATTTCAGGAATGTTTTCGAGCGCCGACTTTGTTCCAGGCACTGTGCTAGGAGTAGTGCATATGGTGTGTCTATTACCCCCGTGGACCTTACCAACTGCGAAGAAGCCAGACATTAAACTAAAAGTGAGTATTAAGGTAGGTGAAACACAGGGTGCTACCGGAACTAACTTCCTGCTTTTCTTCCTTTCTTCCACTGTCCTTCTCGCTTTCCCTTCTTCCCTTCATTCCACAGATATTTATGAAGTGCGCACTAGATGATGCCAGGCCTGGTCTTGGTGCCAGTGATAAAGCAATGAATAAGAAAGATAAGATGCTTGCCCTCCTGGAGCTGACAGTCCCCTGATAATTGGGGGATTTGACGCAGGAGAGGAAGAGCTTGTGAGCCATACTGAAGAGTTTGAATTTGATCTGGTTGTTGAATGAAAACCCAATGTTGACTTTAGGCAAGAGAATGGTCTGAGCAGACTTGGGTTTCAGAGAAACTACACTGGAAAACAATAGAGGATGAGTGGCCCTCTCAGGATGAGACTAGTAGCAGGAAGTTCAGACTGGAGGCTCCTGGGATATCCTGGAGATATGTGTGATGGAGCCTAGACCAAGCAGGGCTGACGAGAAGGAAAGACGGTCCCACAGCTCGCCCAGGACCGGGCTAGCCAGTGACACTGGCACCCTGGGCAGTATGACAAAGCAGCACCTCTTCAAACTGATATTTTAAAAATGGACACCTCCATTTAGTGGGCATGAAGGGAAACACAGTGTCTATTAGTAGGAGTTGCATGCCTATTTCTTTATGCTTTTTATGTGTACCGAAGATAACATTTCAAATCATTTGGAATCATCTTCTATTTCACAATTTCTCTGTCTCTTATAACAGGGTAGCAGACTGAGCTCTGAGAAGTCCAGCCCCTCTGCTAGAGAGACCACATAGAAAGGTCCCGAGATTACCCAGTAAGGGAGAGGCATCCAGCTGAGCCCAGCCCCAGGTGTCCCCAGGGTGCCAATCATGCAAGTTATGACATCCTAGGACCCTCAGACCAGCCTGGCAACCAGCTGATACCAGTGAGTGACCCCAGTTAAAGCCACATGAAGCTGGGGTATCTCCCAGCTGTGTCCTGCCTGAATTCATGACGCAAAAATTGTGAAATACAATAAAACAATCATATTTTCAAACCACTCAGTTTGGGGTCATTCGCTGTATAGCAATAGATAAACAGACCACTGTCATTTGCAGACATTTGAGGGATATAAAAAGAGGTAATCCCTGTCACCATGTGAAAGCCTCTTCATGTGATCCCTACAGAGGTCACAGGGACTGAACTCCAACCTGCATGCCACCCCAGCTAATGGGTCTACAGAAACCATGGTAACTAACACCATTCTTTCCAGGTAGATGTGGGGAGGCCCCTACGTCATGAGGAGAGCCTACTGGAGACACCAGTGAAGAATCTTTCACAGGTATCTAGCCTTTTTTTCTCCCTCACTGGATGGCAAAGAAGACACATGTGTCATAGTTGCCATTGGCAGCCACCGTATGAACACAACGGGAGCCAGACTTAGGATGAAGCCGGTGCTACAGAGGACAGAGGGGAGGGATGGAAAGAATAGGAACCTAGGACCAAAATGGCATCATCCAATCTCTGAATCAACCAACTCTGAAGCTCCCCCACCCCCACCCGCCGCCGGCCCTTGGATATCTGCTATGTGAACTATGTGAACTAATGTGTTTGCTTCTAGCCTAAGCCAGTTTGCGCAAGATTTATTGCCTGCTGTCCAAGACAACCTAATTAATGCTATAATTCTTTTCTCTGAAATTTGCAAATTTGGTCAGTGAGTTTAATTTCTTCAGTCCCAGCTCATCCTGAGATCACCCTGTGCTCACTTGCTCTATTCAAAGTCCCAGAATGGAGAATGCAAGAGAAACAAATTTGATCTGTCATTTAAACCATAAATTCAACTTGCTACATAAAATTCAGGAAAGTAATGCCTCCAAACAGTAAAGAGTGCTACACGTAAATATGAATAACAATAATCGTAAGAAGGATAACGAATATCACTGAGAAGTTACAATATGCCAGGCATTGTTTTAAATGCCGTGTAGGTTACTTCATTGAATTCCCACAACAATTCCATGTGGTTAGAGATACTTTCATCTCCATCTTACAGAGTAGAAGCTGAGACAGGGGAAAATTAGGTTAATTTTCCTAGGTCACACAGCAGCAAGTGGTAGAATGGGAAATTAAACTGAGAAAGTCTGACTCCAGAGCTCTACCTCTCAATGACTACTCTAAACTGAGAAAGAAGGAAGAAAGAAAAGAGGAGCACCGAAAGAAAAAAATTAATGTTTCCTAGATTTGTAAGCAAGGCAGGACGATTCATGGGTAGGATGGATTGGGGGTGAATGGATCAATATGAGACCAAGTGAGAATGAGGCATGAATAGGTGCTGAACATCTTACATGACCCTGACCTCTGTTATTGATGTTTTATAAATACCTATAGTCCATATTTACATATATATGTATATATATGCATATACACATACTATAAATATCTAATTAATACCTCTTTTCTATGTGACCTTGATCTTGCAAACTTTAGTTTTGTTGGCCATATGAGTGTGTCTTGGGGGAAGTGTGACCCTATACAACAGGTGTCAAAACCAAGCCCCAAAGCAGTGGCTCTCCTTGACCAGCCCCAGTTTCTCCCCTGGGCTTTGCTGCCTCTGGGCTGTTACTAAACTCACTCTGCTAACAATTCCAATTGTAATCAGTTTTTTGGAGCAAGAGGCAGAGGGGCTGGGGATCCCAAAATGGGCTCTGCATTCATTTGACACAAGACCTTGGCCCACCAATGTAATTGGTCCCTCTATTTAGAGGGAAGGAGCTTCCGATAGACTGATTTTGTGCCAGAGCCTAAGCATTACTGTGCCAAACACATAGCTACCATTCAGGCTCTTTCTTCAGAGAAGTCAACCTTTCAGTATTATGGCTAGGCTTTCACACAGGAGAACAAGTTGTCAGGTCAAATCCTTGAAGAAGTGAGTCTGTATTCAAAACATGCCTGTCCCAGAACTGTATGGGAAATGTTCCTTCTCTGAGATTGTCTGTTCTGAGGACCAGGCTGTGGGAAATCTCTGAACCAAGACCATTCCTGCATCTTTTAGGCTCCTAAGCATCTCATTCATCTCCAAGCTCCTCAAAGTCAAGTTCTCTGGGGAGCAATGTCTCTTATTGGAGACAGATATCCATGAATGGGAAATGCCCTTCTCTTAGGTAAATGTGGTTCCATTCAAGGCTGCTGATGAAAATTATTTAGAGTGTGACGGATTTTTCCAGATGATATCCAGGTCTGCCATACTTTGTACTTATCAGTGTATCCACTTCTGCAAAACAAATCACAGAGATGGAAACGCCCTCCCATGTCAGAGGAACTTTCCTCCAACTGATGTCTGTATTTGCCTCACAACACGCTGTTCCCCATGCTCTCCTTTGTGCATCCATTTATTTATTCATGCAACACATTCACTCATTTCATACAAAGAGACTATAATGTATCATGCACTGGGCAAACTACTGAGGACACGGGGGTGAGCAAGATAGAACAGTCTCTGCTGTCGTGGAGCTTAGCACGGAAGACAAGCTCTTAGAGCAGGAGTATATTGAATATATAATTTGTAATGGAAAATTGCAGAATGATATGCAGATTTTCAGCAAGGAAGTGAGATGGGCCATCTAAATAGACTGGGGTCAGGGAATGCCTTCTCAATCAAGTGAAGTCTAACCCAAAACCTGGAGGATGAGCAGTACTTGGCCAGGGGAAGAAGGAGAACATCACATTTCCAGGTTCCTTTGTGGTACAAATTCTGAATATGAATTAGTCCAAACAGTCAGATGTTCTCAAGCAGGGTTTAGAAGATGGAGTGACAAGGTGGCCTCACCTGCCTGCCTCTGTGGCTCCGCTGGCAAGCGCACAGGAGGTCTGGCTTTCCTGAGACACTGCTTGATTGTGGTGGCTGCCCAGTCATCTTAGCTTCTAGACTGTGGCTTTTGCTCATTTGGTTGGTTTCCTGATCCTGCCAGTGAGCAGCTGCAGAGGCAACTTCCCATTTGGCTGCCAGTTTCCTGAGGCAGAGAAGGCAGAAGTTCTGCTGCTGGCCAGAGCCACCCATGGCTCTTGAGGTTAGTCTTGCTTTCCAGGCTTGCCGTTTCTTCTATAACCCCTGACTATCATATCAGTTAAGGCTTATGTTAAATGCATATTACAAAAAAGAAATCTCAGGCAAGTTTTACAGTTAGGAATTACACACACACACACACACACACAAGTCTAGAGTTGCTAATTCAGTGGCTCAAATATGTCAGGACCAAGGACTCCATAATTTTGCAAGGTTGCAAAATGGCTGCTGTTGCTCCAGCCACTACATCTACATTCCAGACGAGAAGCAGAAGAAAGAAAACAAAGAGGAAGTGGCAATACCCATTTCAGGAATGTGAACCTCCCAGAAATCACCATTTGCCTTTTGCCTACACCTCTTTGGCTACAACTGCTATGTGACCACCTGCATCTGAATGAGAGGCTAGGAAATGTATGTATATTTCTTAGCTGTGCGCCTTGCTGTCCTAAACAAAACTACAGTTCTGGGAGGGGAACACTGACTTCGGGTTTGCCACCAGCAGAGTTTGCCCTGTCCTCCTGTTCCCCCAGTCTGGGATGCTCTTCTCTCCTGTCCACCTATTGAAATCTCATTCATCTTGTAAGAGTCCAATTAAATGTCACCTCTCCTAAGTTTTTCCAGGTATCTAGAAGAAACTTTCTTTTTTTATTCTTCAGTTTAGTAAACAATATCTTGGATGCCTGGTAAATGCCAGATCCTATTAGGAGCTATGGAGAGAGATGAGCAAGACAGAATTGCTGTCCTGATGAAGCTCAGTTGATTTCTGGGTCTGAAAAGCAGATTCAGGTTATTGTTTAAGGGGTGCAAAACTTCTGTTTCTGTTTGGGGTGGTGAACAAGTTTTGGAAACAGCATGGGGACAGTTGCACAGAAGTGTGAATATAATTAAAGCCACTGAATCACACACTGCAAAAAGGTTAAAATGGCAAATTTTATGTCATATATGTTTTAGCACGTGTACATGCACGGCACACACACCCCAGACTCAGAAAACGAAAATGTCAATGCAGTGTGGCAAATGAAAAAACAGAAGGAGGGACAGGATAATGGGGGTGCACAAAGAGTCATCTGCATTGCCCAGACATCCGGTCCTGCCTATGCCACTGAGTCTGTTGTGCATACTGGAAAACAGAGGCTGAGACGCAGCTAGAACCAAGAGGTTTATGGAGGAGGAAGCTTTGGAGGGGAGTGAGCAGGACTGGGCAGAGGAAGCTGCTAGAACTACAAAGTCCTTTGATAAATCTCTGCTTGCCCAAAGGAGAGTGTTGGATGAGGGAGCCCCTTAGAGCAATCCTACTTTGGGTGGAGATGCAGAGCCCCTTCTGCCACCACCTTGCTCAGGCATTGGCTGGGGCTGCACTGGGAGGGTACTGCCAGGAAGAATGAACTGCTGGAGGCTGTCTGCTCACTGAGGACTGACTTTTTTTTTCTTCTTTTCTTTTCCTTTCTTTCCTTTCTTTTCTTCCTTCCTTCCTTTCTTTCTTTCTTTCTTTCTTTCTTTCTTTCTTTCTTTCTTTCTTTCCTCTCCTTTCCTTTCCTTTCTCCTTATTCTTACTCTTTCTTATTCTTTTTTTTTTTTTTTTAAGAGAATACACCTGAGTAGGGGAGGGGCAGAGGGATAGAATCTCAAGCAACTCCTGTTGAGCTGGGAGCTGGATCTCACCACCCTGAGATCATGACCTGAGCCAAAATCAAGAGTCCTCTGCTTAACCAACTGAGCCACCCAGGCGCCCCTTATAGCGTCCTTTCAAGGTGCATAAATATAACCCATGTCTGTGTCTGCCACAGGCACCATTTTCTGTGTGATCTTGTGGTATTTATAATTTCTGCACCTCAGTTTTCCCATTTACAAAATCAGTTTTATAGTAATAATAATAGCAACGTCACCCACTCATTGGGACAATTATATGAGCTGTTTAATGCATAGTGCTTAGAACAGGGTCCAGTTTCTAGTAGGTCTCATTAAGCACTGGCTATTATTATCAGTATTGTCATACTAATGTAGAATGTATATTATGAAATAAATACAAAAAAGTAAGTTACAAAGATAGGCTACAATAAATATAAGTAGAAGTTCTGGTATCTTCTGGAGCTGCATTGATTGTCTTCCACATTGCTTTTTTTGAACTCACAATTTGAGCCACAGATGACAGTGACTGTGGCTAAGGTGGTGGCCGTGGATCTAAGGAGTGTGAACAGATTCAAGATGCATTTAACAACGTTAGGACTCGTAATGGAGTGGTCATGGGGAGGGAGGGAGGAGTCAAGGCCCACCCCTCAGTGCTGTATCTGGCTTGAACAGCTGTGTGGATGGTGTTGTCACTAAGGTGAGAAAGACTGGATGGGAGGGGGCCACGGGGCCAATCCAGGCTGTGCTTGGAACACACAGATATCTGTGAGGCAACAGAGAAGCCAAGGAGGCAGCTGGGATGGGAGCTCAGAGGTGAGATTTGGGCTGGGATATCAGGGAGTTACTATCCTGAGGATGGTGTTTCTGTCCGTGGGAATGGGCAAGACCACTCAGAGGGAGAAGAAAACCAGTCTCTCACCACCTAAATCCAATCACGTGCTGTTCTACCTCACCGAGCCCCCCATTTCTCAGCACCTGCCTGGTCATCAGCTCTCACCTGGATGATTACACCAGCCTTCTCGATTGTTTTTTGGTGCTCTTATTTTGCCCTCTCTCTCCTATACCACTCCTATACCACTCTCCTGCTGTACTAATCCGTCCTCCAGAACTTCAATGACTTGTTTTCCCAAAACTCCAATTGGATCGTGTCAATTCAGTGCTTCCACTGCAGGTGAGATAAACCCCAGCTCTTCCAGCTGTGTGTCTGGCCTCCAGCTTACCTCTCTGGTTCATTCTTTTATGATCTCTCATGTGAACGTGACAGTCCAATCATACCGATTGTTTGTAAGTCCCCCAGGGCTCCCTATGATCTCATGCCTTGACACCTCACTGGCTTTTCCTCACATTCAGAACAAAATCCAGACCCCTAATCATGGCCTGCAAGGCTCTGTCTGCACTGGCACTGGATACCTTTCCACTTAGCTCACAGCCTCTCCTCCTATCCTTCTCTGCTCCAGCCACTTTGACCTCCAGGCTGTTCCTTAAAGTTGTCAAGGAAACTCCTGCCTCAGGGCTTTTGCACTTGCTACTTCATCTACCTCAAGTGCTGGACATTCGATTAATTAAGACTCTCTTTTCAAATACATCTCCACTCAAATCTCACCTCATCAGAATCCTCCCCTTTCATTCTGTTCCAAATGACCTCTGGCCCCTCTCACTTGTCTCCCGCTGTCAACTTACTGGACAAATTTTATTTATTCTTCCTTGCAATTTCCCACTACCTGATATTATATGATACATTTATTCTGTTGTTTTTACAATCTCATTCTTCCCACCAGAATAGAAGTTCCACGAAGGCAGGGATCCCATCTGTCTCACTCACTGCTGTATTCCCACTGCTTCTATCAATTTTTGAATTTAGTAGGCACCCAGTAAATATTACTTAAATGAATGAACGAATAAGCACAGGAATGAATGCCACCATTCCTGTCTGTCCTTTTCACCTGGTCAATTCCTATTCACTCCGAAAGACTCAGGTCAGGCACCACCTCCTCCAGCAAGTCCTCCCTGACTGCCCAGGCTGGGGTGAGCACCCTTTGCTTTTCTTCTGGGCTGCCCTCTATTACAGCACGTCTGACCTTGCCCTGGGATTCTGAGTAGTGCCTCCCACCCCCATCTCTAAGCTTCTTGGGGGCAGAAAAATCTTATCCATCTTTCTCTTTAGTACCTGACAGAACGGAAGTACTCAGTAAATGTTTGTAGGATGAATAAAAGAATGAATAAGTGAAAGGATTACAGCAGAAAATTAAAAATTTGCCCACAACTCTGATGTGCAAAATAACATAACTGTCTTTGGCAATAACTAATTTTACTTTGCCCTGGCATCCCTACTCCCACTGATGGTGGAAAATGGTCCCTGAAGTTGCCAACTAAAAACATCTTGGTTTATGTGGGATTCATGCAGTCTCTTTCTGCCCAAACTAGTCATGTTGGGTTGATAGTTGATTTAAACTCAAGCCCTGTGTCAATCCTGCTTCTTTGCTCATTCCTCATTCAAGAAGCTTTCCTTATCTCCCAAGATGGTGTCTGAGTGCAGGTGTAAGTTTATGCCCATGGTGATGGGAGTGAAAGTAAAGAGAGTAAAGATGGGGAGCTCCTGTTGTTCGCAGGGTACTTATTCCAGAAGGCTGGCAGGTTTAGCTTGGTCCCTTGGCACTCTGGGTAGATGTCTATCATGGACTTTATAATACCTGAGGTCTTCTGGGTGTCATCCAACCATTCATGGTCCCTACTGCTGAAGGCTTCAACCCTGATTTACTCTCTAGTTGTAAGGTCCCTGTTCTCTGTGGCTTCTCGCTCTTGACCCCAGTCCTGGGGCTTCCAGGAATGTTCTGTTTCTTTATTGCCCCAACTTAGTGTGCAGCCCCTGTGCATTGCCCTTAGACACCTTCTTAGCTTTACTGCTTATATATCCCTGTGCTGTTGGACACAATGCCATGCTGACCCTGAGACTTGGATTTTCCCAGAGCTAGACTCTGAGATGCAAGGAGCAAACTACTCTGCACTATGATCCCCTCACCTCTCTCACAACACAGTTCTTCAGAGAGTTTAGCCTTCCAGTTGGGCTTTCTCCTTCCTCTGCTCATTGTTCCAAACCCTAGTGCCAGAATAGCTTTCTATTATGCAATTCTATCTGGACAGATATCCCTATATTATTATTTCTTCTTCTTCTCCTTCTCTTTCTCCTTCTTTGTACACTATAGCCTTCTATTTTCCAGGTGATTTCCTCTCTCATGTTACTTGGGCAAGAAACAGCAGAGCCCAGACACACGGTGTAAGGATGTGGGAGATTCAAGAGAAAGGAAATGACACTGGAGATCTCCTATTCAGATGATGGATGGATGGATTCATGGATGGATATTAGATGACTTGTCTCATAACATTAGGTCCTTACAGAGATAGTCCAGGACCCCAAGTCTGATCTTCTGACCATTCTTTCCTTTGTGTTTTTTGGACTGAAAATCCAGTTTCCCAACTTCCCAACTTTCCCAAATGCCACTCACCTTGAAAGCTTTCTCGGAGGGTAATTATGTGCCTTGGGAACTCTGCGCTGTTCAGATGTGAGGGTACGCTTTCTGCAGTGCACACACAGAGTGGTAATTTGTCCTGGGGGTTCCCCAGTGCCCAGTGGTCTGCAGAGTTTGTTAATTAAAAGCCATTTTGCAATTACGGGAAATGACAAGGCAGCAGCTTGATCAGATATTCTCTGTAGAATTCTATTTCATTCCCTACGTTTTTGCCCAAAAGGTCTGTTTTTATACTGAAGTCCATTCTCTCTCCCCGGAAATCCTGGTGCCTGAATCCAAATGCTCAATCAGCACTTGGATGTCTACCATGCTTTTCCAAGTTAACGTGTCCACAATGAATTCCTGATTTTCAACCCCATCTGGGCTCCTTTCCTAATCTTCTTCATCTAGCAGCATGTTATGGCAAATCTTGGAATCATCCATGACTATCCTTCATATACCTTGCATTCATTCCACCAGCAAATCTCATCACCCGTATCTCTGCAATACCTCCAGAACCACCCAAGTTTCTCATCATCTTCAGAGCTACTGCCTTTTTCCAAATCACCATCATCTTTGTCTGGACTGTTTCAAAAGCTACTAACTGATCTCTCTGTTCTTACTCTCGTCCGCTGCATTAGTTAGTATGTCTGTATATACATATACGTAAACACACACACACACACACACACACACACACAGGTTTGGTTACTCCAACTGAGACCCATGTAAACAATGGCTTAAACAAGACAGGAGTTTCTCCCTCCTGTAGCAACCGAGGTGCAAGCAGTCCAGGACTGTGTGGCAGCCCCATAGCGTCAGGCTCCCTGTTTCTGTGGCCCCACCCTCTGTAGGGTATTTCCTTGGCTCACATAACCCAACATTGCTTACCACCCTGTCTGCGTACTGCCCACTTGGGAGGAAGAAATGCAGAAGGGGAAGGCACACCCCTTTTACCTTTTTTTAATGCATGGCCCACAAATTGTGGCCACTTCCATTTATACACATTGTTCAGAATATAGTCCAACGGCCACTCCAGCTACCGGGGCAGCTGGGAACAGAGACTGTTCTGCGCAGCCAGGTGTCCAGCTAAAAATCAGGCTCTGTTGCTACAGGAAGAAGGTTGAGTGGATCTTGGCACATCTGTCATACACCTACCCTTATAGTCGGCTTTCCCTACAGCCTCCAAAGTGAACATCATAAAGCAGCCATTAGGGCATGTCACTCAGCAAATGACAGGAGGGTACTCAATAAATATTTGTTTAGTGACCCCGCTTAATAAACCCCAATCAGGCCTGGAATCAGTCTGTACCAGCTAGAAGGAATCTCAGATAATTTTCAGCACAATAGTTTTCAAAATTATTTTAGACCAAAAAATATGTATGTTTATAGAAAGTCTCCTGAGAAAGCTTGTGTGTAAAATGGATAAATGTCAGCTGCCCTGATTGAAATCAGGGGCAGCCAGGGATCCCTTCGCTTTCTCTTTCCTACTCAGCCCAAACCAGGTACAGATCCAGACTGACATCCCCAAAGCTCTGTGGACCACAGTTTGAAAACTGACTCTAGCAGAACACCTTCAATCCCCAGACGGGGAAACGGAGGCCCAGGGGCCAGCAGGAACTGCTTCTTACTGAGCGTCTCCTTCGTGTGTGGCCCTGAAGTAAGTGCCTTGCACACAAGAGCCAACTTGTCCAAAGTCTCACTGCAAGTGAGTGACAGCGGAGGCTGGAGGCCAAGGCTACTGGTTTCTGGAATGATGAGATCAGCCAGCAGAGCAAAGCATGCCTCAGGACTGGATGCTGTCCCTGTGGCACGGGGGACTTGTGCAGGTCAGAGGGCATTCCAGAAGATTGATTCCTGCAGTAACCGGTGCCCTCATTTAAAACAATACGTACTAGGGGTGCCTGGGTGGTTCATTCGGTCAAGTGTCTGCCTTTGGCTCAGTTTCTGATCCCAGGGTCCTGAGATCGAGCCCCCTGTCAGGCTTCCTGCTCTCCTTTTCTCTCTGCCCCTCCCCCTGCTCATGTTCTCTCACGTGCTCATTCTACAATTATGTCCTATGCCCATGTTTCAGGATCTCCAGACTGGCAGTGAGGTTTTCTTCTCATGGGGAGAAGTGAAAAGAAAGGAGCATTGAGGAGCCCTTCATTTGAATTAAACTAGCTCTGAAAACTTGGGCAAGTCTTTTATTTGCTTTGATAATAATATCCACCTTGGACAGTTGCTGTAAAGATCAGGATGAGACAAGGTCTGCAGACAGCAGTGGAGACGAGTAAGGAGCTGCTTTTGCTGTGTGGACAACACGCTATGCCGCACTCTTGTCCCCCGAGGGGCTCACCAGCTGGACGGGAGACAGACAAGAACGGGAGCCAAGAATCCCAGGTGCCTTGCAGAGAGCAGTGCACGCTATGCGTGCGGCAGGGGGTCTGGGAGCCAAGGCAGCGAGAGAGGTGACAGGGACGTGCCCGCCAGCGATGGAGGAGTGAGAACCTGGGGGTTAGAAGGAACCTCGGGAAAACCTGCGTGTGGTGTAGGACAGGACTTCTCAAGTGTGAATGGACTTTGGAATCACTTGGGGATCCTGCGAAGAGGCAAATTTTGGCCAGGAGGCTTGTGGCTGGGCCTGAGATTCCTTCTTTTTTAAAAAATGTCCTGGTGAGACCACAGCTGCTGGCCCTGGCAACACTTTAACCAAGGTATGGATGGTTACAAGAGACCATATCAGTGCAAGAGTCACACCAGCCTGAATTCCAGGCTCTCCTCCACCATCTACCAGCTGGGCCTACCCAGGCAGGGCCTCTGGCTTCTTACCTTATAAATGGGCACAATATTACCACCTTTGCACCCACACCTTCCCCATCCAGAGTTCACCCCTCCTCCCCAAGTGGGACAGGAGAGAGGGCGTGCTGGTGTGGAATGGGTTACCTGCGAGAGGGGAAGTGATCCCCCCCTTTGCTCCTTCTCCACCAGCCCCGGATGCCACTCAGTTCCTTCTCCTGCCCATTCGTTCTGTGTCCGCTTCCTCAGTTCACTTTTCTGAGAAACAGAGATCGTACTTGCCTCTCAGGTTTGTGGAGAGGATTTAGTGAGCTATCCTGTCTTCTTGGATGCGGTGAGACCCCACCCCCAGCCACCCCATCGCCCGGCCCCTCTCCCAGCCTGGGGTTTGTCCCTTGCTCTCTATCACAGGACCCCAGAGTCGCCCCCTCAGAGAGGGACCTTCGGCATCCCTTCCTGTCTGAGACATGGGCAAGCACTGGAGAGCAGAGCAGCCTCACTGGGTCAAACAGACACCCAGAGAGGAGCCAACCCTCTGCGGGAGCGAGATAAACCACGAGGCTGCTTCCTGCCTGAGAAGTGAGCGCTCACGTGACTCGATCCTTATCACTGCACCAGGGGGAAGCACACTCTCCTCTCTGTGATGGGGTATCATCACTTCCCCTTGGCAGGTGAGGAAGAGGCTGACAAGTGGTTAGATTTAAACCCAGACCCTGGAGATCTCATCTGTTTTAGAAATGAACTTTTTGTCTTAGAGGAGGCATTATGTCCTGTGATTTGGGGCAACTTGCTGATTTGCTTACATGTTTTGCCCGAGACAGGAATAATACAACAGTATGGAGACGAACCAAGGCTTTGGAGGACAGATTGTGCTTTGAATCTCAGTCCTGAGCTGGTGACCTTGGACTAAATTACCTCACCTACAAAATAGAACAAAACCCAACACCTACCTCATAGGATTGTTGTGAGGATTAAATGTATCCAGGTACATATTCCACAGCCTAGCAGATAATAAGCATGTAAACAAATCTCAACCATTATTAGTAATACAATTGAATCCACTCTTGCTCTACCGCTCCTTTGGTTTGTAATCTTGGATAAGTGACTTAGCCATTATGAACCTTCGCTCCTATAAACTGGGATCATGATTCCTACCTCTGTCTGCTTTTATGAGAATTGACCAATCTAACCCGGGCACCATGTTTGATGCATGTCACGTAGTTGATCACGGGGAATGTTCCTTGCTGATGTCTGGTACTTCCTTCCTGTGAAGGAACCAAATGAGTGTCACCTCTACGCTCTAAATCTCTCTCCCTTTTTTCACACTCCGCCTCTGGGGAGATGGGTGATTTCTCTCCTGCCGAATTTGGGAGAAGAGCTGGGCATGCTCAGTTCAGCTCTGCTGGTCGTCTTCTTGGGAGCAAGTCTGCCCACAGAGAGCACACACTCTGCTGTGACTCTCCCTCCCCACCCCCTACTGCCCCCAGGGCCCCCTCACCTGGGTGGGCATCTGCCTAAAGCCATGGTTCCTGGCTGATTCATTTGGCACTCAAGCTAAGCTACATCTTCTGACAGAGCATCTATCACTACTAAAGGTGATATTTCATCTGTGTCTTTACTTTTTTTTTTTTTAAAGATTTTATTTATTTATTTGACAGAGATAGAGACAGCCAGTGAGAGAGGGAACACAAGCAGGGGGAATGGGAGAGGAAGAAGCAGGCTCATAGCGGAGGAGCCTGATGTGGGGCTCGATCCCATAACGCCGGGATCACGCCCTGAGCCGAAGGCAGGCGCTTAACCGCTGTGCCACCCAGGCGCCCCTGTGTCTTTACTTTTGATTTATTTCTCAACTTGTTTGGAAGTGTTATTTATTGACCCTCCCTTTAAAAGGATCCAATTCCATGTTTATTCTATTGGCCTTTTACTCAGCATTTATTAGAATCTATAATATACCAGGAATTGAGCTAGAGATTAGGAAATGAGACAATACTTGCCCCTCAAAAGCCCCCTGTTTTCTGTAAGGAGGACAGGTGTGTCCACAGAATCAGCGCCCTGCAGTGCTATGGGAGAGAGAACTGGAGGCAAGTCGGGTGGTGAGGTGATGTGCTCACCCCATTCCAAGTCTCTGGGAGCTATGGAACATGAGCTCAGGAATACTAGTGGCAGGGAGTGACTGGTAATTTCGGGGCCAGGAAAGACTGGAGGATGAAGAGTCAGAATTCATGATATCACCAGCATGGGGAGAGGGCAGATGACATGATCCGGTCTCCAAAGGCCTTGACGAGGTGGCTTGGGAATGAGCCCGGTGACAGCAGGGCACCATGGGTCCCCCTTCCAGCCTCCAGAGGAGGACAGCATTGAGCCAGATAGGAGACTGAGATTTAAAATGAATAGGATCTCTCTGGTTTTGTATGTGTTTGAAATTTTCCATTTAAAAATTTAAAAACAGAAGGAGTGACTTTGGAAAAACCTTGTTTTTAAATAAGCAGAACTGAGTTTTTAAAAACAGAATTAGACTGTGCTGTTAGTCAAATGTTGTTGAAAATTAAGTAATCTGGCCAAGAGAGCATTAAGGGAGCCACTACCTGGTGGGAGAGGGAAGTCAACATACCATAGCTTGGAAGCAACACTGGGAAAAAATAAAACTTGGTGTTTAGACTCGGGAATTTGAGACTCGCTACCAACCAGTTACAAATTAAATTTTTGTCAGAAGAGAAATAAATAAGCAAAGACAACAGCATGGTAAATAGAAATGCAAAAGAAGCCATAAGAAAGATGTCCAAGTACTTCAGTATTCAAAGAAATGTGAACTGATTTAAACCCTCCTACTAAAAGAAGCGGAACTTGACACAGTGACCATATTCGCTTTCTTAAAATTCTTTCTTTTCTTGGCTCCCACACCCCACCCTCTCCTTGTGTTCCTCCCACCTCACTGACTGCTCCTTCCCAGTCGCCTTTTCTGGATGCTTCCCCTCTTTCAGTTCTTGAATTATTGTCGTCCCCCCACGGCCAATCGTCCCATCTCTTTTGTCTCCCCTACACCCTCTCCAGCCCCTTGGCCTTAAATAACATCGGATATCTCCAGATTCACCCTTCCAGCCCACACCTCTCCCCTGAGCTTCAGACTTATTTACCCAACATCATACTTGATATGTGCACTTGGTTATCAAATATGCCCATTAAAACTGGTGGAAACTCAGAAAGTTTTACCTATCCCCATTCTTCCCAGCACTTGCCCACTCAGGAAATGATGCCCCTGTTTTCTCAGTAGCTCAGGCCAAAAGTCACGCAGGCATTCTCAAGCTCTCTCTTTTCATATGATCCTGGCCCATGCTTACCCCTAAAGCCCGTTTTCTATGATCCCTCCCCTTATCCCATTCCAGTCACATTGGTCTTCTTTGGCAATTCCTAGGACACACCAAGATTGTCTATACCTCAGGACCTTTGGATGCATTTCCCCCTTCTGCTTAGAATAGTATTTCAGCCTGATCTTCATATCACCTACCCGCTCACTTTGTTAGGTTCCTACAAATATAATTACACCTGAGGGTTCTTGTCTGACTCCCCTAAATAAAATACAGCTCTCTAAATAAAATACAGCTTACTCGATTCCCTCACCCTACTTTATTTCTCTTAATAACACTTTCCTTTATGTCAGTTGATAATTCATATGTATTTGTTAACTAATCTTTTAACTATTTGTCTTGACTACAGTGTCAGCTGCATGAAGGCTGGGACTTTTTCTTATTCACCAGTCACTGGAACAATGCCTGGCACATAGGAGATACTAAAGACAGTGTTTTTAGACCAATGGATGGATGGATGGATGGATGGATGGATGGATGGATTAATGCAAGGAGACAGGCTTGCTAGGAGCTAGAGGAATGGTCCAGGTGAGAAATAATGAGTGGTTGCATCAGGTCAGTATAATGGGATGGAGAGGAGAAAGGAGGTAGGAGAAATTGAGGCAGCCTGGGAGGAATCAGCAAATCAAGCTATCTGGCTTGAGTGACTGGGGGTTTGCTGGTGCCACATCGTAAGACAAAAAAACAGATGTCCCCCCACAGGTGTCTTGCAGACACCTGGGTCCATTCGTTCATTCATTTATACTTTCATCTGGTCCAACCACCTGTTCCACATAGAAGGAGATAAAAGGATTTTCCTGGATTCATACAGCAAGTTGCTTGACTTCGAGAGTTCTATACCTCTGATAGGGGACTCAGTTTTCTGGATTTTGCCACTGTCCCAAACAGTTATGTTTTTAAAAGATTCAGCATGGGAATGCCAGTTAAGAAACTGCCCAGAAGTCTCCCAATTCCTGGTGTGGCTTTTGTCTGTTACTTTCCAGAGACTCCACCCTTGTCATCCCTGTGGAAGTCAGGCCAAGCTTTCTGGTCCTGGCTTTGCTGCTGCCGCGTGAGCTGAGTTTCTTCCCCCAGCAGCAAATGGGCTAGGGAGGCTGTGGGTGTGTTATGATGTGTATCTAAATAATGACAGCTCGGACCTTTGGAAAAGCAAAAGGCTCAGCGAATTATTGTTATTAGTCCTTCTTCAGAAGTCGGAGGAAAGGGATGGTATCTCACTGGAGAAGCGTGGGCTGTGCCAGGAAGACGGTCAGAGATGATGAGGAAGAGCTCTTCAACAAGTGAAAAGTCAGACCTTTCTTTACGGTGCAGTTTGCAAAGTGATGTAAATAAAATCCACTGGACACGGGAGCCCCACAGCTATGCTTTGAAGCACCTTTTTATTCCTCAACTTTACAGAGCGAGATCTTGAAACTCAGAGACATGAAATGACTTCCCCAAATGCCATACGCAATAATTTACAGAGCAGAATTTGAACCCACGTCGTCTGATTTTTAATCTCGGGCACTTTTCTCCTAGGGCAGCAGGTTCCAAACATCAGAGCGAGGCTGTCTCAATAGGGATCTCTGGTGGAGTTTATTAAGAGCAGTGATTTCTCGGCTCGACCCTGAAAAGGTTCTGAATCAATAGATTTGGAAGCCCCTGAATCAGCATATTTATCAAACACCTGTCTTAGTCCGATTGAGCCACTATAACAAAATGCCATTGAGTGGGTGGCTTAAACAACGGACATTTATTTCTTATAGTTCTGAAGCCTGGGGAATCCAGGATCAAGGTGCTGGCAGATTCTGTTCCTGGAGAGGGCCTGCTTCCTGGCTTGCAGACGTGGCCTTTCCTCTGGGCATGTACGCGGAGAGAGAGAAGTGTCAAGGAGCCAGGCTGTCTGTCACAGTCCTCAGAGCTGCTAGAATGACAGTCTTTTAGGGGCAGAGATGGTTGGGTCCTCCAGGAGGTGGAATCAGTCCTCCCAGATCCCTGGTGGAGTGCCACCCCCAAACCCACCACGCTCCTCCATCAGTAGCAGTAGGGAACAAAATTGACAGTTTCTACACTTCTCGTCTTTTAGATAAGCTAAACATAATAATCATAAAAATAAACAAGATATTTTAAAATTGATAAACATGAGAAGGAATAAAAGGAGATGATTAGAAATTTAAACTACCTGATTTAGATAAGGTCAACAGGGAAATTTCCCACAATAACATGAATTTAAGAAGAGACGCAAAAGAATGAAAGGGTTAGCCAGGTCAAGAGGGAGGTAGGGATTGATCCAGGCAGAGAGAAGAGCATGTGCTCAAGGTAGAAAGAATTTAATGTGTTATAGAAATTGAAAAAGGCCAGTGTGGCTGAAGGCTGATGAGCAAGAGGAATGAGACAGAGGTAATCACGGTGGATGAAGGCCTGTAATCCAGGGCCTTGTGGACCATGGGAGAAGATTTAGAATTTTAAGTACAATGGGAAGCCGAATGAGGATTTGCTGTAGGGAAAACATCAATAAAATTTGCATTTTCAAAAGATTTGGGTCAAGAATGAGGAAGCAGGGAAGGGAAAGAGTGGATTCAGGGAGATTTGTTAGGTAGTCACAGCAGAAGCCCAGGTGACAGACAATGATGGTTTAGACCAATGTGGTTAAAGTAGAGGTGGAAGGAAATAGGTGGATTTCAGAAGTGTTTTGGGGGGAGAATGAACATGATTTGGGCAATAAGTGAAAGGGAATTATCAAGCATGGCCCTGAGTTTTTATCATGAGTCTCTGGAGTGCCTGAGAGGTTTGAGAGCCACTTGTTGAGCGGGACCATCATGGAGAAGTGTATTTGGGGACATAGGAAGATTGAGAGTCTAGTTTCTGACATACTACGTTTGAGACGTCTGTTGAACAGGAGGTCAGGTCTTGGTTGGAGACACGATTGGATTTGCCAGCACAGAGATGGCATTCGTGGCTGTAGAAGTGGATGAGATCACTTCGGAAGACAGTGCATGGTGAGGACAGGGGAGCCATGACAGAATCCCGAGGAATGGACTTATGGAGGAGGCCAATAGGTGACTCCCCGCTGAGTGGGGTGACATTGCTTCTCAATCCAAAGAGGTCAAAGGAAAGAGAACTGTGATAGCACTTGGCACCCTACAATTAACTGTTTGTTTATTTGTCTAAATTGCCCAATAGACTTTAAGTCCTTCAGGGTGAAGGATGGGAACATGGGTCTTTTTATTCTGAAAACCCCAACACCTAACACATTTGGCACCTAAAATGAGCCATGCACTCTGCTAAGGGCTTTACATTCATCATATAATTTAATGCTCTAAAATGATTTTAACTTCATTTTATAGAAGAGAAAACTTGAATTCAGAGAAGTTAAAACATTTGATCAGGGGCGCCTGGGTGGCACACGGTTGGGCGTCTGCCTTCGGCTCAGGGTGTGATCCTGGCGTTATGGGATCGAGCCCCACATCGGGCTCCTCTGCTGTGAGCCTGCTTCTTCCTCTCCCACTCCCCCTGCTTGTGTTCCCTCTCTCGCTGGCTGTCTCTATCTCTGTCGAATAAATAAATAAAATCTTAAAAAAAAAAATAAAATAAAACATTTGACCATACTACCATACCCAATAAATAGCAAGGCCACACTTAGAATCAGTCTATCAGACTGACCAATATAACCTTCAAAGTCCAAGAGAAGAGAATTTTGACAGTACCCTGTGCTAAGTATCTTTTGTGGTACAGAAAATGCGTCCCTTGATAGTGTCCACTTTATCAGTCTTCATGTTGAGGTTTACGCATTGCATCAGGTTTAATTCATCCTCTCCTACTCTGACGTCATATTGTCTCCAAAATTTTTTAGAGATTTTTATCTTTAGTGCATCTGGAATTTGTTTTCATAAATTAGAAAAAGCAAGCAACTAGTTTTATTATTTTCTGATGTATCAGTACTAAGCTGTCCCAGGCCCATTTATTAGATGTTCTTTTTAAAGGACTCTCTTCCTCCAAAGAATTATAATGCCGCATCTGACACTCATTCATTCAATATTTGTGGAATGAGGAAGGAGTTGAGGCAGATGGCAGGGAGTTCCACTCCCTCCTATATGCCAGGTACCATTCAAGTCCCTGGGGAAAATGGTGAAATGCGTAAAACGAGGGAGAGCTAGACACAGTTGTGGAAACTGGAAGGATTTCAGTATACCAGAACAGTAGTATTTTGCAAAATACCTAGATCCAATTTTTAAATTATATAGTGTATAAATAAATAAACATGCACTCTCGTTGCTTAGGCTCCGTTTAGACAGGCCAATTCCAGGAAGCTTTCTAAGAGCTCCCCACACTAGGTTAAATCCTCTTTTGGGGGAGTGGGATTGTTCTTTTAGCACCGAATCGAGTTCCTGCTATAACACTGATCACATTACATCACTGCCTGTTTACTTATTTTCCCCAAGAAAAATCATCTGGAGAACAGAGCCCCTGTTTTATCGAGTCTGATCCTTGGACAGGGCCTTGATTCCAGTCCATGTTTGTTAGGTAAATGGGTTCATATCTAGTATTTTGGGTGTACCTGTTTAAAGTCAAGGCTATGAGGTACCTTACAAGGAAGAAAGCCATCTGGCTATTGGCCTATCACAAAGTATGGAGTCCAGAGGATGTAAAGAGAAAACTTACACCCCTCTCTGCCAAGTTCCTTTTTTAAGGATGTGCCCCAGCAAAACTAGGGAGAGAGAAAGACATACAGTCCAGGCAATAGAGGGTTCTATCCAGAAGAGCAACATACAGCATTCTTCCAATGGTAACTGTGCAACAGGCCCAGAGAACTGTCACTCTAGTCTGGAGCAGAGGACAGAAGCTTCTGGAAAGAGGTCTCCATGTTGGAACAAAGGAGGTAATGAGATCAATGAAGTATCCAGTATGAGAATGTTTGAAAACAATAGTCAAAGAATAGGTAGATGGAAGATCTGATGAGGAGTATGAAAAAAAATTAAAGAACTGGATTATACAGTCATTATACTGTAAACCCTTATTTTTCAATTTAACTAAAACTATGGGAAAATGGAGGGTAGGAGGCTGGTATAAGGAATGCTAAATGTTTAGATCAGAATAGACAATAGATAATGTCTAAATTTGATGAAACAGGAGATAGTAAGATAAGCGTATTATTTAGGAATACAGAGGTAACTGTCCAGTGAGACAACTCTATGAGACAAATGGTGGTGCCTTTGGAATGTGGAACCAAGGGGTGGGGAAGAGCTTGCTGTGTGTCATTAGAAGACTTAGGCTACTTTTTTTTTTTAACTACTTGCCCATATTAGTTTGATGAATTATTTTAAAAAACTAAGTGAACCCCTGATTTATAAGAAGGATTTTGGTGAATCAACTTCCCATCTGGCTACCTGGAAGCACACTGACAGAAGACTTGCTCATTTGGAGAGCTGGCTTCTCCCGACATGTTTATTTTGGCCCAGGGAAGTCATTCCTCTGACACCCTGCTTCTTGTTTAGAAGTGGAGGGACTGTCCAGTGACCACTCTGGCTACTGACAGTGGCCCCTGTGAATGAGTGTCTGGTTGACTCGTGTCTAATCCTGACAACAGCTCTTTAAGGTGGGTATTACTAGTCCCATTTCACAGATGAAGAAACAGATTCAGAGACATTGCCTTGGTCAATAGGCTGGTGAGAGGTGGCGTAGGGACTTGAACTCAGGTTTGCTGACTCTAGAACACACAACTCTGGATAGCAGGCTATGTCTGCGGTCACATCCGAATGTGTCCTCTGCACCGCCATCTGCCTCAACTCCTTCCTCATTCCATCTCCTCACATGGAAGCAAGGCCAATTCCAGCCCTCGCTCTGCTCCAGCTCTCTGGCCTCTCTCCCCTGCTGACTCCTGGCTCTCTGGCCTCTCTCCCCTGCTGACTCCTGCCCTCACAGTCAACACTTGCATGTATATCCTTCCACTTGCCTTCTATCCGGATGCAAACAGGTATCTTTTAAAATAGGTGGTATCACACGATACATATTGTCCTACCCTTTGTTGTTTTTCTCGTACGTTTTGTCTCTCCGTGTCAGTTCAGGTCGTTCCAGGTCATTTCTTTTTCACACACGTTTCTTTTCCACAGTATAGATAACCTTGCTTCATGTAATCTCCCTCTACCTTTCTATAGGGTCATTTATCACCCTTTTATCATTCTGATTCTTAGAGCAACCCTTTAGGCAGGGATATTACTAACCTGGCTTGTAAAGATGAAGAATGTAGGCTGAGGCACTTAATTCTTTGGCATCAGCCACTGCCTTCACAAGAGAGGCTTGACAGGAAATACCCACGGTCCAGAAACAAACCCAAGACTCCAAAAAGTGCCCCTCACTGGGCATTGGCCTTGGCGGCACAGAGCTGCTTCCCTCCTTCCCGGTGGTAGCCAAGGGCCGATGCCTGGCTGATGTAGTGATACAAGGGTCCAGTCCCCTTTGCCTCAATTTGGACAACCCTGCAGAGTTGCCTCAAGGCCAAGCTCACTGAACATCTGCTGAGGGCTCAGATGTAATCCCACTACGGTTCAGCCTCCTCTCTGTGCAGTCCTGCTGTCCTTGTTTTCTCACGGGTGTATTTCCTGAGAGCACCTCCCAATCAACCTTGTGCATTCAATCTCAAGCGCCCAGAGTGTCTCCAGGGCACTGAGACTAAGACACTACTGTTTTGGAATTTAGATGCCTCCATTTTTTCAATAGTTCTTCCTACACACTCTCTTTACCCTTGTTCATAGCCTTTACCAATATCTGATATATTATGTATTTATTCATTATTTGCTTTCCTCTGTCCCCAGAGAATATGCTCCATGCAGAGACTTTGTTTTGTTCTCTGTTGTATCTCCAGCACCTAAAACAGGCCTGGCACTATTTAACAATAAAGGATATCTGGGGCGCCTGGGGGGCCCAGTCGGTGAAGTGACCGATTCTTGATTTTGGCTCAGGTTATGATTTCAGGGTTGTGAGATAGAGCCCGCATTGGGCTCCGTGCTGAGCATGGAGCCTGCTTGAGATTCTCTCTCTCTGCTCCCAGACCCAGCTCACATGTGTTCATGCCCTCTCTCTCTAAAACAAAACGAAACAAAACAAAACAGAAAACAAAACACACCAATAAAGGATTTCTAAATTAACTGAATAATTGATTCCTTTGAGAGTTGTGGAGGCAGCATAGAGAAGTGGGTAAGATCATGGTCTTCAGTAGCAGACAGACTGCTGTATTTCAACCCTGTTACCAAGGGTAACTTTGGGCAGGATTCTTAACCCATCTTCGGCTCAGTTTCCTCATCTATAAAATACGGTAAATAGAACGTACATCACAGTGTTTTTGAGATAATGTACACAAAGCCCACGGTGCCAAACTCAAAGTTAGCTCTGAAACCTGTGAAGTGATAATTATAATTCTGAAGAGATTTCTCAAAAAACGGTAATTATAAAAATTACAATTCTAAATTATTTTTCTAGGCCATTGTGTTAAAATACAGGGGAAAAATACAATTAGGCAGTAATTATCTCTCCAACCTGCTGCAGGAATATTTTCCCTAATTATAATGTAGATTTCATTAGCTGGTTCTGCAACATTCAGCCCAGGACACAAAAAAAAACCCATTGGACAAATTACCACCTTGTACTCACTGGGCACAGGGCCCTTCTTCATCTGAGCAACTAGAGCTCTCCTGGCATATCATCATCATTTGTAGCAGCCTGCAATGGTGGGTGTAATTTGGGAGATCTGGGAGGTTGCAGAACTGGTTTCAAAACTGGGAAATACGTAAGTAAGAATATGGAAAGAAGGTTTGACTTTGAGTCCTTGTTACTTCATCTGTGGGTCATGCCAACTTGAACAGGAGACCTATCCATCCATCCATCCATCCATCCATCCATCCACCCATCTGTCCACCCGTCCATCCGTCCATTCACCCAACCCTTTCTAAGCACCTATGTGTGACAACCACTGAGCTAGACCCTGGAGATAAGAATGAGCAATTTCAGCCCTCAAGGAGCACACCCTCTACTGAGAAAGAGAGAAAACAACTCATATCCAGGTAATAAGTATTGGAGTTAAGTAAACTGTGCCATGACGGGGTCTAGTCCTGTGTTGGAACCAGGGAAGTCAGGAGAAGCCTGCTGGAGAAACTGATGTTAGTCCGGCAAAATTCCAGGCAGAGAGAATGACACATGAGTAGGGAGGGAGTCTTGAGAAATGAGGCACATTAGCAAACGCTGAATAGTTGAGTAAGACTGAGATATAGAACGCCAGTCAGGGAATGCGGGGTGATGGATGCAGAAAGAGAGCTGAGTTAAAGACAGAGGGGACATGATAAGCTAGGAAATTTGGACTTTGTGTTAATGATAGAGGGATATTGCATGGTTTAAAGGGGAACAAGGACGCCATGCAATTGGTGTTTATAAGGACCATGCTGTCAGTACTGGGATGTGTGGTCTGGAGGGGCAGGGAACTAGAGCTGGGGTTGGAGAGGAGTGAGGTTGGCAGCACAGGAGGTCAAAATAGCATCCAGGCCACACATAAGCCAGGACAGGTGATCAGGGCCTACGCAATGCAGGAAGAGTAGTTTAGAGAAGAGAGGCAGAGAGGTACTCCACAGACGGGGGCACAGGAGACAGGAGGGGCGAGGCTGTCCTGCAGGTTTCTGGCTGGGTGATGAGGAGGGTGGTGGTGCTGGGAACTGAGGTGGGCAGTTCTGGATGGTGAACAGGGTCTGGTTTGGATCAGTGGGGATGGGAGCTCACTGAGTCCCCTTCTGGACATGCGGTGTCTGGAAGCCTTGCGGGTGGTCAGAGGAGATGCTCTACAGTTGTGGGAAACACAGAACGGAGCACAGAAGAGCAGCTGGGTGGGAAAGTTTCCTCATCGACAAAGAGGAGCAAAGTACTTTTCTTGCGGGGTCGCCTTGAGGATTAAACAGCACAGGGGCTGTGAAGGCAGGTGGTAACGTGAAAGGCACTCGGCCATTTGATGAGAATGAGTAACGGGCCACTCAGTGTTAGGGTCCCCAGCTTTATACTTACTTTATAGACCATAACTAGGACCTATAGTAATGAGAACCTACTGTGTTTTGTCCTCTACAAGGTGGGCTCCACGTCCCTGTCCTGTTTCTTTTTTTTTTTTTTTTTTTTTTAAGATTTTATTTATTTATTCGACAGAGAGAGACAGCCAGCGAGAGAGGGAACACAAGCAGGGGGAGTGGGAAAGGAAGAAGCAGGCTCATAGCGGAAGAGCCTGATGTGGGACTCGATCCCGGAACGCCAGGATCACGCCCTGAGCTGAAGGCAGACGATTAACCGCTGTGCCACCCAGGCGCCCGTCCCTGTCCTGTTTCTTTCCCTGGGGGAGAAATGACTATTTGCAGTGACATTTTCTCGGGTTCTCTGAAGGTCTGAGGGAGCCAGGACACATGCCCACTTCTTGCCTCCTCTGTCTGGAGTTGGCCTTCACTTCCGGGGGCCTCCCACTGCATTGCTCCCTTGTCTACCTCCTACCAGTCAAGGTTTATGGGGTTGCACATGGGTATTGGGATGCTACCACACTGGGGCTTTTGCTCCCCGAAACTGCCATCTCCCAGATCCCCACTCTCTGTGCTCTCTGGACCTTAGAATGAGGGGTTCTCAGCTCATGCTTGGGGGATGTTCCTGCCCTCGGTTTTGTCAGGCGCCATGTTCATTCAACTGTGTGGGTGTGCCTTGATCTGCATGCTCTCCCCTGGGCACCAGGCCCCCGTTACACGTGCCTCGGCTGCTTGGGTCCCACTGCCGCGACTGCCAGCGTGGTCTCCAGCTGCTCAGCTCTTAGCTGCTGGGCCCCTGTCTTACACTGGGTGCTTTCCTTTGACCCCATACATGCATTTCATGTTGTAGCCCCTGGCTTCTGCCCCCACACCATGCACAGCAACCTCACAGAAACTTCCTGCCCTTCCACGTGGGCCCTGGCTTCTCTGGTCACCGTGCCACCGCTCCCCTAGCACCTTTGGCCTAGAGCACCCTTCCTCCCTTCTCGGACTGTCCAAATCCTGCCCTCTGTCTCACAGGGACATTTCTTCACTAGAAATCTGGGGTTCTTACCACATGGCCCCGCCTCTCTGTAAAACCAAAAGATCCGCCAGCTGCCTGGAGCCTTGCGAGACTTGGGGCTGGGCTCTGCGCGCCAGTCTCAGGAGGAAGGGCGATGCCTACCTGAACCATGGGGCAGGGCAGGATCTTTTTCTTTTTCCTCGGCAGCCATGAGAAAAGCCCTCCAGATCTGCAAAGGCCTGTTTTGTTTTGTTACTATGGGTTTTTTTGTTGCTCTTGTTCTCTTTCCTAAGGAGGAGAGGCTAACTCCCTCTGGGTCCAGAGAGCCGGGTCTGCCCAGAGCACACATACGCCGCTGGCCACAGAAGCCGGGCTGGGGGGCCTCCCTGGCTGAAAAGGTGGTGTGTAAGGGCATAGTTCACAGTGGAGAAGGGGCTTGGAGGGAGCTGGGGCTGCCTCTCCTGGTCGGCTGGGCCAGCTGGGAGGAGGCCACACTCGTGCTCCCTGTTTGCCCCGCCCATCTCACTGCCTGACCTCAGATGACTGGCGCACCTCTGTCGTCTTAAAATGGGTGCAACCTCATTGTCTGCTTTTTAATTCGAGTTGTTTTCTCTATGTGCAGGTGACACAGGAAGGAACGCAGGTGACAAATGAACATGCTGGAGCACCTCGCTCCCCCAGCTTGCCGTGGATAAAAAAGACCCAGGAAGTCGAGTGGTGACACCACCGAGCCTCGGAATGATCCAGCTTATGGAGACGTTTGATTCGAAAGCGCCACTGTGTCACAGCGTTCCCATCCCACCCGCCTCTGTGATTTTGAGGAAACTGCAGGAGAACACATCTTTCGGAGCAAGCTGCCGTCGCTCACCAGTTGATTCATACACCAGAAGCTTTCACTGCTCTTTCGCTAATGAAGACCTGCTGCTTCTCCCAGGCTTTCCACTTCTGCCCTGACTCTGGGGCTGGTTTTTCACAAGAGAGTCCTGCCTCAGTTCTCCTCTCCTCCTTTTGATAGGAAACAAGAAAATTTGGCGTCTGAGTGTAATACAACTGGTTTTCCTCCCAAAGGATCTGTCTTCTGTTCTTTTTGTTTTCTCTCATTCATTCAATGATCAAACTGCCATTCAACAGCCTCTTACTCTATGCTAGGTATTCTATTAGGCACTGGCAATACACAGTTTAAAACGGCAGGATCCATGCTATTCAGAAGCTCACGGTCCAGTGAAGGCAGCAGAAACATAGACAAGGAAAAGCCAGTGTGACCGGGGCTGTGACAGAGGGCTCCACTGAAGGGGTCTAACCCAGTCTGGAGTGGAGAGTCAAGGCAGGCTTCTAGGTGGAAGGGACATTTGAATTTTGAAAGTCACACAGAAGACCAGGGTGGAACTAGGGGCTATGTTCTATGCAAACACAGAGGACTGTATAGGCCTGCTGGGCGGAGCCATGAGTGTTAGGACTCATCAAATAGTTCGATACGATTAGAGCAAGGAGTACGTGTGTGTGCGTGTGCGTGTGTTGGAAGGGGAGGAGGACTGGAGAGAGGTGAGACTAGAGAACGGATGGAGCACATCCTAAGAGTCTTTTAAGCATCTGTGTTGGACCAGGTCCAGAAAGCTTGGGAAGCCGTTGGAAAATCTTAAGCAGAGTACTTCCATGCTCAGATTTGTGCTCCATAAAACAAAACAAAACAAAACAAAACAAAACAAAACAAAACAAAAAACACCCATCTGGCTGCAGTGTAGAGGATGGAGGGAGACCTATTGGAAGCAGAGAAATGACTTTCGAAAATGCAAGGTGTTCTTCCTATGAAGTCACTTCTCCCAGGCTTGGCCATAATGGGAAAGACAGAAAACCATGTTGAATAATCCCATGGCTTCATCTACCGTGTTGGGGTATAGCATGGTGCAGGATCTGTGAGCACAGGATTTTTGGGGTTTCCCAGAGAAGGCAGGGATTCCCATGGGGTATGATCCAGGGGCATGGGCAATGGTGATCTCCCCATTCTGGCCTTGACTGAGTGTGTGACTTAGACACTTCTCATCTCTGGGTATCAGTTCTCTCGTCCAAAAATGAGGAGCTTGAGCTAAATTGTTCCTTAGGTTCCTTCCAGCTCTGAAACCAATACCATGACAGTTTGGTGAGCTGATTTTAGAATCCTACGGATCTCAGTCTGAATTCTGTGTCTGCCTCTGCTGGCTGCATGATTTTGGATAAGTTGCTTAAACACTCTAAGGCCGAGTGTAAAATGGGAATAATACAACTTCTTGCAGGGCTGTTGTGGGGATCAAATGTGATACTGTGTGTAACGTGTTTAGCACTGTGTCTATCTATACATGGATGGATGCTATTACAGTAAGATACCTTCACAGATGAAAATGGCTGACCCGGAGAGACCATGAAACAAGGAAACTCACCCTTAGACCACATGATGTCAAGGAACTAGACAATGGAATGTTTCACAATAGTCACAAATTCATCTTTTCTGAGGGTTGAGCTGGTCAACGTTAGGGGGCTGAGACCATCGTGCTCATCCACTGTGACAGAGCGCCCTCTGGTGGTCTCGGAGTTAACATTTTCATTAAAATGATTGAGCAGATGTAGCTTTGTGGATTTATAAAGCAAACAGCAAGGATTTGGGGGGTTCGTTAATCTTAGATGGAGCTACTATAGCTAATCTTAGATAAAGCTAGTAAAGTACCATTAATTATATCACTTCTAATAGTAACTCTTTAGTCAACTTTTCCATAAAAGTCATGTTCCAGGCATTTATTAGATCTTGCAGTTCTAAAAGACAAAATTACATTTTAAATTAAAACATAAATTATATCGAACATTTGAATCGCACATAAAATCTTCGCAGTAGTTCTTTGTGCCATGAAATTGAAAATAATTTGGCATCACTCAAAAGGATGGTGCAGTAGCAAAACTGGGGTTTGCTCGGGGTAGCTTTGCTACAAAATGGGCTGTGTGACTTTGGGCAAGGTGCTTCATTTCTGGGGACCTATTTCCTCATATTAGGATACAGGATTCTAAGCCCGAACATTTCCAAGGTCCTTTCCAGCTCTCAGATTCTTTGATTTGAGGGAGTAATGTTTCCCATTTTCTTTCAATGTTAGGGCTCCACCTTCAAAGAAACTTGATGTCAACTTTTCTTAATGAACTGGGGTTCTCAAGCACAGCAGTTTAAGGCCCATTTGAAGATGAGTTTGTAACATTTTATAAAATCAACTCTAGCTACCTGTAGCAGAAATGGCTGGTCATTAGCCAAGATTCATGTTCTCCTTCCATCGGGTAGAATTTTGTGCAGAAGCAGCTGCCCCATCAGGACTCCGCCTAGCCGTCCCTCTGCATCCAGGTGGGACCACATGATTAGTTCTTGACCAAGAAATTGTGAGCAAAAATGATGTGTGTCCTCCAAGCCAAGGCAGTTAAATATCAAGTGTGTTCCCCCATCCTTTCTCATGCCCCTTGTCCTCAAACAGACGACACTTGAGCTACGTGGAGTCTCAAGATGACAGAGCCACATGGGAACGTACCTGGGTACCTGAATTACCTATTGGAGATGGGCTGCCCAGGAGAGCCACGCAGTCAGAACACCTGCAAGGGACTTCGCGCGAGTGAGATTTTGCTATGCGGAGGCACTGAAAATTAGGGGTGTTGGGCATAGCAGCTAGCTTTAATTCTCTCAACATATTTTCCAACTGTATGATGCTGAAATCTGATTTGAGGCATTGTACCAAAGCAAACTGATCTCATAAAAACATGCTCTCTCTCGCTTTCTCTCTCTGGGGAGGAGGAGGGCTTAGGAGAGACATAGACCTAGTTTACTCAACGTTTGTTTTTTGATTAGGAGAACCGTTCTGTTCTGAAAAAGGTCTTTCCAAGATTTCCTTTGAACTATTTAATCTTGTTACACCAAATGAATGCCATGTAGACAATCTTCTGGTTATGGGTGGGTCCGGATGCTGCCGTTACTGCTGAGTCCTATCTGTCAGGTGTTTGGGGACAAAACAAAGTCCAACAATGGCTGATCTAGAAAAAACTGACTAAGCAGTTCAACTGCTTCCTGAAACTTTCCAGGTCTTCTGCATTTTGAAGTGACGTTGTCAATGGGGGAAGGTGGGAAAGGAATCACTGATTATACTCAGTAACAGATATCAGAGTTATTAATTGATAAGTCTCATTTTCGATAACAGAAAAATATGCAAAGACAAAAGCAAGGCTTTAAAAAAATTTTTTTTAAATTTTTGTTGTTGTTATTTTGTTTCTAAGTAGGCTCCACGCCCAGTGCGCGGAGCCCAACGCAGGGCTCAAAACCACAGTTGTGAGATCAAGACCTGATGGAGAGTCAGATGCTTGACTGACTGAGCCACCCAGGAGCCCCCAAAGCAAGTTTTTTACTTAGCAATATCTCTCTGCAAACACAGACAGTATTTTATTTCAGCTAGCATTCTATGGGAAGATAACTGAGAATCAGTGATGTAGAAACACATCAGCAATGGTAAGAAAAACCATCACAGTACAAATAGGATTGCGGGACAGTGTGGGTCTGGAGCTATTGACTGGGCATGATGCTGGTCACAATCAAAAAATTACAGCAAATATTTAATTAGCAAGCATCCATAAGAGCTGCAAAAAGGATGATCTTCCAATGAAATAAAAGCCTTGTGGAATTAAAACTCTTAGGATTGTATTGTACTTTGCCGCCCAAAGTATATCATTTAGGAGCCTTGAGTTCAAACTGGTTCTGTAAACAAAATGATAAATGTGGCTGTATTACCATGAGAATTAGCTTATACAAGTGGAAGATTTTTCTGCAGATACTAACAACATTTAAAGGGTACATAGATCTTGATCTGGCATCTAAGCTTCTAGGAATCTATTCAGAGAAATATTAAGTGTGCAAAAAAAAAGAGAATTATTTTTCATAGGAAACTGGAAACCACCTAAAATTTATCAGTTAAAACCTGATTGGATCAGTGATGGCAAATCTGTACTGTAGAATGTCGTGCACCTCTTGCAAAGAATGAATAGATATTTATGTGCTGTTGCAGGAAGAAGTCCTCAATGAAAGGACAGAAACCGAAGATATACAGTATGACCCTGTTGGTCCTTGTTATTTTTTAGATTGATAGTGTAACTGGGGCCCAAGGTTGCAAGAGCACCTGGCTCGGCGGGGCCGGGGTGGGGTGGGGGGCAAATACATCAGGTTTTTTTGGCTACTCACCACTGGCAAAATCCAAAGGCAGAGAAATGGGTGGTGGTGAAACAAGAACGGAATTTATTTCTGTGAGGCCAGCATTGGACGGACAGTGGACTAAAGTCACAAAGACTGTCTCCAAAGTATGGAAAGACTTCCAGGTTTATATAAGGAAAATGGGGACAAAGGCAGGTGGGTACAGGAAGCCGGGGCAGTAAAGGTCAGGTCGATCACTGCCTCGGGGTCAGTCATGTGGGGTCTTGCTGGTGTCAGGGCAGTCCCTATTATTTGAGGGGTAGTTTCAGTCCCCATCATGGGATGCTTTGCCCACAAGGCCTTTTGCCTGAGTTAAGAAATGAGCTGGAAAGAAGAACTTCATTAATTAGAAAGTACACACTGAGGTCAGGAAGGAAGGAGTTGACGTCATCTTTCGAATCCCCACTGTCAAAACACCGTTCCATTTCTACAGAAGGAGAGGGGTGACAACCATGTCTTCCGTAGCTACTTTCTGCTGACCGGGATGACATAGGGATTTTAGAATGGAACACTTTGACAGGTAGGAGAACTTCATGTCTTGAGTCTCTCCTGGAGTAGACACGAAGGGCATCGGAAGCTCGTGTGAATAGCCCAGGCTCCCATTTAACAAATACAAAAAGTCAAACAACCACCAAAAGGAGAAAGAACAAGAAATATAGCAATGCTTAGCAGAGCATATTTCCATTTGGAAAGAACCGATGTGAGCCAACTGCTAAAAGGGTCTAGAGCTAGGGCATCTATAGTGGTAACGTGTTGAAATCTTTCATGGCTTCCATTCCATTTTTCAAGTAATTTGGAATATATACTGCAACATTCTGTTTTAATGGTTTTTTGTTTGTTTGTTTTTAAAGATTTTATTTATTTATTTGACACAGAGAGAGGGGGAACACAAGCAGGGGGAGTGGGAGAGGAAGAAGCAGACTCCCAGCTGAGGAGCCTGATGTGGGGCTCGATACCAGGACTCTGGGATAATGCCCTGAGCTGAAGGCAAATGCTTAACGACTGAGCCACCCAGGCACCCCTTAATGTTTAATGTTTTAATGCTTCCTCTTTGGGCTGCAGTCAAGATGGTGGGCCATTTGGTGGTGGAGGACTAGTTTTCGAATTGGTGTGGTTTCATCATTTAGGAGGGTGACCGCATGCTGGGTTTGGTTAAAGGCGGCTGCTGGAAGCTTGCCTAAAGCCGCTGTTTGTAATTCTCCACTAGGAGAGGCGGCTCCTTGGGCAAATATGGTTAAGGGCTAAGACCATCAGGAAGCCTTCTTTGCCTCCTGTCTAGCTTTTAACAATATCCCAGTTAGGAGGAATCACTGGCAAGTGGGAGATAACTTATCTCGGGGGAAATGTGCATCCCCAAGCACACCATCCAATCCAATCTTCCATCCACGATTTTCATGAGTCCATAGTGAACCCCACAAAGGCAGGGTATGCTCTGGCTTTTAAGGAATGATTTTGCCATCTCAGCCACATAGAATCGGTCAAGGTGATAGCTGAGTTACACAGTCAGTTGTTGGGAGAGTCGATCTCATTGTCCCGCTGTTGGAATAACCATATGCCTGTGGGGTCCTTTTATTATCCCCACAGAGTAACAGATCATTTATACATGGGCTACTGTGGTGATTTCTCTGAAGTTTACCTCAAGTTGTCTAGTTTAGGCAAACAACAACCATTCAAAGATGACTAGAACTGGAATCTAACTTCCACAAAGGGGTGTGTTATTGAAACATGATTTTTCTCCCTAAAATCACCCTCATTTCCATCAAAGATAGCCAAATTATGACAAATTCGTTTGTGAAACAAGTCCAGTTTTAACAAACTTGACCTAATTATTTACATATCACAGCAAGAATAGTGACTGACGATGTAAGTTCTTTTTAAATTTGCTTTGCTGGAACTTTTTATAAGGAATTTCTGATTGAACTTTTAATAGCCACTCCAGGCCAGAAGCCATGCCAAATACTTGGCATCAGATTGGACTACAATCCCTGTAGATTTTGGTGAATTCCTCTTCTCGAGGTCCCCTAGAATATCTTGAGGTTCCTGCACCTGCCAGGAGGTGATATCCTTTTTTTTCTTTTTTTTTTTTAAACATTTTATTTATTTATTTGACAGAGAGAGAGCGCCAGCGAGAGAGAGAACACAAGCAGGGGGAGTGGGAGAGGAAGAAGCAGGCTCCCAGCGGAGCAGGGAGCCCGATGCTCCATCCCAGGACCCGGGGATCATGCCCTGAGCGGAAGGCAGACGCTTAATGACTGAGCCACCCAGGCACCCCAGGAGGTGATATTCTTTAGTCACCTGGTGAGGCTGCTGGGAACTCTGTAAGCAAGGTGTCAGGCCGACATTTCCAGGGGCTCTATTGGTTCCATAAAGTCAACCTTAGTTCCTTAAAGCTGTCTGGTCATGTCTGTCTATGCACGTCTCTCAAATATGACTTTCCAGCCAAAGCCTCGGTAATATAACCAGTGTTTCCAATGGTGTCCTGTTACAAGCAGAACAGATTCTTACTGAACTTAGGCAATGAATTATAACTGCTATGAAAGAGAAAGAATACTCACTGAGACTTTCTGAATTCTGGAGGGCTCAGGGAGGGAGAAAAGTTAAATGTTTCAATTTAGGAATATTTTATCATATTTCTGTAAATCATAGATATCTTAAGATAAAAAGTTTTCTTCAATCTGGAATCTGGGAGAGCAAACATTAGAGAATCAGCAATAGAATCACAAAAACTACAATGATCTTCCTCAATTTATTCGGTCCCATGTTACTCATTCTTGTTCTGGTTGGATGCAGGTTTCCCTTTAGTTCTGAAAATATTTACTCAGCTTAGTTTCACCATCTTAAAGGTATCAGAAAACTGTATTTGCCAAAACTCCTTTTCATGCATCTCCTTGAAGATGAAACATAGTTTGCAATAGCATCAGAACGAGAACTATAAGTGACAAAAGACCCAACGACGGGCACGGTGAAAGATCTGTTGCGAGTGCATCATAATGCAGTGGACAAGGAAGTCTGCTTACTTCTGTGACACACACGTCAATAATTAGAATGTCAAGTGACCTTAGATCAGGACCTATTAGAACTGCAGGGATTTCATAGAATTTCTAGAACAGTCATAGCATTTACCCATACAATAATATACCCAGGAAGGTTTATCATCGTTTAACAGTGCTTCCATGTAACAACATACCAAATAAACAAGCTTCATCAGTCAAAAAGACTCCATTCAGAATTTGAATCTTGGGAAATTTGTTAAAAACCTCAGGTTTTTGGGGCGCCTGGGTGGCTCAGTCATTAAGCGTCTACCTTTGGCTCAGGGCGTGATCCCGGCTTTCTGGGATCAAGTCCCGCATCAGGCTCCTCTGCTGGGAGCCTGCTTCTTCCTCTCCCACTCCCCCGGTTGTGTTCCCTCTCTCGCTGGCTGTCTCTATCTCCATCAAATAAATAAATAAAATCTTAAAAAAAAAACAAAAAACACCTCAGGTTTTAAAGCACATGCTTAAATAGGATTCAGATAATTATAAAACTCAATATTTAATTATTTAACCAAGGTGGCAATAAGAGAGAGATTATAAAGGCCAATACAGAAGGTTGCACAGTTGTTAGCAAAACTTAGCTCTTTCAATATGGAGAAGTTTTAACTTTTTTTAAGGAATCAACAACCTGATAAAGACAACATAGAAACTTTGGTTTTTTTAGGCAGATAAAGAAAAAAGCTTTGTTTACAATTTCTTACCAAGAGCAGACCAACAATCCAAGAGAACTTTGTCTTTTTAACAGAGAGAAAAAACCAACTCCCCATCTTATACTAGTATATTTTTAAAACTTCATTCATTTCTATCTCAGTCCCGGCCACGCATAAAATTCTTTTCCAAAGATTCCCCTTCACAAACCTATTACAACTTTCCTTTTCATTCAGATTTTGTCCTAAGCTTTCTCTCTCTAAATAACCAGTCTCATTTTAGGACAAAATTACTTTCAACAAAAATGAATTCCCGTTCCTCATGCCTTTCTTATCAAAATCATAGCTTATGTCCTTGCATACAAAGTTGCTTTCTTTATCATTTTCTGGCAGTCTTAATTATGTTTATCAGAATTTTTACTTAGAAACCTTAGTTTCCAGTGAAAACTAAGTAGTGACCGACTATGTACTATACCAGAATTCTTTAGATCAGAAGTTTATGAATACATTTCCTAATTTCTAGAAACATGTGCTTCTCCATAATATAATCTTTCAATTAAGCATAAAGCTGAATGTAGGGTCTTTAGTTTCTCTGTAATAAGAAGCCAAAAGCAGATAAAGCTATGTTTAGTAATGCAGTATTTTATCTTATTTGGAAAAGATTTCGCTATCTACTGAGTTCAAACCCATTTATTATTGAACCTAGCAAAACTTCAAAGTTTTAGGTTACCAAAGATGTTGAAAACTATAAACCTTTTAGTCGACCTACTTGCCCTTAAAAATTACCCATGAAAGCTTTACAAAGCAGACCAAATTAATCATCATTTTAAGTCAAATTGCAACAGATACAACATGAATTTAGTTCGGGTAGAAGAGAAGTTGATTCTCTGTATTCTATTCGATGTTGGTAACTCCAAAAGACTTGCCTACTTTAATTAAACCAGCAAACTTAAATTAGCGTTAATGCTGATATGTTCCACCTGTGGTCAGTGTCAGTCAATGTTACCTGGGGCTCCCGTGGGGAAATCTGAAGTGGGCAGTCTGAGCCCCTGCGCCCCTTCATGCTGACTTAGGAGGTGCTCCAGTTGGAACCTCATAAGGAGGTGGCCCGACCAGCTGGGGTGCTTTCGCTCTGCAATAGCAATGGTAGGAGGCGCAGGGGCGATGGCGCCGGAGGCAGGGACGACAGTGTAGGAGCCAGCCTCCGGAGAGGCCAGGTGCGGCTGCAGACCCGGGGCAGGAGCCCGGGCGCCACTGACAAGGCTGGAGGTGGGTTTGTAGTTTGGACTAACACTGCTTAGTCTGTCTCCTGTCTGTCCCTCCTGCTAAATAGGCTATTTCTCTGGTTGTTTTTCAGCCCTTTGCACCAATAATTCAAAATATCTCCTAATGCCCTTTCTTTGGGAACAGAAGGAGTATTTCCCATGTTCCTAGGCCAAAGTTCAGAAAGGACACAGAAGAAACACAATTATGACTAAATGAAGCTCAGAGTAACTGTTAGTATTCGTTCTTCCCCGTCAGAGCTTCACGGACTGAACCAAACGGCTTCCGAGACAAACGAAGAGAGCCAAACCAACCCCACCCCCCTTTGGAGGCAACCGAATGAAAGGAAGGAATACCAGAGAGCCATACAGGAGCCATCCTTCCTCTGAGCTTCACACACACGGGCCAAGCAGTGTTACAACAAAAAATCATCCTCTTAGCCACAGGGTTATAACTAAACGTAGACCATCTTGTGTACACACACACACACACACACACACACACACACACTTTCCAACAGAGATCTCCCCAAATGCGTACTCTGGCTTCCCATTAATCTCCCTCACGTCCACTCCTTTTCCCAAATTAGAAGAGCCCCTGCCACAACTCCAGCGATGCAAGCCTGAACAAATGCGTTATGAAAACCCCGAAACAAACGGTTCAAAAGAACCCAAGGAAGGATGGGTTCCACTGTGCACTTATGGGGGGAACTTACCAGGAGCCAAATTTCTAGGGACCACTGATTCTTCAACTCTGCTTCACCAAATGCAGTGACGGCAGTCGATGCAGTTCAAGGCAAGCAAGAAAGTCCTCGCAGGAAAATAGGTCTCAGCCGCTGCCCAGGACTTCCGGTTCTCCACATCCGGTGGACTCGCCCGGAGCGGCTGACTCACCTACCACAGCCGCTGGCTCCCTAAACAGCCCAGCCCGCGCGCTGCCCCCACCCACTGCCCCGCAGGGGAATCCCCAGGGGGCTGGGCAAACTGAAAATACAGCCCCCCCGCTGGCTTGCCAAGAATTGCAACTGTGGGGGGGCGCCTGGGTGGCTGAGTCGGTTGAGCATCTGCCTTCAGCTCAGGTCATGATCCGAGTCCTGGGACTGAGCCCCACATGGGGCTCCCTGCTCAGCGGGGAGCCTGCTTCTCCCTCTCTGCCCCCAGCTTGTGTTCTCTCAAATAAATAAGTAAAATCTTTTTTAAAAAAAATTGTAACTGGGGTGTGGGGTGCAAGAGCCCCTGGCTCTGGGAGCCCCCAACAGACCAGGTTTGGCCACTTGCCGCTGACAAAATGGAACGGCAGAGAGGCGAGTGGTGGTGAAACCAGAAAGGAGTTTATTTCAGGGAGGCCACCACCAGAAGACAGCCGGCTCGAGGCTCAAATCCTGTCTCCGAAGTGCTGAAAATACTTCTAGGTGTCTATCAGGAAAATGTGGGTCAAAGTGGGTGGGTGCCAGCGGGTGGGCAGTATAAAGGTCAAGTAGATCATTATTTTGGGGTCCAGCACGTGGGGTCTTGTTGGTGTCAGGGCAGTCCCTATTATTTGAGGTGTAGTTTCAGTCCCCATCATGGAATGCTTTGCCCTCAGGGTATTTTTGCCTGAGTTAAGCAGGAAAGAACAACTTCATTCAATGAGGAAGTACAGACTGAGGTCAGAATGGAAGTAAAGTCCTCCTTCAAGAGGTTTTGTATATGTTAGGAAAAAAGGCTGGAAAGTTAAAGATCAGTCAATGAGTTAATTCTGATTTTAAGGTGAGATTTTTCTTTTACTTTATACCTTCTGTATCCTTAGTTGACTTAATGTGAATTACCTAAAGAACATCTCCATTTACCCTACCCTATGGCCAAAGACTCACCATTCTCAAGCACTTCCCACTCCTTATCTCCATACCTGTGCTAAGGTCACTTCTCTCTGGAACATCTCTCCCCAAACATCACTTAAGCAAACTGTGCCAGGATGTTTAAAGGTAGATCTCTTCCAAGAAATTGATCACACCCCTCACATTCTAGAGGATGATTTCTCATTTGTCTGAACACCTATTACCCTTGAAGTCTTTTATAGGCATTTATAATCAATTCCAGTTTGTATCTTAGTGTCTTACCTGTCCATGTTGGGTTTCATGTGTTTCCCAATTACTAGGTAATGGGCTTCTTGTGGGACGAAATCAAGACTTACTCATCTCTGTGTCCCCTACAATGCTCAAAATAATAGACAGTCAACCAATGTTTGAATTAATGGGGCATATTTGCAATTCAATGTGTATGCTGCTAAAAATTTAGAAATAGACCAAATGATTCACCACTTTTTTTCAAATTTTATTTATATAGAATCTTCAGAATGTTTCCCTTTAATTTTTATCACAAGCTAAAATCTCAAAGCTTAAAATCAGATATTTTGTAATATATCATTGTTTAGTACAGGGAGAAGAGTTGAACCATTTCAAGGAAAAGCTTTCATAACTGTATAAACATTAATATTTACAATATTCTTTAATATAGATTTAGACAACGTGGCATCATATTTAAATGTACAAAATAGTTTAAGTCATTATATTCCATTACAGAACATTCCAAAATTCAAAGTAATAAAAAGAAATCCATAAACACTAATAACATTTGGGGAAAACAACAGCAACAAATTTATCGATAATCATAGTAAACTTATAGGATACTAATACATAATACACAATTTACAATTTACACATCAAATCCACAAATTTAAAGATCTATGACCAGTCTATTTAAATCATGCTGGATTCTAAATACTATTTTATAATTCATAGCTTGAAACAAATGTTCTGTGGCAACCTAGGAAACAGGAGTACAACCTATGAAATCATATTTAACATTCTTCTTTAATCCTAAGAGACTACTCTAGGAAACCTCAAAGACAGCACATAAGGCATTTTTCCCTGAAATTAAAGTTCTTACGAATATATTCGTAAATATATTCAAAGGAAGAAAATACAAACAACCCAGATATCATGAGTTAATTTTACCTTCTCAAATTTAGTTTGGTATATAGCATCTGGTATAATCACAGCTTCTCAGGGAAATTTTTATTTTCTCCTGATTTAGGGGGCTAACATTTATTCTCTGCCTTGTTCCAGAAAGAATTTAAGGTGGCTTACAAGATTCAGAAAATGCTGGAAAGCACAAATTATAGGGCAGATGAAACACATAAAGCACACATAAAACCATTTAAGAAAAGGTCAGGAACTGAATAAGTTAAAAATATATGACATTATTCTCTACAGTGATTTTCTGGAAATATTGCAAAATATGATATTAATTTATAAGAAAACTATTTAACTACTGGTAAACTGGGGATACTGATCAAATTTATTAAATTTTGTATTAATCCTCATAGAGATGATGATAAAAATGTGCTTTTTCCTTTGTGCTTGGGTGAAGTAAGTTGTCCTAAATGCCATGATGTATGACTCTGGAGTTAAGTCTCTTGTAATTGGTAGAGGACAGTGTAGGTGAAAAAATATAAAATGTGGGTACCCTTATTTAATTTCTACTGAGAAATTCATCCACTGAATGCCTGCTGATGACCTGAGGATAGGAAGCTATACACCAGGTGATCAGGTGTCCAAAGGTCTCTTTGTCCATATGCAATGCATCAATCCTGGAGCATCCTGCCTACAGCACTTCCCCAAAGTTCTCCAGCTCATGTCGTCGTTAGGACCCAGCAAGACAAACAAGGCGGCAAACTGAAGAACAGGAGGCCTGCGCAGCCTGGCCTGTTGAGGCTGCCATCGCCCTGCCGCCCAGCCAGCTGCAGAGGCTCTGACCTTGCTCACAGTCTGCACATCACCGACCTCACCCCATTACTGTGCGGGAGGAGAGTTTTGGAGAGAAGACTGGGGCAGCATTAATCGGCTTCCATGAAATACGAATGGGTCTGTTCAACTCTATCCTTCTGGCCCTGCTTTCACCAAATGCTAAATGAACCATCTTGTACCTATATGCTGAGAGGTAAGTAGAGGGAACGGGGAAAAAGTAGGGAGTGGAGCTTGAGGGAAGTGAAGAAAAGGGGTGGTAGGACAGATGGCATGAGTTTCAAAACTACAGATTACGGGTCAGAACAAAAGTATCTACCTGAAAGCTGAAACTAATCACTGCCTCCTACCTTTTGTTTTTGAGGATGACTGTTTCCAAGCAACACTCCTAAATTGTGGTCAGATCGGTGAAGAACGAAGTTCAAGTCCAGAGATCTAAAAGCCCCAGGAATTGCAACGTTCTTGGCTGGGGTGGCAAAGCTGCCCTAGGGTTTGTGAGATAGGTTTTACAGGGGACAGGGTTGTGACTGCCATTTTTCCAGCGATACCCTTCAGAATACAGGCAGGGCAACCTTAGTTATCAGACACCATGCCTCCGGCCCACAATACTTTGAAGGCCCATAAAAATGTTTTCATTTCTTTTAAATTCAGAAGGAAAAAACTGATCTTTTAGATTGAGGACAGGTTTATATACAATATTAGATTGGTTTTATACAAATGCAGTTGTAATGAATTAGTTTTTACTTTTTCTCAAGAAGACATCCAAGAAGGCAAAAGCGTCTAAGTCCTACCTAATGTGTCTTTGAAAACAGTTCAAGAATAAAAAAATGGAGGGGTAAGGAGAATCTGATCTCGTTGATCTTATTCCACTGATTTTTCTTTTTTGAATGTTATTTTGGGATTAGATCTTAAAAAGAGCTAAGTCTAATACTGGAGAAATACTAGCGTCAATTTCCACTAGCCAAGCAGGAAAAGAAAAAAAATTAAGTTCATTATTTTATTACCATTGTGCAATCGAAGAATCAAATCAGGATAAAGAGATCTGGATGTTTTCAGGTCCTGTCTCCACTCCTGTAAACATCATCAGAGGTAGGTTTTCCTTTGGGTCTCTGCCTCCTGAAACTATGTTACACTGCCCCTCAGTTCCAGACTTCTGTGCTTCTCCAAGGCCCTGGCTCTGACTACCCTGAGTAGCCCAAGTTGGACATGACAGGAATGTGGGCACCTGCAAATGTTTTAAGAATATGATAAGAGAAAAAAGGAAACAGGGAGAATGAACAAGGGAGGAGGAAGGAAAATATCACAGATTTTTAATGTTCTAAAATTACATGGTCCAAGGTGCACCTGGGTGGCTCAGTCAGTTAAGCATCTGCCTTGGGCTCAGGTCATAACCCCAGGCTCCCTCTGCCCCGCCCCCTGTTCATGCTCTTTTTCTCCCCCCCCCTTTCTCTCAAGTAAAAAAAAAAATCTTTGAAATTACATGGTCCAAGGAAAAAAAGGGGGAAGAATTTATACTAAAATGTTACCTCTAGTTTTCTAGACAACAGGATTTATATTTTTTTATTTATGTTTCTGTTTTTTAAAAAATATTTTGAGATAAATGTACTCTATCATCAGAAAAAAACACTCAGTAAATATTATTTACAAAATTGTGCTCTCCAAAGTCTAAACTCCGAGGATTACCATCTTTGAGTTCCTCGTGGTATGGCTTAGGTTAGTAAATATGGTTAACTATTGGCATGCAGGGGACCCAGATTTGAGAACAGAATTTTTAACAATTTCCATTATTTTCCAAATTAATCAATGTTATAGGGAAATGTCAATCAAGAGTGCTAATTCATACCAACTTCTAGGATGTGTTCTCCATGTAAAATGAGAAAAACATGTCAAAAGGAAGAGTACACAGGAATCAATTACTACCTTTTATGGAATTGCAGACTTTCTGTGCTTGGAAGGAAAAATGAAGTCATAAAATTTAGACCCATGGATTACAGGTGAAGAGCCTGAGGTCCAGACAGATTATGTGATGTTATCACTGCTACAGAGCAAAGCTGGTGATAGAATTAGGATGAGGACTCAGGTTTCCTGATATCTGGTCTACAGCTCTACCCACCCCCAGTCCCAAAGGTAATTGCATTATAAATTATGTTTCATTGTTTATCCTAACTACATATAGGGAAATGCATTTTAGACCTGGAAGGATGTTAGGAAGATGACATAGACCTCAGTTACACAAGAATTTAGGTTCAGAGGTCAACTTATATCCCCTACCCACCCACCCCCAAGTCACACAGTTGAGCCAAGACGTAGACCATCTAGAACTGGCTCACTGCTCCCTCAGACACCGCCATATCTTCCATGGCTAATGACTACGACCAAAAAAGGAAAAAACACAAGATCATATCCAGATAAGGTATAATAAAACTGTTATTAATAAGAGTGCTTGGAGAATGGGTGTAAAACAGTTCTACGGCTCATAGAAATAAACTCAAATCTATGTGAGTACATCAGGAAGCATGATTGCTAATTTACTTGAAAATATATTTAAATGTAAATCATTATTTTAAGTTTTGTTGTTGTTTGAAGATGATGTAAATAACGCCTGTGTCTCAGGTTCATATGCCTGAAAATAAATTATAAATGCTTGTAATTCTCTAGAGCAGGGTTGGAAGATAATGACCAGCAACCCATTGTCTGTGAGGCTCGTGAGGTCATAAGAGTGGTTTTACATTTTTAAAGGATTGTAAAAAAATATAAAAAAGAATGTCTGATAGAGACAGTATGTGACCTGCAAACCCTAAGTTTTTGACTAACTGTCCCTTTACATAAAAAGTTTTGCTCACTTCTGTTCTAGATTTAGAAAGTATATGAAACTGGACTAGATATGTAATATGTTCTGAAAGGCTTTTTTGTCTTTAAAATTAAATCTCTGATTTAATATTTAAGTATTAAAATTTGCCTCTTTCTCCTGATAATAGGTAGTAGAAAAAAAAAAATCTAGTTTGAGACTTAGGATTATCTGTGTTCCAATTAAATGAGGTTTTATCACACATACTAAGTGGACATATAGTTGAAGCTAATTATTGTATGTGTCTGAAATCCATATTAAATGTTTCAGCTAGCTGAGAAAATGGCACAGCCTGTAGTATTGCTATAAAATAAAATGGAAACAAATATCTATAATTGAAAAACTGGCAATTTGATTCTCTGCATTGGTCTCGTCTCTATGTTTAAGATTTTCTTCTTAGGCCTCCCCTGGCCGCCTACAGCGTGTTGTCGGATTTATTACACCACTAGTTCTCAACCATGTTCATTACCTCAGTGACCGTCCATCCACATCTCATTTGCAACCATAAACAAAATCTCACCAAAGACACGGAAAAAACGGAAGTGCCCCTAATGAGACACAGACATGAGGTACCAAAAGTGGAATGACTAGTTTGGGGAGAAATAAATATTAGAGATACATTGCATTTATCAACCTGAATACAACAGTAAAGCGGATAGCTCTTCAGAGTGCCCTGCAGCGTCACTGGCCACGGCAGGACCGCTACACTGCAGCAGACCCTGGCTCACACCACACTCTGATAAGCACTGAGTGAAGACAAGTCTTTATCTCTTTGTCACAAGAGTCACGTGGTAAAGTTTGGATTTTATGAACTAGAGAAAAAAATATTAAAGTTGTGCCACTATTAGCTAAGCTACAATAATTTCAAGGTTATTACTTTGGAAGAAGGATCTACTGTGTCAGGATTAGAAGGCCTTCCTTTAAAATAATTACATTAACAATTCCTTTGGACCGCAGCACAGTTCTCTTCAGCCACTCCATTCTCTTGCTTGCTTTTATAATTGGAAAGGAATAAATTTTCTATTTGAGTCAAGAATTCTTCAGCAATGAAGCAATTAGTCACTTTGCTCAGAGTTTTCCTCAGACACTCCAAAAGCTAGTTGAAAAGAAACAGTTTATGCTTAAAATACACAAAAAGTATAAGAGGGTTTGCATTACTATCACTATTGTAACCCCTTCCAAATCTCACATTTTCTAATGCGCAAATGAGAAACAGCGGTTGAAGATAAATTTATGATCAATAATCACACAGCCAGAGTGTAGGAAGTCACTGCTGAGAAATGCTTCGTCTAGTTCCTTTAGAATTTTATATGAGGAGACAAACCTGAGATTTTAAGTGTGATGTTTCTACTTCGGACAAATTTGTGACTTTGCCTCTTTTTTTTTAGTAGTTACATTTACAAAGCAAAATAATCCCGTAGGATAAAAATCTGTGTACATACACAGGACTCTACTATTTCAACATTAGGATGTTAGACACAGTCTGTTTCCTGAAAAATATGCATACTAATCTTCCAACAGAACAAAGAGAAAGTGGCTTTAATAGAAGGGGGTAAAAAATATTAAAAAGAAACTTAGTATGTTTCAATTTTCTATTCTCAAATTGCTACCAAGAAAAAAAAAAAAGGTGTTGCCACACTGGTCTTTAACTCTTTATACTCATAGAAAACAAACAAGAAGTGAAATAAAAGAATTTAGGACTCTTATTTCCTACCAGAAAGTTAAATAAAATGACCACTTAAATGTAATTATTAGATTTATACTACTGTTCTTGAAAATGATCGATTGTTAAATCTACATGGAAACATGGTGCTTTTGAATTTAATAAAATGAGAAAAATGTTCTCCACTGTGTATATTAATCTACTAAGAAATTTATCGGCCAACACAGACAAATTTATTCTAAAATAGTATTATTTCTATACGCAAGTGTGGGCAACAAAACACATTACTAATTATCTCTCAGAAATTAATTTTTGAAAGGAAAAAGCAATAAAAAAATACACAGAAAATGTATCCACAAAGCATTTGGCACCATGGGAAAACACAGCAAGATGAATAGCTTTAGAATCCATGAACAATAGAACCAATTAAAATGAAGGTAGCTTACTTTCTGCAAACAAGTCAGGTCAGAATCCCGGCGAAAGATTTTATCCATAGGGACACTGCTGTTGGAAGAAATATGAAGGCAAACTGATGAAACAAATACCATAAACTAACCGGTTTTGTAATAAACTGTCACTGATGCCATATATCATAATTTTATATTTAACTTGGGTTTTCTCTAAAACCTAATTTAATGAGAAACGCTGCAGATGTGCAACCGTCTCAAACCCCAGTACATACCTATGGGATAGCCGATATTTTTCTATTATCCATCTTGTCTTTTCAAACACTAATCCCCACTGAGGTTCTTCCAGCATCTGCTGTACTTCAAATTTGTAAGGTAAACCTAGAAAAGCATAAAGAAGCAGACTGTCATCAACTACTTCTTAAATCCCCAATCGCCTTTTAATTACCTAAAATCCTCACCCCCACAACTTGGCAGACCAGCTGAACAGCACTTTAAACATAGTGGGCATTCATTAAATATTTACTGCCTGGCTGAACCTGGTCCATCAAGCACATTAATGCGAAGCAATTAATAATAATAAAGAAAAGTAAAAGTACCATTTGCATGACAATTATATGTAAGGAACTGAGAGGCAGGATGATCACATAATTTATAACCAAACCAAGAGGCTTTCTGAGTGAAAGGGGGCATTGTTAAAAGCTGTGCCAGAACCACGGGCTTAAACTGACACTTAGCTAGGTAAAACAAGACATATTCCATCCCAGTGATTTTTATTTTTACACAGGTTAAGCTTACAGCAATGCTATAAGGTAGGCAGCATTATTCCTATCTAACAGACGAAGAAACTGAGGCTGAGACCAGTGAAACAGTCGAAGAAACTGAGGCTGAGACCAGTGAAACAATCTGTTCAGGGTAGTGAAGTGGAAGAGCCTGGATTTTAAGCCCCAGCAGGTCTGCCTGGCTTCTGAGCTCACATTCACTTTACCTCCCTATAGGTGCTAATCTAACACCAGTCAGGGAATAGGAAAAACTCTATAGAAGCAGCAACTGCACTTCCCTTTCATGCTAAACTCTGGAGGAAAGGAGCACAAGGGGTGGGTACCATGCACACAGCTAGAAAGGAAAAATATCAAGCATGAGCCTACTTGGAAATTTCTCACATAACCTTCAAAATCGCCCTGTAATTGTATTTGCAGTGTATTAAAAGGAAAGCTCGGCTGATTCATTATCAAAGGTCAATACCATAAAAATAATAGTAAAACTTACATAATGCTTATTACATGGCAGGCTTAAGGTGCTTTATGTATGTAAGGCCACTTGAACCAGCTACCAGTATTGCCCCCCCCTTTTGGGGGGGGAAGGGATAAGGACATAATAACCTGTTCATCAGCATATATATAATTATGAAGGGGTAGAGCCAGGATCTGAACCCAGGCAGTCTGGCTTGAGTTGCTGTTATTAACTTGACAATATACTGCCTGTCAACTGGGTTTTTGTCAATATAAGGGTTTTCAAGTAAATGCAATGCCAGCAAATCAGAAGGCATGAAAAAAATGAAAGGAAAAAACATCATGACTACACTTCCTTACAATATAAGCATACTTTCTCAATATGTTCTAAAAAGGCCTTTACCCCCATTTTTTTCAGGCGGATTTTTTTTTTTTTCGTTTTTCAACTCTCCTCCATTTCACTTTTTCCCTCCAAAAAGTTAAGAAGAGTGACACGTTAGAGCACACAAGCTATTAAGCAAACTTCTTTTGGTGATATCAATAATTTACTAATCACAACGACCTGTTGAAGACCTATTATTTGCTAAGCACGTGACATATATTACCAGCAGTTTTTACAGCTCCCCTGTAAGCAAGGTAATAATTTTTTTTTTAAAGATTTTATGTATTTGAGAGAGAGCGTGAGCAGTGGTGGGGGGGGCACAACGATGACGGGGGACACGACAGAGGTAGAGGGAGAAGCAGACTCCCTGCTCAGTGCGGTGATGATGACGCAGGTCTCAATCCCAGGACCCTGAGATCATGACCTGAGCCGAAGTTAGATGCTTAACCGACGGAGCCACCCACATGCTCCAGTAAGGTAATAATTTCTTCTCATTTTACAGATGTGGCAAAAGGGAATGAGAGAGGCTAAGTAATCTGCCCCAGGTAAAATAACCAATAAATGTCAGAGCTGGGGTCTGAATCTAGGCAAGCAACTCTACTCTTAATGAAAGCCAAAAATAAGAACAAAGAATAATGTATTTTCAGTTTGTGCTGGTGGAAAACCATGAAAATACACACACACACACACACACACACACACACACACACAAACTATACAGCTCTATTTGGTATCAGGAATATTTTTCTAAGTTAAAAAATGGCACTAAAATCAGTACAAATTTCCTTTTGTACTGAATATTTTTAATCCGTTAAAACATCAGAAGAAAACTAATCACTAAGTATATTTCCTGCCTATTACAAGTACAGAAAATGCTTATCTGTTAGAGACATTTTAAAGGTAAAACTTGGGTATATACCTAACAGGAAAAAAGAAAGGATAGGACAGGACAGGAAAGGCGAGGAAGAGAGAACCTAAGTTAAAAGTACTGTAACACATGGCATCCCATGGCTTCTAGAAAACTTTAATTCTTGAACCAGAATGTTTCCAAGAAGAGCAAAGTGGTAAACCTAGGATTAAGACCTAGTAAGCAGTGTTAAGAGGCATTTAAGAGACAACTCTGCCCAACAGAACTTTCTGCAATGGTGATAATGTTGAATACTGTGTGCTGTCCAATGGTGGCTCATAAGAGCATCCAGTATTGTCCCCTGTCACCTTTCAAGGGACTCCTGCCCCTGCCTGGGTTACTTTCTTTCTCATATGCACTGGTCTGTATTTCTCTCAATACTAAATTTGTACCTTCTACAAATCTCCAGAGTTGGGCTCTCTCCATGTAGCTTTCTGCTCTCGGGTACCCTGTCTTGCAAATTTGGTTGCATTTGTCTCCCCTCTGTCACCTCAACTCAGTCTGCCAGCCTCTGCGCAGGGTTCTCCTCCTTGTGTCATACCTGGAACCCTGTTAAGTTGGTAAACTAATTTGGGGCTCCCCTCATGTGTTTCCCATCTCTCAGCAATCATACCCCCTCGACTCCCTGATGTTATGACCTAACCACCACCAGCTATTACATTTGTCCAGTTTTGTGGCTGTTTCAGACAGGTCTTTTGTTACTTCCTTTGGGCCAGAAGCAGAATTCTAGGAACTGAATTTTAAATTTCATTTAATTCTAATTAATTTAAATAGTCTTATGTAGCTGGTAGCTACTGCAGTCTCTGTATACTCCGATAGCATCAGAGTACGGCTCACTCCCTACATCTAGCAGACCGCGAGATTAAAAGGATGACTTTAATTGTGATTATTCCTTTTGTAACTTTTTATAAAACTGGATTGGGCTAAAGAATGTTGTATACATGTACTATGTTCAAAATGGGCATTTTGGACTGAAATTAGTGTCAGTATTATTTGTTCAATAAAAGCCAGTAAAGTGCTGACCACTTCCTAGGTGCAAGGTAATTGATCAGGTGCTGGTGGGGCTACACCGACAAAGAAATTTGGGCTCTTTGAGGTTTACATTTTAGGTGAGACATGCTAAATAGATACATTAACAGACAAAAGCACCGTGAAGACAGGAAACAAGTGTTGCAAGTGTACAAAGAACAGAGCAACTAATTGCAATGACATGGGGGTAGCACTAGTGTCTTTACCAAAGAGATGGCAACTAAGTGACATCATGAAAAATGATGAAATTAATCTGTTAAACAAACATTCACTCAGTACCTACTTTATGCCAGGCCTTGTGCTAGATGAGATAAGAAAAACAAGTCTGATATCACATCGACCTTTAAGCAGCTCATGAGCTAATGGGGAAGAGTACAACATGCAGTGACAGCATCAAGAGAGGACAGTGAACGAGAGCAGCAGTGGTGAGGACAGAGAAGGGAGAATAAATATCCTACAGAGTCATTGTTTCTTCCAGTCTTTTCCTTTCTGTACACACTCCCCTCTTCCATTCCCCTCCTTTCCCTAGTCTGCCACACCAATTCCCTGTCCAGCCAGAGCTGACAGGACCACAAATGAACATCATTCCCAAAGGAACCAAATCATATGATGGGCTAACCCCAGCACATTTTTTCTTGGGACAGAATGAAAACGAAGAGAAAGAAACCAGTCAGGCACTGTTAAGCCTAAAACTGAGAGGGCATGGAGAGCTGGTGTCAGGGTGGTCATTTTTCTTTATTTTTGTTCCCACGTGAATGCCAGTCTGCATTCGTAAGAAATTTCCTGCGAGCAGAGACGCTGTGCAGCTTGCTCCCAGCAGCATCTCCAGTACAGGCACACCTCCAGTTATTACACTTCATTTTACTCCACTTCATTTCACAGCTATCCTGTTTGTCACGAACTGAAGGTCTGTGGCAACCCTCCTTGTCAAGCCAAGTCTCTCTGCAACATTCTTGCAACAGCATTTGCTGACTTCGTGTCTCTGTGTCACATTCTGGCAATTCTTGCAATATTTAAAATTTTTCATTATTATTATATTTGTTATGGTGACTTGTGATTAATGACTATGACTTGCTGAAAGCTCAAATGATGGTTAGCATTTTTTAGCAAAAGTACTTTTTAACTGAAGTATATATGTCATTTTTTAGACATGATCTTACTGCACACTTGATAAACCACAGTGAAGAGTAAACATTACTTTTATATGTACTGGGAAACCAAAAAATTCATCTGACTGGCTTTACTGTGATATTTACTACTGTGGTGGTCTGGAGCCAAACCTGCAATATCTCCGAGGTAGGCCTGTACTTAACACGGACATTGCTTGGCCCAAACTTTACTCCACATTGTAATCCTTTTGCCCAGTGGCCATGGTAACACAGTAGGGGCTTGAATCTAGAAGGATATCACCGAAGGGAAGAGGATGGCTGTACTACATGGTATGCAAACCCTGATTCCCTAGCTGAGGGTACAAACGTTTCCATCACATAGTTTCACACAGTTGTAAATTCTTTGATATGTAAGATTCAAAAAACGAAGGAAGAAATAGGGTGAAGTTGTTTTTGTTGAAAACTTACGATAAGAGCCATCTGAGCTAATTTCATCACTTATAACCAGGCAGGTAATCTGGGAATAAGGTAAAGGATTGTTTTGATTATAAGGACTAACAATCATTCCAATGAACTTTGCACCACCTCTGGAGAAGTAACTCTACAATTAAAAGAAAAATATAATTAGTCTCGACTGCATAAATTTAAAAATCAGTATTTACCCATACCAACATCTTAAACATCTAAGGGAGAAAAAAGGGACAAGACGTGTGTTAAAAAGTTCACACACCCAAACAGCAACGAAATGAAATATGTATCATTCTGCACTCTAAATTTTTCAGGCCAAAATGTGCTCAACCCAACCAGAAATGACCCTTAACAAGATCACCTGGCCTGCAAAAATCTGTATTTGCCACGAACATGTTTACAAATTATTTTCAATATGCTTCAGCTATAATCTTTATCAATATGGTAATAATTTGTTAACAGCTGCTTATAGCAAAAACATTCACCTATTTAACATAAACTGTCAGAATAAAATAAAACTTCATTTTTTCCAGAGATGCAAAATAGACTGGTTCTGATTATTTCACTTGTACCCAGTCCCTATCCTAGTTGTCCCCATCAAATTTTTTATAAAGATTTTATTTTTATCTACCTGAGAGAGAGAGCGTGAGCAGGGGCAGGGGTGGAGGGAGAGGGAGAGGGAAAGAATCCCAAGCAGACTCCGCGCTGAGTGCGGAGCCCCACGCGAGGCTCAATCTCATGACCCTGAGATCATGACATGAGCCAAAATCAAGAGCCAGGCATTTAACTGACTGAGCCACCCAGGTGCCCTGTTCCCATCAATTTTTAAAGGCGCTGGGAGTACTTATCACTGTTACTTAGATGTTTTGTCTGCACTAAACAAAATAGCTGATTTCCTGAATGTTTAAATAAACACATATTACTCTTGTGATCAGAAAAAATGCAGTTATTTCAAAACTCCAAATGTAAATAATATTAGAAATGCAATACTTTGCTAGAAATGTTGAAAATACATTTATTTAATAGAAAGCAATGAGGGAGGAGAAAAAGTATAATTATTTACATACAACATATACATAAGACCTAGCAGCCCACCTGGTATTTGGCTTGAGTGTCAATATCTCGTAAGGAAGGATTTGGATCAAAGGCAGGATGAGAATGATACCATCCAATAACACTGTAACCTCTCACAGCCAAGGTCTCTGAGGCCTGTGTTTGTGAGACAGGATCCATCTCACACTGTAGTCCTGTACTCAGACTGTTACATGGCTCTGCTGCACAGACCTATAGAAGATTAATCCTTACACAGTTACACTGAAATTCTGTTAATTCTATACTTTAATGTTTTAGTTCTTCATATGTAGATACAGAAACTTTTTTAAGCCAGTGAAAGTATTTGAGAGTATCACAGGTAGCCTTTAACTTGCAAATTAATGACACTGTAAAAGTGTGATTGTATGTAGAAATTCAGAATCCATTTTTCTACTCAAACAAGGCCTAATAATAATTGTTAGTTTTCCAAGTTAGCCCATATAATATCTGTACAAACATAGTCTTTCAATGACTCCCATTATTTATGATAATAATTGCAACAGAGTGATGTATGCCAAGTTTCAACTATAGGGTTGGTGCGTGTTTCCTGGCCTTTTAAAGTAGTTGTAGCTTTTTACTGGTAAAGGCAATAAGGAGGCCTGGCTGGCAGTGCTCCTTCTTTCTTGATGGTAAAAAGAAACAGGTGCTCAATATACAGAATATTAGTTTACTCCTGGGAATATCTAACCTATATTTGCATAGCCTCAGTTATATCACAGGTAAAAGTCTGTATTTTAATTATACCGACTGAAATCTATAAAAATATTTGGTATGGCAGCAGTACTAAATAATTTTAAAAAATTTTTAAAAGAGAGTACTTACTTCAACTATCTTATCAACTTCTGAGTATCTTCCTCCTAATAGACCAATCACTTCTGCCATAGAAACATGAGCATGCTAAAAAGAAATACAAAAGAGACTTAGCTCAAACATACAAACCCATCTGACAAAAAATCAGAGTAAAACTCATTTATCACAGGACAGTCATTTTATAAGTATGGTAACTATGCTTTTCTAAAATAAAGCAGCATAGTAATCAGATGCTAGGCTCAGTGCAAAGAAATTTAGGACTTCAGATTTATCTTCACTGCCAGCTGAGAAGCTTTGAACCAAACATTCAAACACTCAAGATGCTATTTTTAAATTTACAAACTAAAGACATCATTTGTTTTCCTTCCTCAGGAAAGGTATTATAAGGATACAAAGTAAAAATCACTCTGGGTCCTCCTACAGAAAAACGCCCTAAACAAACACAACTACTGGAGGTCTCTGGAATTTACTGCAAACGAGGAGCCTCCCAATTGTAGGAGTTGTGCTTTGTTGCAGTCATCTAGAAGGCAGCAGACAAAGGATACCAGGAAATGAATATAGGGTTAATGATGATAAACAGTCTGCAAAACTCACATTAATTTATTTTCTCTAAAATATGGAAACATGCAATTGTTTGGCTTTTCTCCAAAAGAAAAGACTTATTTTTAGATTCCTTGTAAAAGAGGATAGTTAAGATCCAAAATACACGTCTTCCATACTCTCTCTTAAGCCTGCAATAAAAATACACAAGAATAGAAATCAGAGTAAGTAAACACAATAGATTATCCTTACCAAATCCATTATTAAAAGTGCTTCTGAAGCCACTTTCACCTGAAATGGCTCCTGAAATATAAAAAAAAAAAAAAAAATGGGGGAGCATAAAAATAGAGATTTTGTTCTTCCTCACTGGAATGTCCACCCTTTCCTCCTTCACATGTCACACCAAGTTCTCATCACCAACCAAGGCTCAGCACAAACCAGAGATTTTAAAAATATTATCATTCAAAATCTTAGCATGGAGAAATGCTCTTTCATTCCCATCTGTATCACTCTTTTGACCCTTAATGTACCTTGCATTGTCCAATCTTTCATATATATATGATACATATGATATATATATTATACATATATATATGATACATATGATATATATATGATATATATATGATATATATCATATATATATGCCTTGCACACACAGATAAAGAAATACTTCATGTCTGACAGAGGGGCATTATTTATGGAAATTCACTGATGCATAAATAGTACCTGCTTTTCTTCACTGAAAAAATTACAAGGTATCAGTTGGAAGGGATCAAATGAGCTGGAAAAGAAAAAAAAAATCATTTCTAATATAATCTCAATAACACGATCAGGAAAATCACATTCATTTATATTAGAAAATGTGCATCAATAATCTAAACTCCAATTCTCAGAAAAATACTAAACTAGGAGAATTTCTTAAGGACAATCCATACAACCCTTCTGAAAGAAGCAGTGTTTTTTTGGACTCAATAAAGATAGGAAATGACAGGACCTTTGAGAGAAAGTAATTCTGTTGCCTTAATTTCTTTTAACACCCAAAGAGAAGAACATTGTAAGTACCCACATGTGTCCTACACTGAAAGCAGGTTTCAAAAAGTTTGAAGAAAATGTAACCAACTCCCTGACATGACATGGGTAAGAAAGTTCAAGGAAGAGGGAAGTTTCTCCAAAACACTTTAAGTACAATATCAGCACAGAGTAGGGACTCACTTAAATCTTTGCTGAATGAATAAACAACAAGCAGTTCTGCCACAGAAATTAATGTATATAAAAAGCTCTATGATAAACTTTTTTTAAAATGAAAGAGTCAAAAAGAAGACAAAAAGGGGCACATAAGCAAGGGTAGAATACAAAAGCATGTGTACATCTGAGGGAAATGTTAGAAAGGCTTTTACCAGTAAAGAACTGAGGTTTGAGAAAGCTATTAAGAATGATTAATAAGGTGTCTTCAGGCTATGATCAGAGGAAGAAAAAACCCAAACAAACAAGGAATATGTTCATGTTAATAAGACTGGAAAAGAGCAGGACTATTCAGTTCCTGTTCTACAAGAGACCGTTAGTGCCAGAAAATCAGACACTTTGTATCCCAAGTGCCTAGAACAGTGCTGATACAGAGCAAGCATTCAGAAATATTTGTTAAATGAAGGGGAAAGGTCCTCAAATAAAAAAGTGCTTCATCAACATGAATAAAAAGAATAGAAAGACAAGTGTATGCACTTCAGAGCAGTGAAGAAGCATGATGTGAAACCCCACTGATCTGGTTGGAGGAATTGTACAGAATGGAAAAATTATTGGAGAGCTATGAATAGGCAATTCTTGCAATGGCTTGTTTTCATTTTATTTATTTTTTTAGAGAGAGAGAGGATGCATGCATGCATGCATGGAGCCCAAGCAGGCTCCAACCCCAGCACAAAGCCCAATGTGGGGCTCCAACCCAGGGCTCGATCTCAGGACCCTGAGATCATGACCTGTCACCAAGGTGCCCCTGGGCTTGTTTCCAAAACACAAAAAAAGCAGACTTTAGAAGCAGAGAAATTAGATGTAAATATTGGGAAATTCTGGAAAAGATTAACAGCTGATTTTGAGCCTTTAGCAAGTGAACAGGTGACTACTAAGAATAGTAATAATGGATCCATGAAAATATGTCATGATAAGTAAATCTAAATTTCATTTTTGATAGGAATGATCTACTAGAAACTAGCAGACTCAAAAATTCAAATATATTTTATCCGAATATAAGATATCTGCTAAGATTTTTCTTCTGCATAAGATGAAAAAACACAGGTTAACTGTAGCAATATACAGCTGACTGAACAACGATGTCTGAGGCTTAGATTTATCTCAGTTAAACATTTTAATCAGTGGTCAAGGACAGAAGAGATAGGTTTATTGAAATGTTGATGATTCAAAGCTGTGAAGGCTAACTGAGAAAAGTGGATCTGGATTCAGAAAGATCCTGACAAACTGGAACAAGGACCTGGAAATCACAATAAATAAGTCTCACATTTAAATTCAGAAAATCAAAAGTCTGGATACTAAATGAGGACTCCTAGCTTATGGATGACTTTTTTACATAGTTTATCTCATTTAACTTACCCTCACAACAACTGTAAGTTTTAATTTTTATTTTAGAGAAGTGATGTACAATGTAATGGTTAGCAGTATGGATTCTTTTTTTTTTTTTTTTTTTTAAGATTTTATTTATTTATTTGACAGAGAGAGACAGCCAGCGAGAGAGGGAACACAAGCAGGGGGAGTGGGAGAGGAAGAAGCAGGCTCCTAGCGGAGGAGCCTGATGTGTGGGGCTCTATTCCACAACATCGGCATCACGCCCTGAGCCGAAGGCAGACGCTTAAGGACTGTGCTACCCAGGCGCCCCAGCAGTACGAATTCTTAAACCTAACTGCCTGGATTTAAATCACAGCCTCACCACTAACAAGCACAGGCAAGTTACTCAAGCTCTTTGTGCCTCAGTTTCCTTATCTATAAAATGGGAATGGTATTAAATACTGCACAGGGAGTTATGTGGATTAAATGAGTTAATATACATGAAGTACTTAAAACATACCTAACAGTATTAGCTATTATAGTTACTATTTTATAAATTAGGGCTGAAGGCTAAAGGCTTATGTAACTTACCTAAGGACACACCCCTAGTTAAGCATCAGGGCTCTTTCCATTGAAAATGACTTAGTGCCATTCCTAGATATCTTGTTTCAAAAGGGACACTAATGAAACTATACTCTATTCAATGGGGCATCTGCAGAAAGTAAGGGTCTAGAAAATCAAGACATTTAACTTATTTGGTGACCATTCCTGTTACAAGTTACAAATATCAGATTATTCAAAAACAAGAAACCTTGCTAACAGCACCAACTAAAGAAAGAACTAGTCATTTCATGAGGTTCTCTGTTTATAATGTCTAAGGAGTTGAATGACCACCTGCCATAATTAAGGCCCCTTTACAACATATGTTGGGATCCTCTAGTCACTAAACCCAAATAAATTTAAACTTTTGCTCAAGGTCTTCCAAATTGATAATCCGTGAAATAAAAAATTACAAAAATTTTAGTATTTTTCAACTTAATATGAATACAATGTTGTTATATCAGATATTTTTTCCATGCATGTCCTAATCATTTGTGGTAAGTTAAAAAAAATTATAGTTATATAACACTATACCTTTTTGTTGGTCTTGGTACTTTTGAGGATTTAACAGGTTTACACTTTTCCTCTTTTCTTCTTGCCAACTCCTCAGCAGAGAGATGCTAAAACATAAAACACAAGTTGATCAAAAAGTCCATCAGCCACTGAGAAGCAGAATTAAAACAAAACCAAAAACAATTCTTTAAGCCATATTTAAAGGCATGTGAGAATGAGATCGACTATGTTGATGCAGATGTGTCTCCTTCTACTAACAAATTAAAATGCTGGATAATATATAAAAAAATTGTTCCAAAATCTACAGGCATACCAAGCTTAAAACTTATTCCTTCTCTTGTTTTGCCCATTTCAATTAATGGCACTGGTCACCCAGGTTCAAAAACCTCAGAATCACCGGAATCCCTCCTCTTACTTATTCCCCATTTCTAGTCACCAAGTCCTACTGTGTTTCCTTTCCCAACCAGGAGACATCGCAATATAATGACAAACAACACAGATTCTGGAGACAGAATGCTTGGCTCTGCTACTTACTGGGTGACCCTGGCCAAGTTACTGAAGCTTTCTGTGCTTTAGTTTCCTTACCTTTAACATGGGAACACGAGTAGTAATAACAACGTCCTGGGTTTATTGTGATGACTGACTTCATTAATGTTTATAAAATCCTGATAATAGTAAGTACAGAACAACATCTTTCATCCAACTTCTACCACCACTCTTACACTCTAGCCCAAATGACCTATGCATCTTTTCCAGAATATGTCTAGTATTTTCCCCCATTTGTACCTTTGTTTATACTGCTCCCTTAGCCTGGAATGCCATCATGTACGAATTCTCCTGCTAATCCCTGATGTCACAGATGAAATATCACATTTTCTGTGATACCTCCTCTCATCACACCCGTTGGGGAAGACCTGACATTTCTTAAGACCAATCTTATGGAACTTATCACAGGTCATGTTTCCTACCAGAAATTAAGGTTCTTCTAGACAGGAACCACGCATTAACTAATGTTGTGCCTAGACTGGTACTCAGAAGTGAGGTTGCGGGCAGGGAATGGGGAAGAGAGAAAGAGGAGAACAGTTTTTTGTTTTTTGTGTGTTTTTTTGGCACTGAAGTCCAGAAGGAAAAATAACATTTACTAACTGGTATATGCAAGGCTTATTAAGTGCCTATTACTAGGACCTCCACATATTTTATCCCATTTATTTCACTTAATTCTCACAACAGTTCTTTGACAGAGATATTATCCACACTCTACAGATAAAAATCTGAATTTTAGTGAGGTTAAGAAACTGTTCAAGGCCCAAGAAACAAATAATCAAATCAAAAAATGGGCAGAAGATATGAACAGACATTTTTCCAATGAAGACATACAAATGGCTAACAGACACATGAAAAAATGTTCAACATCATTAGCCATCAGGGAAATTCAAATCAAAACCACACTGAAATACCACCTTATGCCAGTTTGAATGGCAAAAACTGACAAGGCAAGAAACAATAAATGCTGGAGAGGATGTGGAGAAAGGGGACCCCTCTTGCACTGTTGGTGGGAATGCAAGTTGGTGCAGCCACTTTGGAAAACAGTGTGGAGGTCCCTCAAAAAGTTAAAAATAGAGCTACCCTATGACCCAGCAATTGCACTACTGGGTATTTACCCAAAGATACGGACGTAGTGCAGAGAAGGGCCATATGCACCCCAATGTTCACAGCAGCACTGTCCACAACAGCCAAACTGTGGAAGGAGCTGAGATGCCCTTTAACAGACGAATGGATAAAGAAGATGTGGTTCATATATACAATGAAATATTACTCAGCCATCAGAAAGAACGATTACCCAACATTTGCAGCAACATGGACGGGACTGGAGGAGGTTATGCTAAGTGAAATAAGTCAAGCAGAGAAAGAAAATTATATGGTTTCATTCATTTGTGGAACATAAGGAATAGCAGGGAGATCGGTAGGAAAAGGAAGGGAATAATGAAGGGGGGGTAAATAGAAGGGGAAATGAACCATGAGAGACTATGGACTCTGGGAAACAAACAGGGTTTTAGAAGGGGAGGGGGGTGGGGGCTGGGCTAGCCCGGTGATGGGTATTAAGGAAAAGGCACGTATTGCATGGAACACTGGGTGTTATACGCAAACAATGAATCATGGAGCACTACATCAAAAACTAATGATGTGTACTGTAGCAGTTCAATAAAGTCTCAAAGGATTTAAAAAAAAAAAAGAAAAAAAAAAAAAAAGAAACTGTTCAAGGTAACAAAGCCAGTAAGCACCCATTCACACATTCTTTCCATTCTACTGAACTAGATGTTCACAAATAAATTATATAAAGAATACACACACACATTCATAGAATCAGTTTCTATTAGTAGAAATAGTTTAATACTTGTAATTCAATTTATGTTTAATGTGTAGAACAATATTTTAAATGGTGTATCAGAACATCATTCTATAAATGTTTACTGAAATGAATTAGGCAAACCAACTTCCTGGCACATTCGCAGATATTCTTGAGCTAGAGACCAGAATGCAGAGGTAGATAATTAAAATACAGAAAATGAATCAAACTCCTAGTTAAGTGTACTGATGTCTTTATTTTGTTATTTACTGGTGACTTCCAGACGCGCAAATTAACACCGGAAGGATACACACAAACACAAATGAGTGTAATATATGCGGCATTACGATATACAAATGTAACTGACAGAACAACTCTCACTGATGAGCTATTTGCAAAGGTCAAGTTACCTCAAAGGTTTGTCCTTCTAAGTCTTTTGCATCACACCAATTTCCCCATGGGTCTCGGACCCTACGTCTCCTTGTGCGCTGGGGTAAGATTAAAATAAAGCAAAAGGTAACAAGATTAACTTGGAGAGATCACAGCACATTAATAAACAACACCAAAATGATATTTTTCTAAAAATCATTTAAAAATATTAGATTAAAATATAATCTCTGATCAGCAATGCCTGACTAAATTTTATTAATTTACGTTCAATAGCTAGCACTCTGCTCAAAAGTAAGTCAGTGATGATTTTCTGATTTTTACTTGGATTTCTTCTTGAATTTTCATTTCTCTTCACCTTTAGGAGCTAAAACATTAGGACAAAAGCTTGTTTTAAGACCAAAAGAACCACCAAGAAAATGACTTCCCTTTCAACCACTTGTGGTAGAAAACTTGCAAGAACTTACAGCAAGAGTTTGAATATTGAAAACTAGAAGCAAAATAATTATTTCTCGGCCTTAGAAAGTGAAAGATTGCCTAGTGTATACAAATAATAAAAAAGTACAAAGTTAGCTGACTGAATTACTAATACCCAGTTTTGTAAATGTCAATACTGAAGCCTTTAAAATGTAGTGGCTCAGAAGCCAGCCTATGAAAAGTACCCTTTCCAACAACTGTATCTAAAAACCTCCTTTCTTGCTACAGTAAATCTAGGTAGAAATGGTTTACACCTAACCACCCTAAGAAAAATGCCTACTCTATTATCAGCACTTTTCTTCATCTGCCTCACCTATTACCAACTTAACCTATTAGTAAAACCAAGAAGAACCCAATATGACTCTGCCTTTTAGAGGACTTGGAGGATCACCCATTTTAAAAATAATATTCATGAATTGTAGGATATCGTAAAACTCACTATCCTCAAGAATTAACAAAGAAAGGCTACAATAGTTTGGATAGCTATTCTAAAAAGCTGAATCTTAAAGGTAAGACTTTTAAACAAAGTAACTGAAAGAGAAAAAAGAGCTTAACTGTACAGCTGTAAAAGACACACTAGATACAGAAATCAGAACCAAGCAGTCTAAGACCACGCTAGCAAAGCACAATGCTTCTGCGTCAAGTCTGCCAGTGAACTGTGAGGCTTTTTTCATTTGTGCCTTTTAAACTAAGGTGGAACTGAATGGACCCAGGAAAGTGAATGGCTAAGGTGAAATACAAGAGAAAACATGCTCTTCCACTAAAAGTGCATTGGTTAAACAGGTGGTGAGAAGGAAGCACACCTTACTTAACAGGGCCAGGAGCCATGTGGAGATCACTCAGTGAGGGGTGGCTGCTTACCATCGACTGCAGGCGCTGTGCAAGCTCGTATGCTTCTACTGCATCTTTTCGGTCTCTGACTCGTACTTTGTCAACTGGTTGTGGCCTGTTGTATACAGCCTGTTCTATTGGAATTCAGGAGAAACAAAACAATCTATTATTTTCTGAAACTCATTTGTTAACTAGGAAGAAAGACACATCTACACTGACTATAAGTTGTAAGCCAATGTCTAAGTTCTGTTACACCTGAGCTGCTTTCTTACTCTACAATAACTTGGAAGTTCTCACGTACAAGTAAGGCTCTCAAGGAAATCCAAGTAAAATCAGTATTCGTGAGGTGGGTAATTTAATTTCTAATTAAATGAGTGCTAAGCCCACTTTACTGAATTCAAAGATCTAATACAGAAAATATGATTTTTCTCTTGTGGCTGAGGAAGCTGTGACACCTTAGTTTTCTTGACCAGCCAGTCCCATATACAGTGCTTGGGGAAACAAAGACACTGAAATGAAGGACACAGACCACAGGGCAGAATGTGAATTCTCTCTATGAAATAAAACAATCTCTGAAAGGAAACTTTCTGATTAGCTGTCTTCTCATACACATACAATATAGAATATACTCTTCTGAAACCATGGGTTACAAAGTTCTAATTACCTTATCACTTTGCAACTATGGTAATTATCTTTCTTCAAAATGTTTGTGTCACGTTAATTCAACAAAAGGGAAGAATACATTTAATATCATGCACATTCACTGACTTTAAATTTGAGAAAAACTAGGGTAAAAGAAATTTTCTTCCATGAAAAATATTTTGGCACTTTTATTACTTTTAAGTGTAGAGGCTCATAAATTATTTCCTTTATTTAAACACCACTAGACAGTATTTCTAGCATTAATACAGATTTCACAAATTAAATGGGCTATTACTAGATTTTTCTTAAAATGACTTTACTTTTACTTCACAAAGAGCTACATTGTTCAATTATTTCTACTACTTAGACTGAGTATTTTTCCTTTTCATACCAGCAATTTTCACTGTAGGTTACAGGAAAATATAGTTTAATCAACAGAAATCTGTTTTAAAAAAAAAAACCCTCAATAATACATTTATTTTGTAATATTAATAACATCTTCCTGAATTCTCTATCTGTACTAAATCCGCTTGAATGCTAACCATCAAAGAAGTTAATGGGTGCTCTAAGGATAAAAAATGTTGAGTAAAAGATGTTGTTGGGTTTTTATTTTTACCACATCCAAAATTGATTGCTCCTATCAACTCGAGGTATGTATGAATCCGTCCAATACAATTAACATCCCCACAGTTCTTCAGGCCAGGACGTACTGAGGTCTTATTTAAGTATTTCGGTTTGCATATCTCCCTAATTAAGAGATGGAAGTACAGTTATTTTGGATAAATAAAAACATGAAAAAAAGATTTCTGGGGAAAACTTTTAATATTTGAAATATCTTAAAAATTTACCCCCTCTCAACCTGTAAATGTGTAGTTAAAAACAATGCTAGTACATAATACCCAAGTGTACTTTTTCCTGAAATATCTTTAAATGATACAATAACTTATGACTATAATGTGATTTTTATTATTATTTCTTTCCCATATGAAATGTAATAGATTCCAGTTATCCCAGGATTTTAAAGTTAGAAGCTTTGTCTATAGATCCAAATTGAAGCCTCAATCTTTGAATAAAAGGGTACTCTGATAATATATCTAAAGCATTTAGTATTAGGCTTTTCTTATTTTTAATATATTACTTAGGTTCGTCTATTTTTACTTTGCTGGACAGTATCTTTTAATTATAAGCTACCTTACAAATGCTTAAAAGTTTTATATTGGTTTTTAAACATTAGACCAATAAATATCAAGTGCTTACTCTCCATGGAAAACAGATATAGATACAATAGAGGATTTCAAAGGAATCAAGAAATGCCCAAGACTATGAAGAAATTAAAAGGTTTACATAATAAAACAAATATTTACTGAATATACTTATTGTACCATAGTAGATACAGGTTAAGAGTAACAGAGAACCTCCTGAGAGCAGCAAACAATTACTGAACACTTATGCCAGTACTAATAGTTATACAATCTTAATCCTCATAACTCTACAAAGTAGCTTTTATTATTCTTACTTTAGAGATGAGAAAACAAAGTCAGGGGGATTAAAGTACTTACTTATGGAAATTAAAGTCAAGATTTACATACAGACATTATAAACCAAGTATCAGATATATCATATAACAGGTATTTCTTATTTAATCTTTATTTTATCCTAAATATTTATTTTGCATCCTATACGCCAGACACTGTTTTAGGCACTAAGGATCCAGAGAGGAATATAAAGTTCCTAACCTTATATGCTAATAGAATACATATAATGAAATATATATAAAATAACATATATTACAATGTCAGGTAGCAGCAAGTGCTAGGAAGAAAAAGTAAGAAGGATGGGGATAGAGTGAGAGAACTAGGTGAAGACTATTTTAGACAGGGTATGCAGGGAAGGCCTGTCTAAGCAGAAATCAAATTTAAAATCATTAATTCTACAGAAATTCAGGGAAGGCAAAAAGTAACCCGTGATGTGTGAGGGTATCAGAAATTCCACTGAGGGGCACCTGAGTGGCTCAGTCGGTTAAGCATCTGACTCTTTGTTTCCACTCAGGTCACCAAGATCTCAGGGTTGTGAGATTGAGTCTCACATTGGCCGGTGCTCAGTGGGTGGGAGGGGGGGTCAGGTCAGCTTGGGATTCTCTCCCTCTGCCTCTGCCCCTTCCCCCACTTGCATGCGCTCTCTAAAATAAATAAATATAACCTAAGGGGGGTGGGAAGAAATCCCACTGAAAAGTTGGGATTTCAGTGTGTTTTCACTTCACTTCAGTGTGAAAGAAAAGGGAACAAACCGCACAAATGAAGCCAAGAGAGCAGGAATAAGCATGGTGTAACCAGCTACCCAAAATCTACAGGAATCTAAAAACTATTGATTTAATCAAAGATTACCCAAACCTTTCAAAAGTCTTTAAACAGAGCTCAGCACTAGCATGATGCTGAACAAATGGAAAGGGGTGGCTCAGTCAGTTAAGCGCCTGCCTTCGGCTCAGATCATGATCCCAGAGTCCTGGGATGGAGCCCCACGTTGGGCCCCCTGCTCAGCAGGGAGTCTTGCTTCTCCCTCTGTCCTCTGCCCCTCCCCTCACTTGTGCGCACACTCTCTAATAAATAAATAAAATCTTAAAAAAAAAAAAAAAGGTAAGCCCTCCAAAGATACCTATTCATGATTCATTTGCATCATCTTTTCCCCTTAACAAATAGAGTGCCTCTGTACTTGCTTACAACAAGCATTGCCCTAAGCACTAGGGGTGTAACAATTAACAAAACAGACAAAAATCTGCCCATGTGAATCATGGGAAAGGAGGAGGGAGGAAGAGGAGACAATACACAAATAAAAACATAGTATCTTCAGTAGTAATAAGTTCTATGAAGATAAATAAAATACAGAGTAAGAGAGTGGGGAGGCAGAGTTGTGAGCTATTTTAGATAGGGTGGTCAGGGAAGTTCTCTAATTTCCCTGGAGCAGACCTGAAGGAGATGACAAAGCACAGTTCATCAAGATCTGGGGGGCAGAGTAGGGAGAGCATCCAAGGCAGAGTGAAAAGTCTGGGTGAAGGAACTGAGATGAAGTGTGAAAATAAGGAGTCAAGACTGCAGACCCTGAAATCACCTTCCCCTAATGTGACCTGGAACAGTTCCTTTTCCTCTCTCAACCTCATTTTTCTCATCTGTAAAATGAGGACAAGGTTGTCAAGAGGACTGGAGATGATCTAAATACATCTAAATGCATTCGGTCGGTATTCAATAATGGTACTGGTTACTGGCTCAATAAAACATACCCCTAAACAGGGAGTCAGATACATGTGTTTTTATGAAGAGGATCTTTTAGCTACAAACAAATCCAGCAGGTCTTTTTTATTTTAAAACTTCACTCTTCTACTTTTTTTTTTTTTTTCTTAACACCACCTCCAGTCCCCTCTTCTATTTCTGAAGAGAATAGTTTTGAGTTCCTGTTCGAAGCATTTCTTTCGGCTTTCACACTGTTTTGCTAAATCACCATATTGAAACAACACTTAACTGGTTTTATGAACTAAGGCAAATGTCATTAAGGAACTACTGCCATATAATTTATGTCATCTATATAAGATATTCTGCCTTACTGAGAATACAAAATTCAAATAAATGAATTTGATTAAAGCACCATTAGGTCACTCACTGATGATTCACACAGATAAAAAATTTTTGAGATATTACTTTGAAGTCAGTCCTTCAATTTTGGCCATTCATCCTCTTACTTCCAAAAACAAAATTAGATACCCGTAGAGATCTGATTTGATTGGTCTTCTTCAATAGTGTGAATCAATCAGGCAATGTGAAATTATGGAGACACTGAAGGACAGAGTCAAGACCTGCACATAGGTCCTTCTGTCAGTAGCTGGTTGTATAATCAAAGGCAGGCCCCTAAACCTCTCCTAACTGCAGAATCTATCAAACACAGAAAATATCACCTATTTTATAGGCCTGTTGCGAGGAATCAAACAACATAGAAAAGTTTTCTGTAAATTGTAAAGCATTATGAAACTATCAGTTGTTCCTTATAATTCTTCATTTGATACCACCCTTACACAGAAATTTTACTTTTAGCCACCTCAACCATCAGTCAAGAACAAGAACAAAAATCTTTCATTTAGAATAGAGCTATCTTTAAAAGCGAAATTAATATTGTGTGGGCAATGAAAGTTACTGATGTAATAAGCCTGGTTATCTGTTTTCCTTTGGCAATCTTCCTAAGTTACAGCAGAAGTCCTCTATAAAAATGGCCCTACACAATCCAGTATCTCCTGAAGCATTTACAACAATTACGAATGTTTGATGATGTCTTAATTACACTGCTATGAAAAATTAAAATTATTTGCAGAGCACTCAGGCTAATATGGTGAAGTTTTTTGGTTTGTGCCCCATCCAATGCTAAATAATTCAAATTCTGACAATTCAGAAAGTAAACTTCATATATCAGAAAATTCTTGTATCCTGATGAAGCTGGATGAAGGGATTATTAACACATTATGTTACAAGATAAAAGCTGAAAGCATTTATAGCAATTTAGAATGGTTTCTGTAATCCAGCCACATTGAACGACAGAAATATCCTTCTGTCACCAAAATTTTCTTGTTGTACTTACAAGTACATGATAAACTAGGAAAGACATTCTCCCCCTTTTCCAGTACTGTGGTGTTTTCTGTATCTCCTTAACACTGTCCTAAGAAACTGCTTCTTAAAGCAAATTATCCCTTTTTTCCAGGACCAAATACTCTTAATGAACAGACAGATGGGTTGAGATAGCTAGAGATAACAATATTTACCAAAGCTTTCAAAGAAAATTTCACTATGAGAAATTTTAAATCTTGCCCATTAAAATATATTCATCTGTTCAAGCTCTCTACATCACTAGCAATGCAAAATACTAAATTCTGCATAGGCCTAATTAAAATACTCTAGAGCATCAGAAGTTTTAAAACAGTATCTAAAATATAATTCTTCCTTACCACTGATCCAAAATGTAATTCCTAATTTTCAAATAGCGTTCTGGTGTTTTAGCTTGGCGCCCCTCAAAAAACTCAGGAATTGCTTGTTTTTCTTCTTCTTGAATGGTATTTCTATCTATTTCTACTTCTTGTTCTGGTGGCTTAAGCTCTTCTTCCTCACGGCTCTCCTCCTCCATTTGACAGGAAGAATGAAAAAGCATTTCATTATCACTCAAGTCTTTCTGAACCGCACAAGGCTCTGGAGAAGGCAACGGCCTGGCATCATCTATCATTCCATTTCCATCATGTTTTTCAGAGTTTTTCCTCAGTTCATTACATTTCTGATCATTTAATTGAACTGATTTTTTGTCACTAATGCTCTGTTTTTCTGTCCAAAATTTACTTCCTGAGCTTGAAAGTGCTTCCATCTCTCCCTGCTTTATATTCTGAAAATACTCCTTGGAAGATTCAGATACAGAACCTTCCTGGTCATAAGCAATAAATTCCCCTTGACTGGTTTTATGACTTTTACTATTAGGAATGGTTAATAAGACATCATTGCTAGGATTCTTTTGGGGAGCTTGAGAAGTCAACTCATCTGCCTCATCTGTGATGTCTACTTCTTCATCGTCAGATAACTTTTCAATTTTTATAGCATTCAAGTTAGGATCAGCACGTCCCCTTAAACCTGATGGCGTCCATGCCTTTGTCCCTTCATCTTCATTTTTAATCTGAAGATCACTGCTGCTCTTCTGATTTGGTGTTTCCTTCTCTGGACCATCTAATTTTACCTTATTAAAAATCAAGATAAAATCCCCATATTAACATTTAAAAATTTAACTACTGGCACATATATAATAAATACAGTATTATTAAACTGAGTACACGTCAATAGTAAATTATACCTTTATTGTGTTTTTCTTCTAAGGATTTACAACTGCATTTTAAATGTAAAATATCATCATTTCAAATTTCTATCCCTATATTTGACTCGTTCATGGCCAGGTGATTTTATTAATCAAATAATCACGACCTATGACCTTGTACAACTACTATTTGTTCTTCAATATTAAGTTTAAAACAGGACTCTGTCTCAGATCAACCACAGAGAATGAACCAACAACTGTCATACTAAGGTATTCTTTAAGATATTATAATATTTTTAATGGCTAATTTCTTAGAATGTCAGATATTTCAGCTGATTATTTTTTATAATGCTAAACAGCCCATTATTTAAAGGAATCTATGTCACATATCTTTATTTAGTAAATTAAATTCATCTTTCATTTAAATACAGATATAATAGAAACAAACTATTTTTCAAAGGTTCATTTAATGTTGCTCCAGTATTATACAGCTTATAAGGCATGAAATTATCTCCCATATGTACTATTACAGACATACATATCTAGTCATAGAGAAGAAAATGACTATCAATGAATATAAATGATTTGAAATAAAATCTTCATATACATGGTTTTTGAAAAATTTTGTACGTTACTGGCATACCCAAGGGATGACAGCTCCTAGAAAGAGCTTACTTACAGATCCTGTATCACAGCAGAATCCCAGGATCTAGTATTTGAGGTTAACTGGCTTACTATGTAGAGAAGAATAAAGGGTAGCAGGAGAGAAAAGGAGATTTGGACACATGGCCTGAAACAGCCTTTAACAACCTTGCTATTTACTTGAAGTCTCCTGTTTTTACCTTAAAAATTCAGATAAAATTTCATATTATATTTCATACGAATGTCTCTTCTAATATCATGATGTATCCTTTCACCCCAAGTCTGAGTAAAACTGACACCCCAAGATGTTCTGCATGTTCCAGTCTGAGAAGGATGGGGATAGGAATAACCAAGCTAAGCTTTATTCTCTTCCAGAATACCTTAACCTTGCCAGACTGCCTTGAATATGCGTTCGCTTGGTTAAAGGGGGAGCAGATGACTGATGTATAATGAATCCATTCCATTCTTTACTTCCTATGCTCAAAGGATACTAAGCTGTATAAATCTTGTATACAGGACAAAACCCATTATTTGCACTGAAAGAAAACAGCAAATTTCACTTAAGACCCTGTCAAATTCTATATAATCATGTTCCCAGAACTCAAGCAGAGAACATACTAAAAATTTCTAAATATCAAAACTACATGGTTGAACACAGCACAGATCACTTGACAGATTAAAGAACTAGACCATGACTATGCTTTTCTGAACTCTGCAACTTACTGAAGTTTTCATATAATTCTTCATAAAAATTATAAAAGTTTCATTGTTATTAAACAGATTTTAGCATCACGTTAGCATTTGTGGTCCCTAAGCTCTAATCATTCCTAAAAGCTACGATACAAATCTTCAAACAGAAGTTCTGAGGCTACTATGATGTCCCGGGTGCCTGAAGGACGAGGCCCAGCAGAGAAGTAGGCTGGAGCCACAGACCGTGGAGTCCTGAGAATGTAGTGGAACCTGCTGCCATGAAGATGGAGCAGGAACAAAACGTTGAGCAGGACCCAGTCCAAGCTTTTGGAACATCCAACATCAATTTTGCTATGAGCTCTAAAACTCCAAGTAAAATCCAGAAACTTCCCCTGCCTCTCTTGGAGGTAAACCAGGACAGAGGTAAACTCCGTGCCCAACATGGGGCTTGAACTCACAACCTCGAGATCAGGAGTAGCACGCTCTGCCGACTGAGCCAGCCAAGCACCCCTAACAACGTGCATTTTCAAACACCATTCTAGAGCTCCTGGGCTTGTTTTTCCAGACTGGGTCTTCTACTCGCATATTGAAAAGACTGGTTTTTAAGTCAAACTCTTCTCAGAATTTACAAATAGGCATTTTGCTAATAAAAGGAACAGTAATAAAAAACAGAAAAAGCTACAGTGCAAATCTTTAAAAAGAAAAGATATTTCCAGGAAACAATGATCTCTAATCTCAATACTCAAAATACTTAAGATATAATTAGAGATTTTTGAAGATAAACATGTGTTGAGTACTTTATGAATATAAAATACTTTTACTACAATCATTTTACTTTTACTACAATGAACATTGATATTAATACCCGAATTAAAGCACCATTTTTGCTTCCTAATTTTATTTATTGCAAATATTATTACTAACTAGGATATTTATATCCTGCTTACCTTATTTTTAAAGTACTGCCTGGCATAACTCTTAACTTGTAAAACAGTGCGACTTCCAATTAGCTTTGCAATTTTGGTCCACCTTCGGCCAAATTTAGCCTACGTTATCAAAATGGAAAAGAAATTGACTTTGATTAACTTACTTGTTAATATTCCAAGCAACTGCACATTAAAAAAACCCTAAAACAACAACTCATCTTTATTTATCTTCTAAAGCACACAATGAAGCCTCATATATAAGCTAAGACTCTTAAAAGCAAAGCCCACACTCTTTTGGAATCTCGACTTCTGAAAACTGACCGAAATGATTTAGAAATTAGTTTTCTTTTTACAGCTATCTAAATGAAGATCCACACTTTCATGTACTACTAACAGTATTCATATTGCACATTATGATGTTCCAAATCTAAAAAACAAGTGCCTGAAAAAGAGGCAGGTTACATTTTCATTTATAGAATCAACTGATTATGTTCTGACACTAATTTCAAAGTATCTTTTTTTTATCCAGATTCCATCTGCCACAATATCCATTACCTGTCCCACAGCAGATACTTTTACTCTACACAGGTATCACAGAAAACAGACTTCGAAGAACGAATGAATCACAAATAAAGCAACGTGCAACCAACACCCCCCTATACCCCTGTACTGTGAAAGGCTTGTGCCCGCTAATGACAAAGCTGTGATGGGGAAAAAACTGAGACCCTGAGGGAGCTCTGGTGTTTTCTGAAGTACAGAAAGGAATGCGATATAATTTTAAAGCTAAAAGGAAATTTTAGATATCAAGTCCATTATTTGATATATAAATCTTCACATTATCTCCACGATTCAGGGAAGGTGATCCCAGGGCCAGATTTACAGGACAGGTTATGACATTTACAGGTCATGACTTATAGCGGCAAATCATCTTCAAAACCTGATCCAAATGATAAATTAATTAATACTTATTTCTGATATTCATGAGAAAATCTGACATGCAAACAATTTCTTAAAACTGAAAGTATTTCTAGGAGAATTCTTAGTAAATATAAATTAATTAAGAGTGTTATTAACTAACACCTAGCTAAGATCAACCTACTGAACAATTAGTTATATTCATTGTGGGACGAAGGCAAATGAGTAACTTCATAGAAGCACTTTTGGACACATCAAAGATCTAGACAGAGTATAACCAGTTGGGATTGTAGGGGCTTGAGCATTATGAAAATTGGAGAGGGTACACTAAAAAGAGGAACAAAGAAAGCACTCACCAATTTCAAAATAGAGCAAAGAGACAGTCCTATGCCCAAAAGTGAAGGAAAAATTTTCCTTCATCATTTGGTACCTCATAATTCCCTTCTCTAAAGCCTGAGAGAATTCAGTGTATAAGCAAACTCTATTAATAGGTTAAAAAAGCTGGGAATACAACCAAAAGTTCCATGTAGTTTTGTGGGAAAACATTCTAGGTTTAAAGTATCTGTTTATGTGTATAGATAGATACCTACATATGTATATAAATAAATACATATTGGCATATATAGGGACAAATATCTCTAGAAGGGCACACAGAGATCAGATAACAATGGTTACCTGAGGCAAAGAGAACTGAACGCACAGACAGGAGTGATAGGGAGACTTAACACCTATAACTTTAAATACCCTTTGAAGTTTGAGCCATGCACATGTACCCCTATCATTACCACAAGTGTCAACAAAAACCTAATAATTCACAACCCATTTTTGTGTATGTGTATACAAACACAAACACATTTATACATACAGCCTTCGGTAAGGGGCGAAACACCAAAGTAGTCAGCAATCTTAAATAAGTGACTGATTAATTAAAGTTAGGTTATAAAAATGATAATCATGCAACAGAATGAAATAACAATATAAAAAACATCAACAGTACAGGAGAAAAACCTCAGGAGGAGATAAAACCTTCAAGATAGTTTGTTTATATAAAGACACCACAAATATTTAGATGTCATGGCAATGTCTATAAAAATACAAATACATTTTATTTCTCATCATCTGTAGAAATGTAAACAGTGACATTTCAATTCGCATTCATAAAACCTACATAAATACTATTTAAATATCCTATATATAATATACAAATATATGTAATTTCAAAATTAATTAGTGTTATACTGGGTAACATGTACCTTAAAGGAAAAGATATAACTTACTCCTAATAATTAGAAAAAAATTTTCTGAATATTTTCTTAAAAGTTTCTTCATATTAACAAGAGAATTTTCAGAATTACCAATGGGCATACATTTTTTTTCTATTATGTAACTTCTGGATATTTAAATAGATCTCAGTGAAACATTCATGCAAAAGAAATGTTTCTGGTCTTCAACTATACCCACTAAAAAAATATTCAGACTGTGTGCACAATGCCAAATATCTGAATAAAAATGAACTCAGCTAATTATGCAGACAGTTCCAAATATCAAGGGTTTGTTGTTGTTGTTTTTTGGGTTTTTTCCCCAAGAGAAAACATCAGATAACTAAATAATTTTGCCTTTTAATCCAGGTCATTGATATATACAGAGCTCAATATCTTGGGTTTTATTATTACCAAAAAAGGGGGAGGGATGAAAATTATCTAAAATATTGACCCAAATCTATTTTAATATTTTAGTAACTTAGATATGAGTTAGAAGGAATTCTTTTTTGCATGAGAGACTATGGACTCCGAGAAACAAACTGAGGGCTTCAGAGGAGAGGGGGGTGGGGGAATGGGATAGGCTGGTGATGGGTAGTAAGGAGGGCATGTATTGCATGGTGCAATGGGTATTATACACAACTAATGAATCATCAAACTTTACATCAAAAACCAGGGATGTACTGTATGGTGACTAATATAATAAAAAATACGTATTATTATTAAAAAAAAAAGAAGGAATTCTTTTTTACTACAAACATCATCACTACAGAAAAACTAAAGACGTGATCATTAAGAGAAATTTCTAGTCTCCACAAATTAACCTTATAATTCTATCAATACTGGCTTCTAGAATTATTTTACTATAAATTAAAAATTGCTCTATTTACCAGCCCTTGTTCAAACAGCTCTTTTTCTTCTATCGTCCACTTTACTGAGTAACTGGCTGGTTTTGTAGGAGAGTGTGCCCTGAGGGGAAAAAGAGGAATTGCAAAAAAAAAGTCTGAAATGGAACATTCCATATTTATGCAGCTAAAGGTTATAGATAGCCATAGGCTAAAGTCAGTACTGTTGAGTCTAAGAGTTAAAAAAGAAGAAGAAGGCTGCAGCCTCTACCTGGGGGGCAGATTTACCCTGTCTCATATACTTCTCTAGCTCAGGATGACAGAAGCCCCAAAGAAATAATGCTTGGGTCTGAGTGAAGATAACACTAAAAGACATCAAAGGAAGTCAATGTGATAACAAACACGCTTCCTTAGACTGGACACAAAGCAGCTGATGTCAATACGTTTCCAAATCCTGAAAGGCATTTAAGTGTTTAAGTTGGCTCCGGAAATATTATCTCTTTGATTCTTCCGTATAAATCTATGTAAATATCAAGACAAAAAAGAAGTAAAGAAACTATGGCATTATGTTTATTACTTTTGAAATGCAGTCCTTAAGAAATTAAAACATTTTGTGATGAAGCTCATTAATTTAATTCAAGCAAACCATTAATCTTCTCATTAACTTCTTTGTTTGTTGTTATTTATTCAGCAAAATGCAAAAGCCAAAGTTGGCTCAAGGCTCAAACCCTTGGCAATGGTAAATCTGTAGGTCTACCCTTTGAGGGATCATAAACATGAAAGTATAAACACTAAATAACATCAAAATTTCTTCAATTATAGGGAAAGGGTATTTATAAAATAGTTAATACTTAATTTCTCTAGATAATTTTTGAAAGCCACAAATTCAAATTAAATTTTTGTTTGAAATGAGTGAAAATTAACTGACAAGGTAATAGAAATCAAGCCAATTCCTAATATATTAGACAGCAGCTTTAAAAAATTTCCCCACAAATCCCTAGGAAACCATCTTTTCCATAATCCAATGGAATAGCTTATATAGGACCATAAAAGAAATTATGACATATAAATAACATCATAAAATCATCTTGTGGCATTCCAATAACTGTATAAGAAATTTTGATTTTATATTTTTGTACAACCTAAGGTCAAGAGTTTTTCCACAGGCCAACTATAATTTTTTAATTCTCCTATAATTTTAAAATATAAAACACAGAAGTACATACATGATTTTTGCTGTTTTCTGTAGACTGCACCACATGAAAAACAAAATAAGGAAGCTTGTGAACAAGTTTTTAAAAACACAGTTCAGACTTTTAAAAGTATTAAAAATTAATTTTACCTCTTCATATATTTTCTATCATCTTCCTTTTGATCAAGCCAGAATTTTTCTGGAAGTGATTTTTTAGATAAGTAATACCTGTGTAATTATTAAAGAAACTTTTAAAACAATAATAAAATCCTATCATTTTTATGTGGCTTATATTAAGTAGGCACTCACATCCATGAAAATCATACTTGAATCCTAGCTAAACTTACACTTCTTAAAACCTTTTCCAGATCTGCAAAAATTATGATAAAAATATTTATGCCTCACAAGGCTGTCATATGGATTAAATATTACATGTGAAATCACACGAACATAGCACCTGCACAAGATGTGTGCTACATAAATGTTAGCGTCTCCTGTATCCCCTACTAGAAGTGGTCTTTCATTTAAATCATTTTTCCTAAAACATGGGGAATGTAATAGATGAATTTGATTGGCTGTCCAGGATTAACTGGGGAGTACGTTTTTCTAGTTCTAAAGCTAACAGATAAGAGTTCAGGGTGTTCTCCACATTAATACAAATAACTCAGTTCAAATCTACCACGGAGCTTCCCTCTGTAACTTCTTAAAACTGGCCTACTGCAATACTCTTCAATTAGTCTGAAATGTTACTCCCTTAACAAATATTGACTGTATGTCGTGTATGTCAGGTAATATGCCAGGTACAAGGAGCTGAGAACAAAGATATAAGAAAAGATTCCTGTCCTCTAAGAGCTCACAAAGTTGTTACTTCATTATTTCTGCTTCTAAATCTGGAAGTGAACCCGTGACTACTTAAGTATTCATTAATTGAGACTTGCACTGTTTAATGTATTAGCCAATACCGCACGTAAACAGAATGTAAAATACCTCAATGTCTTTCTGTCGATTAAATGTTGAAGTATTATTTTAAATATACTGGGTTCAATAAAATATCTTATTAAAATCAATTCCACCTATTTTAAATGTGGCTACCAGAAAATTTTAAATGGTATATGAGTCTTGCACTATTTTTCTACTGAAAAGCAATGATCTAGGCTATAGCTGTGATGTTTCGGGAAAGTAAGAAAATAAGAAAGCCTAAAAGGCGTTAGTTACCCTATGACAATTAAAGGTACACAGACACTTTGAAATCAACACAGCATTAACTGGGAATAAAGGGAACAGAGAAATTCTGGCTTAGAAAGAAGGTAGATATCCATAACATATAGATGAGAGAATTAAAAATAATCCACTATTTATTAGACTATTATTAATACTTAAAAAAATCATAAAATCAGAAATCATTTTGTTCAATCCTTTCTTTTTACATGTAAGAAAATGGAATCCCAAAGAAGTTAAGCTGCCATCACCAAATAGATAAAAGAAATAAGGACAAGAAGCTAGTGACTAAACTGTGGATAAAGATCTACAACTTCTGAGGGAAAAATCTTCATCCTGCAGTGTTTGTTTTGTGCTTTTTACTTAGATTCCTCCCACATAACACCTGTAAATTGGTGGAGTAAGAAGTGAGAACTTTTACATATTCTAATTGTGTCCCTGGGTAAATTAACATCTCTGGGTTTAGCTTATAACTGTAGATGGAGGCTCGGACTAAATGATCTTGGACATGGACTAAAGGTTTCACTGATTTAAAACGTTCTATAATTTCTACTCAGCATTCAGACAGTATAGAGGTGGCTGACAAAAGAAACTCAAACACATTGAGTTAGATCTTAGACTGTGCAGTAAAACAGAAACAGAGAAATAAAATGCTGCTTGTTTCACAGGTAGCTAACACATTATGTAATTGCAGTCTGGGGCCAAATAAGGTTCATCTAGTAATAACAGCGGTCTCTTTCGTAAGTCTTGCATTTATAGATTTTTAACCCGGAAATCTTTACTTTCCTCACAATCATTAAAGGATACTCTTCTTCCAACAACATCTTCTCAATCACAGCTCTGTTCTCTTCACTGATGGTGCTATCCAGAGTCCAAGGCTATTAAAAAAGAGTACAGTTTTCTTTTTATTTACTGCTTTTTGAATTTATCTTCTATGTTTTATTAAATGAAATACATAATGCAATTATTATGAATACTACAGCTACCATTTACTATGCAGAGACATCGGATTCCCACAGTAACACTGAGATAGGTGTTACTACTTCACTGATGCATCCACTGCACCGCAGTGTTTCAAGTGGAGGAGTAGTGACATGACACACAAGACTGCTGGGTTCCAAGGCTCAGGCTCTTACCCATGATAAAGGCATATGGCTATCACATGTGAGATGTATCAGGGAGCAAGCATGTTGCTACATATTTCACCTATTTCCAAAAGTCACCACACTTCTTTTTTCCTTTAAGCCACAATCTCTCCTTAAATGATCACACTCATTTTCAACTCTCAAAACTTAAAAATTTTCAGCTCAGGTCTCTTCTCTAAGCTCTATCTAGACTGTTACATCCAATTGCCCACTCCCAATGTCCACTTGGTTATCTAGCAGGCCTCTCAAAGTTAACATATTCAAAACTCACTAATACATACCTTCACCTGTTTCTCCCTGTGCTTCCAACTTTGTAAACAGCATGAGTCACCTAGTTATTCCACCTAGAAATCTAGGAATCATCCTGGATTCTCCCCTTTTTTCTCAATCCTGTATCTAATCTACCAAGGAGTTCTATGTCCAAAATATAATTAAGATCTATCCATCTCTGCCACAACCTCAGGCCAATACCAGCAACTCTTGCTTAGATTACCACAAATGTTTCCTAACTGGTCTCTCTGATTCTTCTCTTGCTTCATACAAGCATGACAGAGCTCTGGTCTGCCTCTCCAATCCTGTCAGAGCTTCCACTCCCCCCTTTCCTGCTATTTTCTAGATACTGGCTTTCAAACAGAGCCTTTGTGCAGCTATTCCTTCTGCCTAGAATGTTTTTCCTCAACTCTTCACATATCTACTCCTCTCTATTACTTTTCAACTTAACTGTCACCTTCTGTTTCCTTTATTTTTATCTAAAATAGGTTCCCCACCCTGTTACTCTCAGCCAGCATCTTGGGTTCTTCATGGCCTATACTTAATTTGTCTACCTATTTATCACCCAACTCCCTTTGAGCATACAAGCAACCTGAGAGCAAGACTATGTCTGTCTCAATTACAGCTATATCCCCCAAACCTGGTCTAGTGTCTGACACACAGTAAGAATTCAATAAATAACTGCTAAATGAAAGAAATGAAATGAACCCTGCAATGATCCCCATCTGGTAAGTTGTCAAGCAAGGATTTGTACCTAAATCTAGCTGACTCCAAAGTTGTTTCCCAACAGATCATTTCAAAGTCAAAAGAAATAATAAGCTTCTTTTATTTTTAAAGTTAGAAAAATGTTTCCAGCATATTACCTCTGTAACTGCTGCAAACCAGCACCAAGTAAAAAAGAGGTACTCCAGGCAATGAGTAATAACTTATGCACCTGATATTTTTATAAAATACTTACAATAAGACCATTCTCAGTTCTCCACGATGAATCAAGATAGTGATCTTGTAAAACAGATGCTGTATTTTCATCACTTCTGTAATAATTAAGAAAATGGGTAAAAAGGTGACATCATACCAATTAATAAATACCATTCACACAACACAGGAACTAGCAGGGTATAGATGTTAAGCAAATATTTCATTCCCTTCTTCCTTTAACAAACAAAATTCACACTGCAGAAATGCCTACTCTATTTCTTTAACCTATGGAATATAGAGTGGCTTTAAGCCACCCTATCTCAACTGCAACCAGCGAGTCTGTTCACTTCTTCTGTTTCCCAAAAATAAACAACTTCATGAGGAAAAAAATACCACAAAACAGCAACCACAACATCCTCTATGGCCATGAACCAACACTTCAGAGCTCTTTTGATGAGCATCCATATGCATATAGAATTCCATTTTACAATCAATTCTTTCAGTTATATCTAAAGCATAAAAGCCATCAATAACAGCACTGCTCTGAAAATGAAAAAAAAAAATAGATCGAAAAGCCAAAATAGAAAATACTCAAGACAATAAAGTAAAAAGAATTTTTTGATGTTTTAATAACAATTTATATAATAAAAAAATTAACTTGGGTTATTTGGGGCCTCTTCTATGTCCATGGGGGATTAAACTTTGTTAATTCTCATTCCTTTCACTGAACTAATAAAAACTCTCTAAAGTCATGTTGTTCACTACTTACACAAAAAAAGCTGAGTAGTTAAGTTTTGGAAGGCCCAATCTTTGATATAATTAAATTCAATATTTGCTTTTTTATATCTTAAAATTATAAAGTTTCCTAGAAAAATACTGACTTTTCCCAGACCTAGTCTAGTTTTAAGAATTTTGTACCTCTTAGACTGCAAAAAGGTTTATACTTTTGAATCTTCAATTAGTTCTTCAATTAGTTATAATAAATTGTGGGACTAATGGACTATCTACAATAAACTAAAAGCAATAATTTCTCTCAGCTGTTGATGGCAAAAAGTTTTAATTCAGGTGTTAACTCTGATTTGGTAGAGGCTGCCAAGAATGCTAAATAAAGTTTTCTGGTACTTGTATCGGCAGGAAACGAAACCTTTGCTTACAGAGGTCTGCCAAGGGTGCAGGAGGGGGACTAGTACCACTTCGGGTGATTTTTTTTTCTTTTTTTTCAAGATTTTATTTGTTTACTTGAGTGAGAGAGAGAGAGAGAGAGTAGGAGAGGGAGAAGCAGACTCCCCACTGAGCAGAGAACCCGACATGGGTCTTGATTCCAGGACCCCAAGATCCTGACCTAAGCAGAAAGCAGATACTTACTGACTGAGCCACCTGGGCACCTCTCACTTCAGGTTTAATGTCTTTTTACAGTGTTCCTCAATAAGGATTAGCAACTTCCATAATTCTGGTGTATGCACCTGGACAGCTACCTGAATCTCTATAGGTAGCATAAATTAACATGCTTAAATCTTAGCTGGAAATTCCTCTCCAATCTGCTACTCTTCCATTGTTCCCTATCTCAGACAAAGGATATGTATCCCCCTAGTTGCCCAAGCTAGAAATCTGAGCCTGCCCTTATTTTCCTCACAGTGTACATTGAACTGGTTGCCAATTCTGTGGCGTTCTTCCTTTTCAAATCCAGTCCTTCCACTATATTCATGCTGACCTCTGAAGTCCTGTAGTTTCAGAGCCACTTTTCCCGGGTAAGTGTACAAGATAAAGCTAATATGCCATCCACTTTCCCTTCTTTATCTTTTTCCACTTATCCCCATCTGGCCCATACCTAAGTTTTACCGTGTCTTACCCAGTAAGAATGTTAGTTCTATGAGAGCAAGGAGTTAGTCTTATATCTGCTATATAGCCAGGCCCTGGCATGGAAAAGGTACTCAATCAACATTTGTTGAATGATTAAATGAACAAGGTAGGTGGGGCATGGATCACCCAGGTCTGTAGGAGTTAGGGAATGAGGATTTTCTCATAAAGCAAATTAGGGATTGAAGGGAATTACATGATGAGATTTGGATGTAAGAAAGACTGGTCTAACTTCAGTAAAGAATAGAGGGGGGCCAAAGAGATAAGGAGCAGTTAAGAGGAAGTGATTATATACATACAAGAGAGGTGACAGTAACTTAGACCCAGGGAACAAGCAGTGTGAACAGGAAGAAGTGAATACATTTGAGAGGATACTCAGAATCAATAGACCTTTACCAACTAATAGGATAGAAGGGATGGAAAGAGAGAGGTAAGGAAAAGGGATAAAGTCTCTATCTGTGCCTTGAGTTACTGGGAGGATGGTGCCATTTATTGAACTAGGGAACTTGGAGGCATATGGCAGGTGTGGTGGGAAAAGTTTATAAGCTGAGATAGGTGCTTACGAAACATCCAAGAACAGATAGATTCAGAGAATTAGATAAATGTATCTAAAGCTCAGGAGACAGATTTGGGTTGTTGACAGATATGGAAAACATCAGCATGTATTAGGTGGAATTTTAGGAAACCGCCATTTTTCTTACGGTCAAAAATGGTTGAACATTGGCAAAATTTTACATGATCCAACCTAAAAGATCGAAATTTAAGTCTTGAGAAAAGGTATAGCCAGGGTCTGTGTGGTTAGTGAGAAGTCTTACGACAAAACCCCTGGGAACCCCTTAAAGGACAAGCAAGAGAAAAGGAAGATGAGGAGGAAAGGTAGAAATGAAAGGGAAACCAAAGTTTCAATATCACCTTCTAACTTTGCTACCTAGAACTTAGCACATACTTAAAAGTGTGTTTTCAATTAATCCTCAACAGTTCCACAGATGTTATCACTAGCTGTACCTACACACTTCAGGGGGCACCACTCACCAGAATATAAATGTTAATGATGCTCTTTGGAGCTGGGTAAGGCAAAGGCTCTGACCATCAGGAACCAATAACCTTTGTAATCTGGCTTGCCTAAGTCTAAGATGATCATAGGTGTCACCAGTAGACTTAAGGCTTGTGCACAGTAGTAACAGAAAGGAAAGAAAAAGAGAAGGCAAAAAAAAAAAAAAAAAAATTAAAAACGATCAGAAAAATCAAGAAGAACCGATGGAAAAGGGGCAGAGCCAATGCTCTCAGATGATCCTTTGTGTTTCCAAGGCCAACTCACTTCTCTCTGGACTGCAGATACCTGTCCCTGCCCAGTTATCACACAGACTTACTGTGAAAAATAAAGTAAATCATGCATGCAAGAGCATTTAATCAAGATTAACTTGATCTACACAAATGTGAACAATGGCTGTTAATAAAAGTTCCCTACTCATCTGTGTCACTTTGGACTGCTTTGCCCAAAGGTCTGGGAGAGAATGACTATATGAATTTAATTACTCCTCACATTTTTATAGTGCTTTAGAGTTCAGTAGAACTTTAAACCCATTATCTTAATCCCTCAGGGCAGGATGGGTATTGTTCTCCATAATTTACAGAGTCCCTAACATTAGGTTGGACTGTATGAAATTGCCTTTTTGTAAGTTAAAAATGGTCTAAGATTGGCAATTCCACATGGTTCATTCAACCTAACAGACTTCTAAGGAGGTTGTTCATGTTTACAAGCAACATAACTGGCTGAGCTCAGAAGTAAGGTCTTTTGATTCCTGACCAGTCTAGGCCTCTTCCAATTCTAAAAGGTGACGGGGAAAGCACATTTTAAAAATAGTATGTATCAATTTCTTACTTGGAAAGCAAGCAAAGGACTAGATCTCTTAAGCTGGAAGATGCTGCTTGAAATCACATGGGCCTGTTCTGCAGGAACCCGTATTAAATAAACTCTGAACCCTCGCTAGCTGTTCACAACCATCTCCACGAAGGTAAGGAGATGGTGAAGAACAAAACATTTACCTAGCTCCAACTGTATGCTACAGCACATCCCGTAATTACTTCATTTGATGTTCACAATAACCATATGCGGCACATACCATGACAGTTTCACATGAGCTGTCTGAAGATCAGGCATATTACGTGTTTGATCCAAGGTCACACTGCTAGTAAGTGACAAGGCCGGACAAAGCTGGAGAACCAGAGCTGTCCAACTCTAAAGTCCTGTCCCCTTCAAGACAAGCTGCGTCTCAGGAAGTTTTTCACAACTAACCCCACGTGGAATAGGAAATCTGTCAGTAGGGATGAAACGACACGCCCAAGGTCACACGGCTTACAAGCGATGGAACAAGGAACCCTAAGCTCAGGTCCCGTTCAGAGGCAGCCCTTGTTCTAGTGACTGTCCATAGGGGGCAAGGGGGCGGATTCTGGGGTGGAGATCATAGAAGAAGGAATCTAATTGTTGGACAGAGTTCAATATGCTAGGCGAAGTCGGAGCCCTCAGAACTTCCCGGTAAAAGGTGAAACAGCCATCCGATACCAGCCTCGGGTATCTACGCCCTCTGGGCTAAGGAGTAGCTTACAAGCGGGATGGGCGCGGCACCTCCCCGGCCGCCAGGAGACCCTGGCCCAGCGGATGGTCTTCCTCTCCCCTGTTCCTTGCCGAACCCGCAGCCTTTCCAGGGTACTCTCCTCGCACCCGCGCTCCTCCCCATCCCTGCGAGACCCGGTCTCTACGCCTCACCCTGGCTGTGCCGCGGCTGGCACCACGTCCCCTTCGATATCCACATCCGCCTCTTCAGCCGCCATGATGGGACCTAACCCCATCCGTCCTCCCGAGAGATCCCGCGAGAGGTGGAAGACTTGGGGGCGGGGTCGCATGAGTCACGGGGCGGAGTTGAAGCCTCGTCCAGCCCCTTCCGCGAGGGGGAGGCGGGGCCTTCAGAGAAAAGATCGCCAGAGTACGCTGAGGTTTGGACCTTCGGACTTTTGTTGGTGTGTAAAGACCTTAGGAAGTTGCTCAGGCTTGGGCTTTGAAGGGATAGCGCTCTTGGACCAATTCTTGGTTCTTCACTTTTCTCATTGATAAAATGGGGATAATAGTAAATATCTACCTGGAGTGCTGAAAAGATCAAAGCCAGACCTGCTTTGAACTGTGAAAAGTGGCTGGTTCTCTTTTCTTTATTTTTTTTTCTTTTTCTTTTTCTTTCTTTCTTTCTTTCTGTCTTTCTTTCTCTTTCTTTCTTTCTGTTTTAAGGAAAAGAATCATTCAGCGATTATGTGAAGTACTAAACAACTTCTATTTTAAAATTCGAAAAGCATTTAAGAATGTAACTTACTTTATAGAGATCTTTACAATTAATTAAAAATTCACTCATGAGAGTGACCATTGATCTTTAGGATAACCCAATGAGGACTGTTATCATCAGTCACACTTTGCAGATGAGGAAACTGAGGCTCAGAAAACTGAAATGACTAACAAAGGATATACAGCTAGTCAAAGATAGAGCCGGGACTAGCATCAGGGTCTTTTGACCCTGTACTGAGTGCTCACCCTCTACAAATCATGTTGGCAGGATAAACACCATTTCTCTCAAAGAATTTATGACTTCTCAAGAAATTAGATATTGGCCTCGAGTAGCATTTACTAGCATTTATTGCTCACCATATTGCAACTGTTCATTCACTTGTCTGCCTCCACCATGAGACTGTGAATTCTTTAAGGACAAAGGCTGTATCTGCTAGTCCTTATACTAGTCCTTATCCCAGCAACATTCAGCTTGGTGTCTGACACGTCATAGTTGCTCAATAAATATTGAACTGATGAATGAATGAATGAATGAATGAAACAATTTAAGTGTGCTCAAAACAGCCTTCTGTCTCAGGCAGCCTTTCTGCTGTTGTACCTCCTCACATCACTTTTTTTGCTAAATTTGTACAAAGAACAGAGGACAAAATGACCAAATTTAACTGAGATATCTCTACAATTTCATAGTATGTTCAAAGGCATTTTCAAGTGATCATATGTTTAGATTTTTCCCATCTAAATGAACTTTCATAATTATTCCTAGTCCCTTTAAATTTAGTTATTTATAATATCTAACAAAAATTTTAATTCATTATGATGCTCTGCTTTCCATAAACTGAAACTGAATGAATGTCAGAATAATTTTAGAGCAGAAAGGGAGGAAGATGAATTACAAACAGAGAGGATGGGTCAGGACTAATATGATCGCCTGTCATATCCCGGATATTGTGTAAGGTAGAATCACTTTTGGACCTCCCAAGAATCAGGTAAAGTAAATATTATCACCCCACCCCATCTCCCATTTTAGAGGTGAAGAAACCAAAATTCAGTAAGCTATAGTTAGGTAGCTGAGTACTAGAGGTGGGATTCCAACCCAAGTCTTTATTCCTCTATACTTACTCTATTATATTTTAATTCACAGCAAAAGGAACGGGGCCTTTTGCAATACTACATAAATTAGTATTTTCTCATTTGGTTTAAGAATAAATCATCAGATAACTTTCTGATTTCTTTGAGGTGCTTAAATCTAGAAAGTGTATTTTGAAGGTTGGAAACTTAACTTGGGTTTACAAATTCCTTTTCAGTCCCCCATTAATACACTTTATTTCCTTCATTGATCCAATTTGCAAGAGGTGCCATACCTGTAAATCCTCACAAATATTTTTAGAGGAACATTCAGTCAAGAAAGTGTCTGACTCACATTTTAACTGCACTGTGTGTGAATCCATCGGAGAGACAATTTATTCATTTCATTTCTCCCTATTCCTGGTGAAAAAGATCACTGCATTTTTATTGAAAAAGCAAAGTATAATTGCAATATTAATCCATAAAAAGCTGGCATGTTAGCGTTCATGCTAATTAGCTCAGATTTGTAAAGTGCTTTAAAAGCAGGAACTGTCACACAACTGCTCACTAATGTTATTGTTACATTATGATCCAAACTGTCGGCTAAATGATTGCCAGGGATTCAAGAGTTCCCATTTTAAAAAGAAAATGGCCAGTGAGCAGGGAGGAAAACCACTTTATCCATGCAGAGGTGAGATAATAGGTGAGTGCAGACATAGACTTAGGGGCTCCACTTGGCAGGCATTGGTTATGGCTTGAATTGTTCCAGGAAAACAAGCTGCATTTTATTTTATTTTCCCTCCCCAGTTCCCTGAAATCACATAAGGTAGCTACTGAAAAAGCTGTTCTCAATATGTTGTAAGGAACGTCTGCCAATGCACTTACATTTTAATTACAGTAATGCTACGTCCATCTGACATTATGTGGAAGGGAAAGAAAAGATGCCAACCTTAATGAGCTCCTACTGTGTGCCAGGCATTTTACAGACATTATTTCTTTACAGCCCTTTGAGGTAAGGGATTGTTATTTTCACTTACAGACATGGTAACTGTGGTTCAGAAGAGTTCGGGGATTTACCCGAGGAACTGTATTTTATCGTCGTGTTCCTGACATCATGCTGTCTTAGGTTAGGTTCTAATGGCATCACTCAGGGTTGCATTATTCCTTCTCAGCAAGCCCCAGTGGAAGGATTATGGCTCTTTCTCAAGAGCTCCAGGAGAATGGGTGTTGGTGGCCGGGCTTTGGTCACAGGCCATCCCAGAAGCCAGGTGGACTCAGTTTCACCAGCACCACGTGGACTAAGGAGGCGTGGCAGTTCCCCCGGAGCAAAATTAAGGGTCCTGTTTCCAGGGGGAGGAAGAATGGATGCTGGGTAAGGAAAACAACAGATGCCCGCTATACTGTTCTATGTTGCCATTCCCCTCTGTTCCCTCAGGCCTTTAGTACAATCTGTTAACAGCTACAGGCTTGTGTTAGCACTACACCGGGCATATGACTCAGCACCTCTTGACGGCCGCTTCTTCATTTGGAAAATGACCTATGAAATAATCTCCTCCAGAGGTAAAATTCTTTGATCATGTTCTTGTTCATTTCACAGACATTTCTGAACACTGTCACGGGCAAAACGGGGATAGAATTGTCGAAGTTTGCATGGGTTTGTATAGGGTTGGCTGCTTAGTTAAGTATGGACCATAAACAAAATACTCCCCCTGCCTGGAATTTGCAACACTTCCTGCGTTCCAGGCCCACCGGCATTCAGGGGTACTCTGCCTTCCGTGCTCCTTCCCCCTTTTTGTTCCCTCTGAAAGGGCTGGTTCTGTCTCAGCTTTGGTCAACTGTTGCCATTTTTGAACTCTGGCTCAAAGTTGCCAGGTCTTCTGATTTTTTCTTTTAAGACAAGCCAGAAATCAAGATTAATTTGTGAAAAACTATTTATTTTATTTTTTTTAAAGATTTTATTTATTTATTCGACAGAGATAGAGACAGCCAGCGAGAGAAGGAACACAAGCAGGGGGAGCGGGAGAGGAAGAAGCAGGCTCATAGCAGAAGAGCCTGATGTGGGGCTCGATCCCATAATGCCAGGATCACGCCCTGAGCCGAAGGCAGACGCTTAACCGCTGTGCCACCCAGGCGCCCCGAAAAACCATTTAAAGTTTTAATAAACACTATTGAACCAAACGAACACGTGGGCTACATCTGACCTGCAGTTTGTGACTGTCGCCTTAAATCCTTCTCTCCTACTACATGTAACATTTCCACGTTCTTATTTTTTCACAGGTCTGCCTATGGCACTACTAAAGTCTTCTTCAGGACAGGGAACGTGTTTCTGTTCCTCTTTGTATCCACCGCACCTAGCTACAATGCCTGGTACGTATAATCAGTGTTGCTCATTGAATGAATGAGCGAATCAGCTAGAAAAAAATAAAGCCAGAGTTTTCTTTTTTTAATTGAATACAGAAAACTTACTTTATAAACACATAATCAATGGATATTTTAAAGAAGAACGATATAAATATGTATATATACACATACATATAACAATTGTATTATGATCCTGACAAAAAATACACAATCCGATAGAGAAAGGAACAACTATAAACCTAAATAGAGTCCCAAAGTCCCATCTCATTAGTACAGGAGAGATGTATGAAGTTTTATTGCCTGCCTATTTATAGTGTACGCTGCCTATATTTTGGAGGGGATTAAGGGGAGGCAGAAGGCAAGTCACCAACTTGAGGGAAAATTCATTCTGTATTGATTCTGAAGGGCTGTGTAAAATGAAACGCAAACCTGTGCTGACTCTCAGTTCTAGAGCTCACACATGATTGAGTGTGTGTGCACAAACTCCAGTCCAATGTCCTTCCCTTTGTTGTCTAGGTAGCTCCCTTTCTATATGAAAAGTCAGCTTCAGCGTTATGCCCTCATCTTCCTTCCCATCCACACAAACCCCCTTCTCTGTGACCCTAGAGCCACAGTGCATGCTTGTGTTGGAGGGCCCAACACTCTGGCTGGTCATTGCCTCCACACTAGCCTGGGACCTCCTTGAGGACAGGGATCATGTCCATGTTATTCACACCTAGCACATAATAGGTGGCCTACCAATGTTTGGATGAACAATATGTCCTCTATATTAGGAAGCATATTGTTATCTCAAAGCTTCAAGATATTCGTTCAATTCAGTAAGTGTTTACTGAGTACCTACTATGTGCCAAGCACTATTCTGCATGCTTAGGATATATCAATAAATAAAAAAGACCAAGTCTCTGGGGCGCCTGGGTGGTTCAGCCATTAAGCGTCTGCCTTCAGCTCAGGTCATGATCCCAGCGTCCTGGAATCGAGCCCCGCATCGGGCTCCCTGCTTGGCAGGAAGCCTGCTTCTCCCACTCCCACTCCTGCTTGTATTCCCTCTCTCGCTGTCTCTCTCTGTCAAATAAATACATAAAATCTTAAAATAAAAAAAAAAAAGACAGTTTTCTACCCTGACAGAAGTCACATCCTAACAAAGGGGAAGAGAAAATAAACAATAGACATATTAAATTAATTAATTATATATTTGTTAGAGGTGATTGAATGCTATGGAAAAAGGGAAAAAAAATTAGAGCAGGATATGGATCCTGAGAGTTCAGAGTGGTGGAAGAGTGTAGGTTTTGAAAAGGGGTTCAGCATAGGCCTTGTTGGGAAGGTGGCATTTGAGCAGAGTCTTGCAAAGCTGATGTCAGGAGAAAGTGTTCAGGTGGAAGAAACAGCCAGTGCCAAGGCTCTGGGTGGGTGTGTGCCTGGTGGTGGCCAGCATGGTGGAGGCAAGTGAGCAAAGAGAGAGCAGGAGGGGAGGAGGCCAGGTAACAGGACCAAGTTTGTAGAGCTTTAGGTGTCATCATAAGGACATTAGTTTTCATTCTGAGTGAATCAGGGAGTCATTGTTGGGATCCACTGAGATTAAAGGTGGATATTAGCAATACGAGTTCACTGAAATTTATTTAGGATTATATACTGAGTGGTTGATAACATGACCCCAGTGATATTTCTTTTTGTCAGGTTTCCTGAGGGAAAAGATCCCACGAAATAGAACTGGTACATTTGTTAAAATAATTCCTTTTTCCCAGGATCGTGGATGAGTACTTCTTTGTCTATGCTGATTTTTGTCTTGAGTCCACTCATTTCTCCTTTTTCCACACTGCATTCTAAGTTCTCATTTGAGCAGTCCTATCAACCACTTGAGAAATAGACTGGCTGCCATAACATTTCCCATTAATTTAAAATGTGTGTTTTTACCGCACTGAGGGGTCCCAAGTCCATATGTTACTTGCTGTTTGCCCTGCTGGGTTCAGTAACCTCTGAAGTGAACAAGATCTTGTCACCAAGCTAAGAAATTTATACTCAATATATAAAGGGATCATTACAAAGCAACCGAGCAAAGGCCATGAGGCAGAGGTCTGTACCTAGCACCACGGAGGTCTGATGGGGCAAGGCTAAGTCTGTGCCCTCTTGTGCTCTGTCTCTCACCCTCTCTAGATCACCTTTTACACCAGTGATTGCCATGGCAACCAGCGTCACACAGGTGTAACCTGACAGCACCACACATCTCCTACTCTCCGCACCAGAAAGTGCACTCATGCACAATCTGGGAAGGCAAGGGTGTTAACACCCCACAAGACAACGGTTGACCAATGGGGAGCAAATCCCTGTAGGATGGAGCCCCTTTGTTCACAGAATGGAACACTTGCTCTTGAGTTGACTTTCCCTCCTTTACGTCATGCTCTTTGCAGTTCTCCTTCATAATTCTTGGGACTACTTCCCAAATAAATTAGTGTCTGAAGCCCCTGGTCTCAGACCCTTCTTACCTGGGGAAACCTAAGGTAACACAGTGAGGTTAGGCTTGGGTTTTGAAAGTTGAGCAAGAGCTTTCCAAGTATAGAGAGAGGGAAAGTGCATTCCAAGCAAAAAAAAAAAAAAAAAAAGGCAGGAACAAAGACAACGAGAATGAGGCAGGGACACCACAAGGCAGGGCTAGGGATTTATTTGCGGCAAACTACTGTGGCTGAAACATAGGATATAGGAAAGATAGGAGGAGGAGAAAACTAGTGGGAAGCTTTGTTCATTGAGAAATACCTGTCAGATACACTAAGCTGAAAATATTGAAAATATGTTCCCCCAACATATTTTCCCCATATGTTCCCCCAACATCTTTGTTTCTCATAAACATTCACGTTGTTGTAGGGGCATCTGGCTGGCTCAGCCGGTAGGTACAGTGTGTGACTTTTGATCTCAGGATCATGAGTTTGAGCCCCACATTGGGCACGGAGCCTATTTAAAAATAAAATAAAATGCTATTTAAAAAAATAAGCATTGTTCTTCATTTCTGGGAAATGAATGGCCCACAGACTTAGTAGTAACTGTGAGCCATGCACTCCAGACAAAAATGAATATTTGGATGAAAGACCAAGTTCTAGAAGATAAAACTGTTCTTAGTATGCATATTAGCAGCAGCTATGTAAAGCAAATTTTACTGTGACTGAAAGAGAGGAGATCCTAAAAAATTTCAAGGAAGCAAAGTAAAGAGAAATGAACTGTATAATATCCATTACTATTAAAGTTATATAAAACAGCAATGCATTTTCATTGTTTTATTATTATGAACAAGACAATTAACAAGGGCTTTTGTGTAATCATTCCTACCTTATTTGCCATTACCCATTAAGGACTTAACTTCTTGAACTACAAATACTCTTCCAGGGAGGGATGGTACATTTCGGTTTGAAAGGAAATTTTAGACCTCTCTTTTAGCACTGTCTATGTTCTGTCTTATGCAATAATTACCATATTTCATTGAATCTAAACTTCATTGTCATGGATAGTAAGTTATTCCATTATTTTATGTGCCATTAAGAAAGAAAAAAACCACTGCCAATTACATTTTGACTTGTTTATTTTAAGATTCATCCTGTTTACAGAGACTTGAGGAAATAGATCACTTGAAATTGATGCCTGCAATTCCATCCCCACCCCCACCCCCACCCCCCACCCCGCCCATTGTTAGCTCGGGGGTGGGAGGTAGGGTGGGGAAGTGGGGACAGTGAATTGACTTGTTCAACTTTGACTCTCTCTAATACTTGATAGAGTTCCTGGTACATGTATGGTTGGTACGTGTTCAGCAAATGTTTGTTGAATTAAACCGAACAGATTTCTATGTATCTTCACCCTCTTTGACATAACGATATTTCATGGGATAAGAATTTCATCATCCATCTCAGAACCCTGCAAAGTGTCATGAAATAGACCCGCTACAATTCAGTATCAACGAAAATATCATATTACTGTCTTTTTGTTCATACTGACTAGAGAATAACTGTGTGTAATTTTCCACAATGTGTTTCATGTATGTTTGTTCCCATGCCGTGGATTATTTTCTATCACATTCATAAGAAAACCAAGGACCTCTCTAAAAAAAATTGTTTAGTTAAACATGGTAGTAAAAATAATTTTGACAGTACAGATATTGTGTTAATTATTTACATGTGAGGGTGTGTTTGAAAGGCCACATGCTGTCCCTAACTCTTCTAACCCTTTGAAAGGATTTACTTTGATAGAAAAAAATTGGACATCAAGGAATTATTCATATACATTTGCTGTGGTTTTCATTTAAGACAGGAAGGGGTTTTTCAAGGTTTTCCACGCTTTTATTTGATTTAATTTCATGCTCACTAGAGCCCATTTCTATCACAGTCACCGGCACCTTGAACTTGCTGTGATTTTCCTCTGTTAAGCAGCCCAGATGATACTCAGTAAGATTCTTGGACTCTAAGCCCCATGTCTTGGAAACAGACTTCACTGAATTAGCGAAGATTCCAGGGCATTCTTCTTACTGACCTGGTTAAGCCTTTGAAAATATACTACGGCCACTAGGATTTGCAGGCTTAGTGGACTTGCCATAAAAGGTTCCAGAGACCTTGGATGGCTCCGGTGCCTGGGGTGCAGTGGTTACACCTCATTAGCCCCAGAGCGGGGGCTGCCTTCCCCACTTTCCCCTGTGGTCTACATCTTCCCACTCTGGCTGTGGGGCCTTAGGAAGGCAGCAGAGTCACTGAGGTGCTCCCCAGGGGAGTGCAGACAAACGCACACCCACCCTGTGCTCCACTCCACAGGGATTTTGTCTTTATTTCTTCTTTGTCTGCTCACTGAAGAGTTTTGGTGGATTCTCTGAATGGCAGAGGTGATGTTTGCTGGAGTAGACAGTGAACGGTGGAGTAGAAAGTGAACAGGACGGAATTGTAGCTTCACATTTACTAGTGGGGTGCATCTGGAAGTACTTGTTACTGGGTCCCAGTTTCACCATCTGCAATGGTGGGTAAGGATCCTGACCTCAGAGGGCTGCTGGATGGATGAAATGATCTGTAACAAAATGAAATAAAGATAAAGGAAGTGGACGGGTGAGCCAGGGTCCATCGGCGCGTAGTAGGTACTTAACAAATCTTGCTGCCTCAGGCTACAGCCAGTTGAGGTTACCGAGGTTACCGTGCACTCCATACACGCCAGACTGGTTTTGACTTTAGCATCTGCTGTAGGTCTGTGTTCAAAACAGCCCTGCCTTCAAACGGGCACTAGCCTGCCTGCAAGGTGTGGCTAGGACCACCAGGGACCAGCCTTTGCCACCGGCCCAGGGAGGAGGGCTCTGTGATTTCTGGTCATCACGGCTCTGCGGCTCTGCGCTGTCAGCTGCCGCGGGAGATGAATATCTTGGTCTTGTTGCTTACTTTACATCGTGCGTCCCTGCCCATGTCCTCCCCACTGCATGAGTGAGGCAGGCAAACTTTAAAGCTGCACAGTGATTAAAAACAATAATCTGGGGTCTAATAATTCCCTTTCAGGCTGTGCAAACAGGAAGGTTTAAAATCACACAAGAACGATTTAAGGGAAAAGGCACACTTGTTTCTATTCCCGGCAAACATAAGCAGCTAGTGGGTCTGGTTTTAACGATCTTTACTTTCAGAAGGATCCATTACCCAGAGAGAGTATCTGTGTCCAGAATCTGCCAACAGGAGAGTGACTCAGGGCAGCTCTGGGGCTCAGAGAACTGAGAAGCCAGCTTTTGATGTGCCTTAACGCATATGGCTGGGCGCCATCCCAGGATTCCAAGTGAGGAAATCCCTAGTTCCTTTGTTTCCTTCCCTTCAGACTTCTCTGCTTATACCCCGTCTTCTCCCTTCCTGTATTTTCCCTCAACTCTTGCTCTCCTTTCTCCATCTTTCTCCTGCCTCCTCTCTTTTATGGGTAAAATCTGAAGCCAAGTGTCAGCTCAGAGGGCATAGCTTTCTGACTTTATCTCTTATGACCTGGAGCAAGTCACTTAACATGTTGGTATGTTCTTGAATATGTTGAAAATAGGGGAACCATATTTTTCACATAAGCAAGCATTTGCAAATGCATTTATTTTTTTTTTAATTTTTAGAAAGATTTTATTTATTTAAGACAGGGAGAGCAAGAGAGCACAAGCATGGGGAGCGGCAGAGGGAGAGGGAGAAGCAGGCTCCCCACGGAGCAGGAACTCTAATGCGGGACTTGATCCAGGAACCCAGGATCATGACCTGAGCTGAAGGAAGGCAGATGCTCAACCGACTGAGCCACCCAGGCACCCTGCAAATGTATTTATTAATCAGGTATCTACTATACACATTTGGATGCTAGACCCTGGACTGAAGACACAGGGTATGTGGATACAAAGATGATTAAAATACAGTCTCTACCCACTGGGTGATCACAATAAAGTAGAGAATAATACTCTACTCACAGTGTTGTTTCGAGAATTAAAGAGAGTAACGTAGTTAAAAGTATTTTATGAAGGTATAGAATTATCACACCACTATGTTGTAAACCTGAAATGAATATAACATTGTATGTCAACTCTAATTCAATTAAAAAAATTTTTGTGAACGAAATAGTTCATTACGAGAAGTAAGGTATTCACACTTTCAACTTCCTTTTTGTAACTTCTAAAAGGTTTAATTTCTGCTATCAAAATATTTCCCTTGGGTTGACCTAGACTTTCACTTGCAAGATAAAGTCCTGTTGGCATGTCTGAGATAAAGATTGCACGGCCATGATCTTAGGTATGGTAGACATTTGACCTCTTGTGCAGAGATTTAAAGTAAAAGGGCTCAGATACGCGACAGCATCTTCCTTTCTCATGTGACAACAAGCCATGCATTGGCAGACCGGGGCTGCTGTGACAGCTCCTCTCTGGGTCACTCTGTGGTTCCCTTGGGAGGATCCAAGATGGCATCGTGCATGATGGCTACCAGTGTTACGGCTGACTGTCAGCCAGCAAGGCAGAGGTAAGAGGCAAAGTGGAGGGTATGCCCCTTCCTTTGAGAAGTTGCCCATCTCCTTTTGCTTATGTCCCAAGAGCCAAAACTTAGAATTCAGTGACTCCACCTATCATCCGGAGAGGCTGGAAAATGAAGTCTTTATCCCGGGCATCTGTCACACCACCCCACATTCAATCTGTCAAATGTGTCCAGGTTCCAGCCTCTTCTCACCATTTCACTGCTTTCACTCTGGTCCAACACACCATTAATCTCCTTTGGAGGACTGCAGTAGTGGCCTAACTGGTCCCTCCTCCTCTTGCCTCTCCTGAATCTTCACTCACCACAGAATGATCTTTTAGAAGTCAGATTTCTAACTCCTCTACTCAAAACCCTCTAGTGGTCCATGAGGCTCTCTAGGATGGGACTCCTGCTCTGACCTCTTCTCCTCTTCCCTCACCCACTCCAGTCACTCTTGCTCCCTTGCTGGTCCTGCAGATGGCAGACACACTCTTGTGTGGGGCTTTTTTACTAGCCATTCCCTCAGCCTGGATGGCCCTCCAGCTCAGATTGTCACATGGCTTGTTTCCTCACCTCCCAATCTTTGCTCGAACAGTGCCTTCCCATTGAAGTCTACCCTATTTAAAATTGCAAGCCCCTTCCCTTTCTCTGTACAACCAATCTGCCTTATCTTGCTCTACGTTTTTTATTATACAGTATACTTTCCTCGTTTACTATCTTTACTGATTTTTGTGTATCTTCCTTTGCTAGAATGACAACTCCAGGGAGGCAAAAATTTTTATCTTTTTTTTTTCCTTAACTGATACATCCCAATACCTAGAACAGTGCCTGGTATCTACTAGATACTCCATAAATATTCTTTGAATATAACATTGAATGAAAAGATGGAGTTGAACCCAGTTCTGATGACATCATTTAAGTGCTGGATCTATTGTGTCTGACGCAAGACCAATTCTGGACTTCTCAGGGCCACAGGTCAAAAATTCCTTTTTGTTTATTGATCCAAGAAAAACTGCTTAATTAAATTGGTTAAAGTTTGGTTTTTGTTATTTGCAAGAGAAGAGCCCTGGCCTCCATAGGGAGCTAATGTAGTTTGGGAAATCATGGAAGACCTGTCTGAGGAAGGGAGATTTAAGCTGACATTTGAAGAAGGAATAGGAACCAGCCAAACAAAGATCAGGGAAGGAGATGGGCAGTGCAGGGGGAATATTCCAGGATGGTGAGTGATGAGAGCCCCAAGGCGGGCAGGAATGAAAGCTGTCCATTGAAACTGAAATATGATGAATGAGGTGAAGAGTGGTGTGAGATGAAACCAAGAGGTGGCTGGGGCCATCATAGGGGCCTTGGAAGTATCAGGGAGGATTTTCAATGATATTATGAAGGCAATGGAAAGCCATTTATGGATTTTAAGCAGGAAAGCGCTATGACCTAGCATATTTTTCTAAAAGAACACTTTGGGTACTGGATGGTTAATGGATTGTGGGGTGTGTGTGTGTGTGTGTGTGTGTGTGTGTATCTGTGTGTGTGTCTGTGTTTGGGGGGAATATTGTGAAAGTGGGAGAGATCAGGGGTCCAGATGGGAAATGATAGTTGTTTGGACGTGAGTAGATGATAGAAGTAGATGAAATTGAGATATATTTTGGAGGTATAATCAACAGGATTTTGTGACAGATTGTCTGTGGGGGTGAGGAAGAAGGAGGCAACAAGAATAACTCCTAGGTTTTTGGCTTGAGCAATGCTAGGATGCAGGTGTCGTTTGCTGAGATGTGGAAGACTGGAGCAGGAGCTGACTGAAGAAGAAGCCTGCGGTCAGAGGCAGCGGGCCTGGTGCTAGATGCTTCTTAGCAGAGTATCAACAACGTTCTCTGCCATAGTTAGATGCTAATATGCCTTGAATGTGCTGGACAAGCAGTTTACTGCAGCACATTAAAATTGTTTTTCCATGAGAGAAAAGTAAGGACAGCATTGTATTTGCTTTGTTTTTCTCTGCAGATAATGAGGTTATTGTAAATTCCCTCAAAGCGAAAGCACAGTCCCAGCGAAAAGCTGGGTCCTGGTGTTAACGACAGCATCGCCCCGGAGATGTATTCGAGGGATAGTTAGAGTACCCCTTGCCGGGGAGGTTAACGAAGGTCTCCAGCCTCACATGGGGCGTTTGACCAGATGGGCTCTGTGGTCCTTCCAGCCTGGGGGTTCTGTGATTCAACAGGTCAGCCAGTGGAAGGCTAAAAGAAAGCAAAAGCTGGAAAGGATGAAGGAGGCCCCAGGGACGAAACAAGTTACTAAGTGGTCTTCAAGAATTCATTCATGTCCTCAAAGTAAGGAATTTACTCCCTCAGGTGGTCTGGACTTTTGAGCCACCTCTGCAGGCTTATTGTCTTCCCAATGTCAAAATATGAATACACAAATGAAGGTTAACGTTTTGCAGTAACATAACATTTTTGGAGTCTAAGTTTAGGATGAAGGCAAGGAAGAATATAAAGTTTATTGCTTGTGGAACTTAGAAGTGAAAGTTGGTTGTAGAGCCATACAGAGTGAAGTCTGAATACCTGCTCTGTCATTTTCCAGATGTGTGATCGTTAGCAAATGATTTAACTTCTCTTGGCCTCACTTTTCCCTTATGCAAAATAGAGGAATTTATAGATCTTGCCCCATATAATTGTTGTGAGGATCAACTGAAATTATGGATCCTGGCATGGAGTTAATTGCTCAATAAACATCAGCCTATGAGCAATTGGAGCTCATATGAGCCGTTTTAGAAACATTTTAGAAAATATAGAAAAGTTTGAAAAAAGGATTTTTATCACTTGCAACAGAGTTAACATTTTAAGCCTTTTTTCCAATTTTTTTTTTTTTTGTACATCGGTGTTACATAGTTATGATTGTGTTGAATTTCAGAGTCTGCTGTCATGGTCGGCTTGGGCTATTATAACAAAGTACCGTAGACTGGGTGCCTTACACAGCACACATGTATTTCTCACAGTTCTGGTGGCTGGGAAGTCCAAAATCAAGGTGCTGGTAGATTTGGTGACTGGGAGAGCCACTTCCTGTCTTATAGACAGCCACCTTTTCCCTGTGTCCAGATATGGCCTTTCCCTGGTGCATATTCCTGGAGAGAGAGAGAGAGAGAGACAGATACCCATCTTTCTCTTTTCTTTATCTCATAAAAGTACTAATCCCATCATGAGGGTCCCACCCTTCTGACCTCATATAAACCTATCACCCTCTAAAGGCGGCACCTCAAATACCATCATATTGGGGACTAGGACTTCAACTTGAGAATTCTGGGGGGACACAAACATTCAGCCCATAACACCTGCTTTTTGTCTCTTAATATTATTAGACCACTAACATTCTTCCTGTTGCTTTTTGTCGTTGTTTCCCCAATAAGGGTTTTATTGTTTTTTAATAACAAAATGTGAGGGGTGGAGTTGCTCTTTCTGTAGATATTTTCCTATTGCACAATACGATAGAGAGAGGATGGAAATGAACTCATATAAACCTGTTTTCATAGTTAGTTTCTGCCATTCGCTGGCTGTGTCATCGTAAGCAAGTTACTTAACCTGTAGAGGTCTCTCTACAACAGAGATGGTAGGCCTCTTCACAGGGCTGTGGTGGGGCTTAACTAAGATAACGTATATTGCGGTCACTATGTTAATAATATCCCAGTTATTAGAGCCTGATTTTCCATCTCCAGCAATTTTGTTGCCTAAGATTTTGAAAATAAGGTGCATGAAGGACACAAGATGCACTGGTGAGATTCATCCATGGGCTGAGTCACAAAAAATGTCAGATTTTGTTATTAAACTTGAATATTCAAAGGAGATGGGTATCAGAGGATGGTGTCTTCAGCGCCTCTGCTTTCTTCCCTCAGAAGAGTGTACGTGTGTATGGATTGCCGTGTTGGGGCACTCACTACACAGCATTGCAACCGTCTACTGTATTGCTCCATGACTAGATGCGCTCCCTTTGAGGAAGGGGCCTGCAAGTACCTCACTCGCACTTAAATGTCCAGGACTCAGCACAGGTCTTGGTTCAAAGAAGGTTCCCAATAAAGACATGCTGAGTGAAATGACCGGATGGTTGGATGAACGGATGAATTAACATCGTCATGGAGAGGGGGCAGAAAAACACCGTATTTGTCACCCTAACAGGATTTCCATTCTCCTTCTATGTTCTGAGCAGGCAGAATGATTGGAAGAATAAAACAATAACTATGGGGCGCCTGGGTGGCGCAGTCGTTAAGCGTCTGCCTTCGGCTCAGGGCGTGATCCCGGCATTCTGGGATCGAGCCCCACATCAGGCTCCTCCGCTGAAAGCCTGCTTCTTCCTCTCCCACTACCCCTGCTTGTGTTCCCTCTCTCGCTGGCTGTCTCTCTCTGTCAAATTAATAAATAAAATCTTAAAAAAAAAAAGAATAAAACAATAACTAAAAAAAAAAAAGAAGGCCCAACAGAATTTAATAAAGCAAGATGCACACTGTTGTCTTCCCAGGGGCTGAGGAAATTAGAATTCATATTTGAGTCACATACAGGATATGATGGCAGACTCCAGGGTTCTGTTTATCAGCTTGGCTTTGGTAGAAAGTTTTTGTCACGATCTCTGTGAGCAGTCATATAACCAAACCATCCAAAGTGTCAAGAGAAAACCAGAAACTTACCAACCATGAGTAGAATTGCTTTAGCTTGTTTGTAAGTTTGACGAAATTAAACACGTTATTAGCAATGTATGCAAGAGTTCCATATCAGCAAGGCTACAGGGTAAGTTAGGAACCTGCCTAGAACCTAACCATTTGCTTTATGGAATGTCAGAAGTGTTAAGGAGATTGGGGTCTCTCTGAGGTGCCAGTCCCAACACTCCCCACTATTGGTTCTGAATCAGTTGAGTCAAAGAGAAGGAGATTAAAATATCAGACCGAGACTGGAGAAAGTCACCTCAACTTGAAGCCAAATTAGCTTCCTCCCACTTGCCTACCTGGTCACAGGAAAGATCAATGGGGCAAAAAGCTTCCTCCCCAACACCCCCGCCCCCCCGGAAGAGCCACCCTTCTCACAGAGAAGGTGGAGAATGCTCACAGATCACAAAACAGGAAAGAAAGACAGGCCATGTGGGAATAGCAACCTTGAATACCTTACTCCTGGTCAGTACAGGATCGTGAGCTAGTGGAGTTTAAACTATTGGCAAACCATCAATCACTTGTAAGTTATTAAGGGGTGGAAAGACCAGAAATTTTGCTCTAGCAGAATGTTCTGGCTGTCTACTGCTGCTTAATAAATCACTCCACACTGCAGTATTTTGTTTTTTTACAATTCTGTCTGTTGACAGTCTCAGTTGGGTGGTGCTTGCTTAGGGTCCTTCATGTGGCTATTGTCAGAGACAGCTGCTGGCATTGGAATCATCTGAAGACTTCTTCATGTCTGGCACCTGGGCCGGATGACTGGCCAGCTGGACACTGGCTGGGACATCTCTCCTCTACTGCCTTCTCTACTTTTGTAGCTTGGGCTTCCTCAAAGTATGGAGGACAGAGTAATCAGATACTTACATTGCAGATGGCTTCCCTCATGGCAAGTTTTCCAAGAAGCCTCAGTGAAAACTGCAAGGTTTCCTAGGACCTAGCTTTGCAAGTCCTAGAACAGACTTCTGCTACATTGTACGGTCATGCAAGTGACCAGGCCCAGCTCAGAATCAAGGGGAGGGCAACTAGATTCTGCCTCTCGATGAGAGGAAGAGCGAAATATTTGTGACCATCTTTAATTTTTACTTCTCTGAAGTTCCTTCATGGAAACATGAGGGCAGGGAGATGACAGCTAACAATTATTGAAATACTCTATGTCAGGGGCACATGACAACTATCACTGCTCATTCTCACGAAGACCCTACAAAGTAAGTGTTACTATCCCCATTTTACTAGTGAGGAAGCTGAGGCCCAGAGACATTAAGTGACTTGTTGGTCGATTGGTGGCAGAGTGAAAGAACAAACCCAGTTATACCTGATTCCAAAGGTTTTGTTCCTTCTGCTACATTACACTGTCATGTATCTATTTTGAATTTCTCATTTTATGGAGGAGAAAATTGAGGGCACCTTAAATGGCTGTGAGCTGGTAGATTCTCTTTTTTCTTTTTCCTTTTTTTTTTTTTTTAGATTTATTTATTTTTAGAGAGAGACGGAGAGACAATGTGAGCAGGGGGAGGGGCAGGGGAGAAGGAGAGAATTCTCAAGCAGACTTCCCACTGAGTGTGGAGCCTGACACAGGGCTCCATCTCACAACCCTGAGATCATGACCTAAGCTAAAATCAAAAGTCAGACGCTCAACTGACTGAGCCACCCAAGCACCCCAAACTGGTAGATTTTAAAGTAATCACTTCCATGATAGTTTCCCTGGCCCAGTATTTGCTCTTGTCCAAAATTAATGAGTTTATAATGAGCAAAGCCCGTATCCTACCTTATGAAATGTGCTGCGAGATGGGAAAGACTACTTTCACCCCAGAGCTCATCAAGAGGGCTTTTCCAACAGCAGAACCAAGGAGGAGGGCCTATCATGGTACCACACTGCTGGAGGATGAGAATTCATAGAAGCCCCTCCCTCACCATGTGGCCAGGGTTCCCACTTAGAACCAAAAGTTTCTCTTAGTCTTTCTTGGAATCAAATACAAAGTTCTTATGTTTACTACAGTTCCACATCAGTGGTTCTTAACTCTACAACACCCACTTTTAATAATAAACATTATAAATATCTTTTAAAAAAAATCCTGAAATGGAAATCATACTACCAACCCATAAAACTCAAAGATAAGCATAGAGGAGAAGTAAAAGGAAGGTATTTATAACAAAATGATATGGACTTTAGCAAGTAGATACAGCAACGCATCTACATTTTAAGTTGTACAGGTTTAGTGGTTCTCAAACTGTGATGAAGAACCAGTTTAGAAAAAAGTTCTATCTACTACAAACTGATACTTTTGTAAAATATAATAAAACTGTTGCTATAATGAGCAATTGGGATAAGGGTTCCCAGAAGGTTACTCTTACTTTTTATACCTAACTGACAATGGACTGGTAAGTTTGTAGGTGAGCTCTTGGGGGAGGGGGGTGGATCCCACTTTGAATAGCACTACCTTAGATGAAGTAATGCTCACAACCCTATCAGGTAGGTATTATTTAGAGTCCCCATACCACAGGTCAGGGGACTGAGGCACTGAGCAAGCAGTTCTGTAGCTGCCCAGAACTCTGATCCAGATCCAAGCATTTTGGCACAGCCAGTGCAGCCCTCTTGGCTCTGATGGATACAGAAAAGGATTCACAGAGGCCCTAGAACATGCACAGCCCTTTGGAAGAAACAGATAAATAATAGGTTAAATATTTTTTTATCTTGATAACGTTTTTATCATTGAGTAAAAATTTAGGGACAAAACTCTCACCCCACTGGAATGGTGCTCAGCTCCAAAATTCTCCAGCCAGCTTTTCAGGAATTCTTTCATTTTACCTCCAGGTGAACAGCACACATCTTGAAACCATCCAAACCTCCAGTTCCCCGTTCTGAGTCTTCACCAGCCTTCGTTTTGAAGAGGCCTGGGGGATGCGGGCAATGGCATTTCTTATGCCCAAGTTCAACATCTTTTCCAGCAACACGTGCACCCCTCCTGAAGGAGCGTGGAGAGGACATGATGAGGGCTTAATTGGCGCATCTGTTCCCATGTCTGCTCGTGAGCAGCCTGTGATCACAAACAACTCATTTAGGGGCACGTCAGTCTCTCCCTAAGAGGTACCACCCCCACACCATTTGCGGACCACACACTCTGGTGTGTGAATCACCTCCTAGGATGAGTGACTATTGACTCACTGTTCCAGAGAGCTTCCTATGGAAGCAGCAGTTGCCCTACAGCCTTGGAAAGAGAGCAAAACAACTTCTGAAGGAAATGAACCCCATCCCTTTGTTAGCTGTGAGGCCATTGCAGCTGCACGCGGGCCTCACTTCCCACCGTCAACAGCATCCAAATTTCTGCAGGCTCCTGAGGCCCTGGCTTACCACAGCTCAAGGGGCAGCTTCCCAAGTCTCTCCGGCAGTGCCCCTCGGGGGTTCTGAGACTAATTATTTAAGAGAGACATTTATTGAGCACTTACTATATGCCAGGAACTGTATGAAACAATCTACGTATACTATTTCATTTTATTCTCAAAACAAAGAATAATAGGAGGTCGGGGCTATTATGATTTCTACTTTGTAATTGATTAAAACTGAGGCACAGAGTGGTTGAGAACCTGTCAAAAGGCAGAGAGCTGGGAAGTGGAAGAACCAAGGCACTTTGGCCCCAGAGTGCTTGCTCTCAAGTGCTGAGCCTTAGCGACCATTCAGTGTTGGTGCAAGGGCCTCATCATCCACAGGTGCATTCTTCCACATTTATTGGGCACCTGCCTTGGGCTCACTCAAGCTATAGCGTATGCAAAGAGCATAGCATCACACCTGGTCTAAGGGCCTTGACATTCATAACATCTCATCAGTGTGCTCACCTAGTGATGGGATCCAACCTCTTATAGAGGCTGGGGAAAGAGCCAAGAAGATAGCATATCAAAAACACCCCATACAGCCTGGCCTGTGGTAGATACCCAACACATACTAGTCACCCATCCTCCCCCAAGACACACATGAGAAACTCAAAGAATGTGCAGTTGTACGAACAACGTAGACATGTAATGAACACTTATGAAGTGATTAGAACTCTAATGGAAGCACGTTAGATTTTAGGATAATGTGAATGGGAATTGTGATGAGTTTGTAATTTTATGTGTCTTAAATACTTTAGCCCTAACAATCCTGTGAATTTGGTATCATTGTGCCCACTTAATAGGTGAGGACATTCTGTAGACATGGTACCGAAGAAGTAAGTAGACTTTGTGGAAGGTAGAATTTGGGGGATGCTCAATTGTAGACATTGTTTACTAAGCATCTTCTGTGTGCTAAGATTGTTAATACACCCCACTGAGGTCTCACATACTTTGTAATGGGGAAACTGAAGCTAAGGAAGATTCGGAGGCTTGCCTAAGGACAGATATCTAGTGTGTCTCAAACACCGTTTGTAGTACAGGATAATATTACTGATGCTGACTTTGCAGTGTGAAAGTCAAATTGGATAGAAGCAGATTTAGTATCATTTTGAAGTTTGTTTCAAGGTGCACATAGTTTTCTGCCCTTTAAGCACATTTTATTTTATTTAGTTTTCCAGATGTGCCATGACAAAAATAACATTCAAGTATTTCTGGGTTTCTTCCGGAAAACAGGCTTGAGGATAAAGATGGTCCCTGAAAGCATCTGTGATCTCAAAGGCTAAGAGATTGACAATGAGTGAAATGTGTCATGAGCCACATTCAGTGCATCAGCCAGATCGACTCAGGCACAAGGAGAGGTGGTGGGTTTGGTGGAATGACGAGAAGTTCCACCCTTTTAATTGGTTCACCAGTCTTGGTATGAGTTCCTCACTGATCTCTGAATAACAGAGCGTGAATGATGAGAGTTTTCAAATCTTCTGAGTCTCACTGCCCAGCTTTGGTCTACCGTAAGTACGGACCCCTCCAGGGCAATGATACGCAAGCTTGGTGGACATGTGTGACCCAGACAAAATCCAGAAATTGGTTGGAGTTAAAGTTCTGGTAAATCCAGTATATGGCTGAGATTTTGCGCCACCAAATATATTGGCTATCCAGCCTATGACATGTTTCCAAGTGGGCAGCAGTTTGACACGTTCAGCAAAGCTAAACATGGGACTTGGTGCTGTTACCAGTTGGACTGCCTGCAGAAAAACGGTCCACAGCCATGGAAAAGGATGGCCGGATTTGGTGAAATAATTTTTCTTTCTTGTTTTACTTATCATCTAATAGACCAAACATTTATAAGAAAGGACTCCGGGGACACCTTCCCACTGTATGTATGAGCGTCTGGATTTGAACCCAGTTCTGTTGGACTCTAAATGTCTGTGTTCATCTTACAGAGCTATGCTCTTCTCTGGCAATGTGACATTTAAGCCGCGTTGTAACAAATGAAAAGACGTTTTTCCAGATGATTAAGAGGCAAAGGGCATCATAAGCCAAGGGAACAGCACAGGTAGGAACAAGGCCCTGAATTGTGGGCTGAACTGTCAAGACAATGTAAGGTTACACAGATAATGCAAGGGAAGACTTGCAATCAGACGTGTTTGAATGCATTGAAATATGCCACTTGCCATTTATTCATCCATTTGGTAATTAAACAAATGTGTATTGAGTTGCCTCCTATATGCCAGGTAACACTAGAATTAGAATTGAATTAGAATTGGAAATCACTAGAGACCCTTGTCAAAATATCAGTGCTCCTTATATCTAGGATTTCTTCTTCTCCTTTAAAACAAACAAGTCTACAAAACTTTGTCTCTTGGCAAACTAGCAGCGAAAGTCTTCTCTGAATGAAGCAGGTCTTTGAGTGAAATAAGACATGAATACTTATGATAGATTAAAGGCAGGCACATAAAATAAAGATAAATGGAAAGAAATCACAACCCCAGCCCAAAGTGTAGACTCCACCTCCCCGGGCCCAGGCTAGCCACCTCTCAGCAGCCCCACAAGGGGCGGAGTCAAGAAGGTGTCAGGGGTGGGTGGTACCACCCATGAGATTTCCCTATGAGCCTTGAGCACCTCCCTTCCTGCCACACCTAACCTCTGGGCTGGGAAGCATCTTGGTTGTCCCATGGTTCAACCTGCTGATTCTGCTGAAGCCCAGAGATGAAAGCGACTACTCAAGTTCTCTTAGGCACCTGTATTGGCTCCTGTCTTTTCAATCTCACTGCCAGGGTCTTACTTCAATGTCTCCTCGTTTTTTGCCTGGATTATACCAATAGCCTTCTAACGATTGCCTGCCTACATGCTTGTCTCCTTCCATCCTCCACACAGCAGCCCCTAGACCATTCAGAAAAGCAATGGCCTTACTTCACTTTGTTCCTCAAAACCATTCAGTGTTTCCATATTGCCTTGGGCTCTGCTTCTCAATCTGTGTTCGTGACCAGGTCTAGACGGTGCTCAGAACCATAAGATAAACATCGCTCTAGAATGTTGATTTTCTTGATGGCTAATAATTACAAATACTATCTTACGTGAGAACAAATGAACATATTATAGATCAAGATGAGAAACTTGGGTGAATTTAAAACATTTCGAAGAATTTTCTTGTAGCAGCTGCTGTCAGAACCCATGGGAGTAAAAGTGTATTCTTTTCTGCCATTAAGGGATGCTTTAGCGGGAGAAGTCCATCATGTCTTAGACCATAGGATAAATTCCAAGTATCCGACCCTTGATTTCTCCAGGATCTTTTCATTTGTGGCTTGCCACCCTGTTCTCTTCAACGGGTCTCTTGCAACTCTACTCACCAATCATCCCACATCACCACACATAACAGCTACCGTAGCCTTCAGGATTCAGTCAGAATAAGAAACCACTGTAGGTATCTCAAACAGGAATGAATACTACACAGGAAATTAGATGCTTGCAAAGCTGTTAGAAGATCTGGGGAAAAAAGGTTAGGAAAACCACTGCCAGTGTTCAGGGAAGCAGGAAGTATAGGAATGACAGGAAAACGATCCCTAATAACCTATGTTGTCGGCAGCAGCCTGTTGGGTGATTTTCAAGAGGATGCCTGGAAGCTGCAGACCCTAGAAGGACCTTGTGTCTATCACCTGCCAAAGACCAAGACAATGGCTTTTGCTTCTCTTCTGCCTTTCTATTGCATGTATGGCTCTAATCCAGACTCTGTGTTACGAGCTAAACTCCAACACCGACCCAATTCACATGTTGAGGTCCTAACCTCCAGTACCTCAGAATGTGGCTGTATTTGCAGATAGGGTCTTTAAAGAAGAATGATAATTAACATAAAATGAGGTCTCATGGGTGCTAACTTAATGCAGTATGACTGGTGTCCTTTTATAAGACAAGGTTAGGACACGGACCCACAAAGGGAAGGCCATGTGAAAACACAGGAAGAAGGTGGCCATCCACAAGCCAATGGGAGAGGCCTCAGAAGAAGCCAACTCTGTTGATACCTTGGGTTCTGTCTTCCAGCTTCCAGGACTGTGAGAAAATAAATTTCTGTTGCGTAAAGCACCCAGCCTGAGGTACTTTGTTAGGTAGCACTAATAAACTAACATACTCCAGGAGTAGGACTTTTCTAAGACATAGTTGCTAGGCTTCCAACCCCCATGTTATAAGGAGAACTCAGAAGGGCAAAAATGGCCCTGAGTTGCCAAGAGACAATCTGGCACAGCTGGCCTGAATTGGGCGCATGCTGAGAATCAGGCATGGATCGAAGCACTTCGCACATGTTATCTCAATTTGATCTTCCTCTCTACTGATTTAAAGTCATTCTCTCAGCCACACTGTGATATACAGGTAGGAAAATGAGGCTCAGAGAAGTGACTTTTCCACGGTCACCCAGCTTGTCTCCGGTAGTGGGAACCTGGCATTGACTCCTGTGGAGGACCTCTCAGCCACTGCAAATGTGCTTTCCTCACTGGTCTACCGGGGAACCTCTGTGGGTCTTTAAGTCCAATTTAAGTCCTCTGGTCCTTTTTTTTTTTATCAGCGACCATACTCCCCACCCAGTGCCAACCTCCTTCCTCCTCACAGAGCACACCATTTCCTTCTTTATTCCCCCCACAATGGTATTATGTATGGACTTCTAACTCGCACCAAGTAGTATCAAAGATTGGGAATGGCCGATGGTGGGAGAAAGAATAAGTAAAGTGTGGTCTATTTACTCAATATAATGTTATGTAATAATACTATTATGATATAAGTCAATATAGGGTTGTAAAGAAGAGCTTATAATAATTTTAAAGACAGATTTGTTTCGAATAATCCTAAGTGAAAAAGCAGGATTTGGTGTGATCATATGTACTTAAAAAAATAAAATAAAATCCCAAAGAAGGAAAAAATGGAAGGAAATACTCTCAGCCATGATTATCTTTGGATGATTTTTGTTCCCTTAGCTTTGTTGCTTATAGTTTGCTTCAGAATTAGCTACGAAGGAAATGAATTTTTTTATAATGGGCTTTTGAAAAATCTGCATCCCGTACTAAAGAATTTTGCTGGCAATCCCCTTATGTTCTGCTGAAGGACACTGTTCAGAAGAATTCTCTGATGGGGAGAGAAAGGGCCACTGAAGCATCAAGAACATGGAGGCTCAAGAAGGAAGCCAAAGACCAAGGAGCGTTAGGTCCTTCTACCCCACAGGATAAGTGGCAACTCCTGAGGGCCTTCTCAGAGCAGCCTGGGCAACGTTGATACTTCCATGGTGCCCAGGCTTGAAGGGAACTAACATTGCTAAACCCTGGCCCAACCTGGCCCCTTCTTGAATCCAAAATAAGGCTAATTCTTCACATGACACCCTCTATTACTCCATGGGAATCCTCTCTAGATTTGGGCTCATGAGACCAGAAATTCTGTCTGTCTGGCTGCTGGCTGTATCAGCAGCATGTCACACAGAGCAGGTACTCAGTAAATGTTGTAGAACGAATAAACACAGGAATGAGCGAATGAACGAATGAATGAATACGGTCCATGAGTTTTGTCTTCTCCAGGACAAGTATCCCCAGTTCTTTCAACAAGTGTCCTCTGATGTGGTTCCTGGACCCCTCACCACCTTCTTTTGTATGTCATCCGACTTGGCAGTGCTCCTATTAGAATGTAGAGCTCAGCGATCTGCACAATGACCCCAGGACCCATAACTTCCCTCATTTAGAATAATCTGTCTTTAGGATGCAGCTCGAGATCTTAATAAATGTTGACCAAGCCACTTATGTTAAAAAGAAATCTGGGCTGTGTTTTTAGGGTAGGGCCATGGTTATAAATCCCAACAGCACCGTGGTCCCCATTTTGATCATTCAAGACATCGCGCAAGGTAGTAGAAAATGCATAGGACCAGGAGCTGAAAGACCTGGACACTGCCCATTGCGGTACTTCTAGCTGATGCTGGGTACCAGGCTCACTCTGGGCCAGGCATGGTGTTAAGTGCCTCACACGTGGATTCGCATTCCATCCCTGTTGAAAACATAGATGCTATTTTTAACCTTGTTTTACAAATAGGGGGATTGAGGTTTAGGGAGGCCAAGCTACTTGCCTAAGCTTGTCTCCATTGTTTAATTGCCAAGGAATCTTGAGCTGGTCACTCAGGCTCTGTGCTTCATGTTCCTTATCTGTCAAACGAAAAAAATACCTACCTTGGAGTGTTATTGGGAGGATTTATTGAAAGGATGCAGTGAAAGTAACTATTAAGCCCCACAGATTTGCAATACATTATCATAAAGGCTCTGACTCTCCAGCACACAGTCTGGAGACCTAGACTCCAATTTCCTCTCCTCGTCTGTGCATTCCACATTGCTGTCAGTTGAGGTAACAAATGTTTTCTTCCTTTCTCGGATCCTGGCCTTTTTGTAGATTAAGAGTAATTACTCCCAAATGGATACATGAAAGTCCAATTTATGCCTAACATACATCAAGCCGTCCATAAATATGCGTTTATATTTTATTTATTATTCTTCATGAAATCTATTTCAAGTGAAAACAAACAAATCCACTCTTTCCAAGCATTAGGCGATCTCAGCCCCAAAGGTGTCTTTCTGCATTACTCTTCCAGCAGAGGGCACTGTTTCCCTAGAAAGCAGGTGATTCTCTTTCAAACAGGATCGTCAGATTTTGGAGGGGGTACAGTTTCCCAGGGACCCCAGAAATAAATGCATAGTAAAGTACAGGGAAAACAGGGAAATTGCCATTTGGGTCTACTTCCCAGAGACAATTTTCAGTTAGCACCGAAATGCCAATGCTTGTGTTTCACAGTATTGGGTCAGTTCCCCTCATTTAGAAATCACAGAATGTGATGGGGTGCCTGGGTGGCTCAGTCCTTAAGCGTCTGCCTTCAGCTCAGGGCGTGATCCTGGCGTTCTGGGATCGAGCCCCACATCAGGTTCCTCCGCTGGGAGCCTGCTTCTTCCTCTCCCACTCCCCCTGCCTGTGTTCCCTCTCTTGCTGGCTGTCTCTGTCAAATAAATAAATAAAATCTTAAAAAAAAAAAAAAAAGAAATCACAGAATGTGATTAGAGCCTTACAGACCATTTAGCCCACAGGTCACAAAGCAATAGCCTGTGGGCTAAATTCAGCCCACATTCATGTTTTTCCCCCCTGGATTATTATTATTATTATCATTATCATTATCATTAGACCAATATTAGTTTAAGCAGGAGATTGAACATGAAAAAAAGATTTCTTAGCATTTCTTTGAAAAAGAATCAGAAACTCTCATAACCCTGAGCCCACAGGCCACCATGATGACAACTGGCTGGAGTTCAATAAATTCCACCGTTCCGGACAGGGCAGGTTTTGCTCCTTCCCTGTAGTCTCCATCCAGCCTGCCCCATGGGTTTACACCATCTATCTAGACCCAAAAGTACTTGAGTTTGAGACCTGCAGATTCTGGTCCAACTTCTTCGTGTTACAGGTGAGGAAAATGTAGCCCAGAAACAGGAAGGCCTATGCTCAAAGTCACACCACAAGGAGGTGCCAAGACCAGACTAGATACCAGGCTTCCCAATGAGGTCTCTTAAAAATGAAGATTGGTCTTGACACTTGCTCATGCCTTAGCAGGCAGGGAGCTTTGGCCCTTGACTCCTCTGGCAGGAGGCTGGGCTCCCCAGCAGGTGGGAGGGACCACAAGGAGGTTCCAGACAGTGTAAGAAGCAAAGTGGAGGAGGGCAGAAAGGGAGCGGGGAGGCTCAGTTTTGCTTCTCAGACTCCTGATTTCTTCTACAGATGGGACAGGGCTTGGAGAGCAGAGTCAAAAAGACTTAGTTCCTCAAAATGTCTGGGCCTTTGTTTCCTCATCTGTAAAATGGAAGCACTATTACTTTGTGGAGGTGGCATGAAAATTATTCATTCTATGAGTAAAGCGTCTGTGATCCCTTCAATTATTGCCTGCCTACAGAGGGCACAGCCATGCCTGGAATGGCTGGTGGAGGGGGGAGTGGGGGGAGTCCTCAGGAAATGGGCGCAATTATCGAGGAGAAACAGGAGAGACAGAATCTCTGTTACTTAGCACAGACTCTATGCTTTGGGCTTCAAGCCCTCCATGTTCCATTAGCTCTTTTCCTAAACCAGTGGTTCTCACCTTGGCTGAGTATTAAAATGTCCTGGGGTGCTTTTATAAATCTTGATACCCAGGCTGCCTCCCAGACCAAGTGAGTCAGAATCCCTCAGGGTGGGATCCAGTCATCAGTGCTGTTTAAAGTGACTCGTGTCACTCCAGCATGCAGCACAGGTGAGGCCCATTGTCCTAAATCCTCTCCCTACCCTGCCACAGCTCCAACCCTTTTCCTTACCTAAGAACCACCCTAGTATGCACGTCCCCTCCTCCAGCCCTACCCTTGCTCTTGGGCTCTGGACAGATTCATTAAACCCCTCTGAGCTTTCTTTTTCTTATCAGAATAACAGGGCTATAGAGGACACAGTTGGTGGCTCTCAGCATCCAGGACCTCCTTTTCCTCTCCAAGAACAAGGCTGATTTTGGAAGCGGACCAGCTCTGGGAGTAAGACTGGTTGGCCTCAGGGTTATTCAATCATCCTTGTTTTGGAATGATGGGTTTCGAGATGAGACTGTGGACCCAAATCTGTTAGGTAAGATGTGAGAGGAGGCTTCTAGGAAAAGCTCTCCTGCTCCTGAAAGAGAGCAAGAAAGATGTGCGTTATCTTGATTTGACACTTGAAGTTGTTGCCACCGTCTCGTGACCAGGTGGAGGATTAAGGCAGCACAGGGGTGCAACATTTAAAGATTAATTGTAAGTGGAGTTTTTAGAAGATTAAGTCCGAAGGATGATGAGCAGAAAGCTAATATTTGCTGAGTTCCTATCATGTTCCAGATCGTCCATTAAGTCTAGTACGATCTGTGCTCGCTCGTGTAAGTCTGATAGCCGTGGTCTGGCATTATAAAGTAGTCAGCTATGGACTTAGATCTGTTGATTTTAACTTCAGCTCCATTTTTAGGTAAATGATTTAAACTCACTAAACCTCAGTTTTCTTATCTTTGAAATGGGAATAATGGAACCTACACATCATGGGATTGTCGGTAGGATTACATCAATGAACTAAATAAACGACATAATGCATGTAAATAATCTACCACACCATTAAGACTCCACAAAAACCAGGTGTTAACGTGTTTTTGAAAATAAACTCTCGAAAGTGGATTATTCCTATTATTGCTGTACTCATCATCCACTCTTTACGGAGGAATAATACGAGAATTGCAAAACCCATTGACTTGCTTAAGATCCCACAATATGTAAGTGGCAAAGCTGAGGTTTAAACCCAAGAATTCTTACTCTGAATCTGTCTCTTGTGCCTTTCCTCTCATCTCTGCTCGCCAAGCTCGGTTGGTGAAATCCCAACATTCTCCCACAGCAGTGAGAAGTGCCTGGGGGATTCTTCCACAAACCCAGGTTTGCAAGCAAACCAGGTGAAAAGGAGAAGCTGAGCTTGAGGCATGCCTGTGACTGGGTAACTGAAAGGCAAGGAGCCCTTCAGCAGGACACTTAGGAGGTTTGCAAATAACAAAGGATCATAGGACCATAGACTATCAGGGTTCAAAGAATCCTTTAGAGATCAAATCACTCCACCCCATGTTGGAATTCCAGCCGCTCACCCCTTGAGAAGGGGGCTTCCTACTTTCCAGAGTGGGGTCGTTTTAATTATTAAAAAGTTCTACCATTTGTTGAGACAACTCTTGCCTCTCTTGAGCTTCTATTGATTGTTTTAAAACTAATTCTTCTGCTACGTGGCAGACCGCCCTTTGGAAAGGTGGTGATTCATTCACAGCTGCCAGCTCATTCACCTGAGCCTTCTCTTCACCTCCAAGCTCCCCTCCCCCAGCTTTCTCAACTGATCCTCTAACAGTTCCAATCCCACTACTATCCTGACCCCCTCTTTTTTTTTTTTTTTAAGATTTTATTTATTCGAGAGAGAGAGAGTGAGCATGAACAGGGGTTGGGGTAGGGGGGAGAAGGAGAAGCAGACTCCCCGCTGAGCATGGAGACTGATGCAGGGCTGATCCCGGGACCCTGGGATTATGACCTGAGCTGAAGGCAGATGCTTAACCAACTGAGCCACCCAGGTGCCCCCGAGCCCTCTTTCGATATAAGGAGACAGAAGTGCAATCAATACCCAAGGAATGATTATCTAACAGTCAGAGATGTTCAGCAATGGATCAGTGGTTGATTTGCAACATCACTGCTTGTAAATTAGACCTAAAAAAAATCACTGGGTGAGGGGGAAACAGTTACCTGGGGGTGGGTGTCTATTGTTTTTGTTTGCCCAACATCCAGACTACCTCCTATGGGACTAGGATTAAAATTCACTTCGGTGAATGATCAAAGTCCTCCGGGTACAGTCTGGCTAGTACAGTTAGCAAGGTGCCCTACTCCCCTCTAGCTGGGGCAGAAACATGGCCCTCGCTGGGCTGCCCAGAACTTCCCTTCCTAACTGAGCATGTACGTGGTTGGAGCCTCTGGTTGTCACAGCGGCTCTTGGACAAGCCGGTGCGTAGTTCCTGCAAAACCCCTGGAGTAGCTCGCTTCCTCTTCCTGTCTTACTAAGCCTACTTCCCCACTTTCCTTTTGAAATTTTGAATTCCCTTGTATTTTCCAGAAAACTCCTTCGTGGCATATATTAGCCAGGTACAGTTTCTGTTGCTTACAAGTAAAGACTCCTGGTTTACGTGGTAACGGAATAGGGGGACAAATAATATATGGAATACTAATTTAAAAGTCTCGAAACACAGATAAAGAGAAAAATAAAGATAACATTTACTTTACTCAATATTATTATACTTATTGTTACATGCTGTATTTATTCTATACGGTCTGTATGTATGACAAATATTTATTTTAGTTTTTTTTTTAATTAAGTTTTTATGGTAAGATAACTTGTGCTCATTGTAGAAAATTGGGGGAAAACCCCCCAGAAAATCACATATTACATATTACCTATATAAAATCATCGCTCCGCTGGGAAAAACGTGAGTCTTTGCCTGAGGGCAGAACTTGGGCCCTTCCGCACCAGCCCGATTTCTTGGTTACTTTTTGGTGTGTTTTTATTTCACTGGGAATGTGGGCCAGTGCTTATTTTCACAGCCAAATTAATTAATGAGAAAATCCTCAGACTTTCCATCTATCACTTCCAAACACCCACTTTTGATGAGTCAGTTGCCATTTGAACAATATAGGATAATTTTCAAATTAATTAAAGCAAGACAACAATACGGCCCATTTCTTACTCAAGTATCTCCAAGGGATTCTGACTTCATTAATCTTTGGACCACCGCTCTCAAACAGAGGAAGGACATTAATCATGTCTCTCCGGCGGGTGGGGGAGGGGCAGGACCCAGCGAGTGAGCCATTTGTCGGGTATAGAGAAGTGCTGGGGTAATTGGGACTACCTCCAGCTTGGAGAGTTTCTCTCTCTTTTTTTTTTTCTCCACCAGACAATCAATCAGTCATATCTATAGATTTAGTTGATAGCTATTTTGTGCTAATTGTTTTGCCAGTACGTAGGGGAATGTGAAACAGACAACTCTGAGATCTAATTCCCATTCCCTTTCTGCCCAAGGAGCAAGAAGAGACAGATATGTAAGGAACTAAGCAGGGAGATAAGACTGTGGTGTTCGTTAAGTGTAAAGCAGCTGCTGTTTCTTTTCTGAATACAGTGTAAAACCAAGTTTCTTAGCATCTGTACCTTTTCTCTGCTTCTGCCAAGTATTTTTAGGATCCGCTATGCACCAGGCACTTTCACATGTTATCTCTTCTCTCAAGTGCTCACAACAACCCAGCAAAGGAGACACTCCCATTTTTATCCTGCAGATGGGGGCGTGGAGGTGGCCCAGCCAGGGACCCCTCTCCCTCTGTCCACACTCTTCCTGCGTGCTACCGTGTCCTAACCTCCAGCATGCTCAGGGGTCCTGGGCTTCTATCTCAGGCCAGCTCTTTCTCCCTCTCCTGAACTTGAAAGTCATACCCAAGTCACAGCGGGCATCTCCACCTAGAGGTCCTGCAGGTATGTTTCAGAGCAAAGCCCTCTTGTTTCGTCCCCCAAATCTATTCTGGCTCTTTCCTTTCTAAGTCCCAGAAAATGGTGTGGTCTGCTGACACTCTAGTGGGAGTGCTGAGAATCAGCCTGGATGCCTCCCTCTCCTGCACGACCTTCTCTGGTTCAATCAGCCATCATTTTTACTTCTTTCAACTATTTCAAAATCTTCCCTGTCTCCATCTCCATGACTATGGCCCAGGCTCTCCCCCTTTATCTGCTACTTACTACACCAGCCAGCCTGTCTCTTCTTCTCCAAGCCACACCCCTCTCTATCCCATCTCCCTCCCATGCTTCAGCCAACAGGATTTTCATAAATGCATACGGTCATGCTATTCACCTGCTTAAAAATCATTCAATGGCTCTCCAGTGCCTGGGCTACAAAAGCCAAACTTCTATGCATACCATAAAGGTCTCTCAGGATCTGTTTTTAGTCCACCTCCCACCTTCTTGCTTTTGTTCTATTTTTTCTGCCTAGAGACTTGTCCCCTCTCTTCAACACCAAACTCCCATTCGTCTGTCAAGATCTAGCTCGATACTATCTCTATTACAGGAAGACTTCCCTGACCAGTGAGATGGAAAAAAATCTTGTGATGGAGGAGAATGAGATTAGGTATTTATTTCTCTGACACCTTCCCTGTATGGTCACCCTGGCTATGACCCTCAGCTGTCTGTCACTATACCTTCCAAGGTGATCTTCCCCATTCAACTCTTTCCTTCCAGATTCCTGCAGCCAATGTCCTCCCCTATTGTTTTGGACTTGGGTTGGTAACAGCACTGCTGCTAGTCTTCGGTTCCTGCACAGCCCCTGTGAGTCCCCTACATCCTGCCCACATCCTTGCACACAAAGGATCCCTTTGTAAACAAACTCTCCTCGAATTATCCTAATTTGGGCATCCCACCTGTTTCCTATGGGGGCCCTGTCTGATCCACCAATATTTTGCAAATTTCAGAATCACGTTGCCCTCTGTTACCATTTCCAACTATATTATCTTCACCTCTGATTGATCTTTTATTGGTCTTGGTTTGTAACTCTTTGGCTTAAAGCTGGGGGCAAAACGGCTTTTCTATCCTACTTGTCGAGAGAATGAAAAGACTATGCAAATTCCCAACTTTTATTTCCAGTATATAGAACTTATCACAGGAATTGTAACAAACCATGTCTCTCTCTCTCTCTCTCTCTGTTAGACTGTGAGCTCCTTCCCCAAGGCATAGCTCTGTGTCGGAATATAGTAGACACTCAGTAAATAGTTAGTGAATAAACCACTAGCAAGCACTGAATAAATACCCATAGAATACATGAATTGGGTAAGAATCGGTGCCCCAAATTTGAGAGCCTTAGGGACTGCTCTTGTTAATAAGTGAGACCCCTTTCCTCTTTTGTCCCCGCGCCAGGATACTGGAGTGTTATTTTGCCAGACTTGGGAATTTCCTGAAAGGAGTTAAAAATATCTCTCCTACCCCGAGCCCTTCAGGATCGCATACTCAGAGAAAGCACACTGCTGGGGTAGAACCACTAGCCAAGCTCTCACCCCCATCTTCTCTCCCACCCCCCTCACTGCACCCCTTCGGATTCGACAACTCTGTAGGAAACCAATTTGCTGTTAATCACAAGGGAGTTTTATTTACTCCGTTGAAAGAATTGAAAAGCAGTCATTTTTATTAGTGCCACAGCTGGTTCTCCCATCATGGAAGAAATACAATTATGCGTCTTCCTATGGCTGAATGCAGACAGCTACAACCTCATTATTCATTCTGGTAGGAAGCAGGCCTTTATAATGAGCGGGGGGAGAAATGCACTGACCCCTCATTTATAAAGGGAACAAATCTTAGTTTCTGGAATGACATCGCCACTGCCACCATAGAAAGAAAGGCTTTGTATTTATTTATTTATTTATTTTTGGTTACATAATAGGCAGTGATCGCTTTAGTGGCCTAGTTGAGGCAGTCATTGGGGTGGGGTGGAAAGCGCGTAGGCTCTGGCTTCTAGCCAGCCTGGGTTCAAACCTTGGATCTGCGTCTTATCTGCTCCGGATAGAGGGCATGTTTATTCTTCCGAGCCTCTTTTTTCTTATCTGTAAATTGGAAACGCAGGTCTCCCCTGCCACCTTTTCTTCATGAAAGACCTGTGCTGGTGCTTATTTTTGCTAACTGGAAGAAACCTGAAGAGGAACGGAACTAACTAACTAACTAAATAAAATATCTTTTTAAAAAAAGACAAAAGGCAAAAGTAGCATTCAGTGTTGGTCTTGCAGTGGGCACCTCCAACGGCCAGAGCGGTGCCACCAAGCCTGTTCCCCGGGAACTACACCCAGGACCACAGTGCAAGCCACCAGAGCTGGGAACTGTGTCTGTGAACCTTACTAGCAGCAGTAACCTGTCATCATGGAACAGCTGCCTAGGGGGATAGTAGGAATTAGAGATTAAATTCGTACACGTGGTGTACGGCACCCATTGTATGGAGATCTGGCCCCTGCCTCCCTCTCCAGCTGCATCTCCCACCCCACAAAGCTGGCATCCCTGCTGCGGTCATACTGACCTGTCACCAGTTCCCCAGAATGTGCCATCCTTCCCCATGCTTCTCTGACTTGGCACATGTGTCCTCTCTGCCTGAGTCACATGCCGCCACTTCCCTTGTTCCTCCCGGCAAACTTCTTTCCTTATAAGTGACGGTTCCTCTGTGAAGCCTGTGCCTCAGGTCCTCCCCTAGACAGACGTGGCGTCCCCCTCTGTCTCCAACATCCTTCAGAACACGTTGCCGCACACCGCGATGGACTTGTCTGCTTTCGTGTTTGTGCCAAGTCCCAGTCTGTAAGCTCCTTGAAGAGCAAGAACCATGGGCTTTCACTCCGGTGTGCTTGGTGCTGGCATGGAGCCCACCAGAACGCGGGGTCCACACATGACTTACTGAACACATGAGGACTTCATATAGCACTTCTGGCTTTGCATGAGTGAGGCAGACACTGTCGATTGTTTAAATTTATACCAGGTTTAGCCTTTCCCGCTAACACCATAGAGACACCCCAGCCGTGAGGGAATTTGGGAGAGCCCTGTCACTTAGTTTAAGCCAAAGAGAAACTGGAGGAAGTCTTTTGGGGGTACTTGTTACTTGTTCTTCGACATCCTAACTAGATCTTGGCACAGAGTCTTCAACTCTCCAAGCCGAGTTGCCGTTACGCGGCCTCATCCCTTGACCCTCGTCCCTCGTCCCTTGAGCAAAGTACGGCCTTTGGAATCAGACAAACGAGTTCGATCTGCAGCATTTTGTTTCCCACACCCAACGTGATGTGAGGGTTCCCAATACTGACCTGGGAGGCAGACAGCCTGGGTTCAAGTGCCTTTCAAGTGTTTGTCCTTGGGCAAATTATCTAATCATCTGGTTTCTCAGTTTCTTCATCTGTAAAGTCAGGATAGTAATAGCACCCACCTCATAGGGTTCAATAGGTTAATGAATATAAAGTACTCAGAATAAAGACTGACACAGACTTAGGGCTGTATTTGTGTCAGCACTATTTTTATTAATAATACTGGTTGTGCAACCTTCAGCAATTTCACATGCTTTCTGAGATTCGGTGGGGGAATCTATAAAATGGGGGTGTTAGAAATGCCCACCTTGCAGGCCGCGGTGAGGATGGCAATTCATGTGTGTGGAGGCCTGGCGGCAGCCCTTCGCATGAGGCCACAGCTGCGTGCAGATGAGAGAAAGACAGTCCTGAGTTCTGGGAGCAGGCAGATTGGTGCTCTTACCTCTGTTCCTTGTTACCCTCTTCCCTTCCTACCGCAACAGCAGAGCCATCCAGTCCCTCCTCCTGAGTGAGGCCGGTGGCTGCCCTGAGCTCTGGGCTCCCTCCCCTCTTGCCTTCTCAGAGACCCTGTGCTAGTGTTTTGGCCCCTGTCCCTTCAGCTGTTTCCTCCCCAAAAGCATGTAAATGGGCTTCAGTCTCTTCCTTAGAAAAAACTTGACTACACACATGCGTGTACACACAATCGGCTTATACCCCAGCTGCCCCCCTTTGCCTTTCCTTCTCTTTCCATCCTCCCCCTGGCAAACTCCTTGCAGTATTTCTGTGCACAACCTGGCTCTAATTCCTCGCCCCCCAACTCACTACTGCTGGTGGTGCCGCCTGTAACAAGGAGGGTGACTATCTGAGTCTGGAGGAAGCAAGGGCAAAGACACGAGGTCAGGAGTTGTTTTCATCCTGAAAAGAGGGCCTAGAGAGAGGGTAGAGAGGGAAGGGGAGGTGATAGGAACTCTGGTGAACCGAGAATGGAATCGTCCTGGCTCCTGTTGACCTTGACTGCCTTGTGTGCAATCCAGGCTCACGAACGTGGGGCGAACCCACAGTCCCCGAGGCTCATGACACGCGCGGTGCAGCTGCCTCCCATACTGTGAGCCCTCTACCTGGCGGCACCTGACTTCTAATCCAGCCTGGCCCACCCTGTGCCGGTTCCTCTGTGACCTTCTGCCTGACAGTCTTCCTTGCCCACGGCTTCCGTGAAGTCAAAGCAGTGCCAAGAAGAGAAGAAGGTTGAAAAAATAAGACATATTATGTGGACGCAAGTTCTAACATCTTTTCCTGTTTTTTTCTTTCTCCCGTTTCCTAATCCCCCATAATCATAAGAAGCCAGAGGCAGGTGCTGCCGACCTTATTCTAATGTTGCCCACCTGGGAAATCATGCAAGAACCTGAAATGCCCTACCCGACAGCCTCAAAAGATTATAGCTGGTGTTTGGGAAGCAAGCATTACAACGTTCGGCCGCATCCCGGAGCTCAGTGGAATTTCTTCACAAAGGTATGAGTGAGGGGCCCTTGCCAACCCCATTTACAGATAAAGAGACTGAGGTTCGAAGAGGATCCAGGTCGGCTGCAGCTTCATGTGCAGGGCATGGCCAGGCAGGGCACTTTGAGTATAGTATCTCATTTAGGCCTCAGAGCCATAGGCTCATACACAGGTGCTAGGACATGTCTCACAGATGAAAAGCATAGAATTTGGTAGTGATAAGGCTGGCTCTGCTACTTACTGATAAGATGGGAGAACGTGGGTGACCTTCTTAAACTCTCTGGGCTTCAGTTTGTCATCTATAAACTATTAGGGTTAGATCGAGTGAACTGGAAGGCCCATTCCAACCTGAACTTTCTTTGGCCTAATAATTGCTAGGCATCTCCTGAATAGGCCCAACTTTTAGTCGGCTCTCTCTTTTGGAACAACAGAAAACAAGTTATTTCAGTTTCAGGAGTGGAAATAAAGTGGGTGGAGAAAGGACTAGATGGTCTGTAACTGCCATTCTGTTCTCTTTTTGCTAAGTCCCTCTTGTGGGCTAACACTTCCCAGATTATTCTCAATTTTAAAGCCCTAGATTTGAGAGTCAGATAGCAGACCCAGACCCAATCTCGGCAGCAGCATTTACCAGTTGTGTGACCCTGAGAGGTTCATCTACGTTTCTGAGCCTCTTCCCTCATCTGTAAAAGTGGGTGCTCCCCAGCTGTGGAGAAGGTAAAGCAGGGAAGAGTTGCTTGACACATAGTAGGTGCTCAATAAATGGTAGTCATTATTATTTGCTTTTACTATTTTTTTTTCTTTTGGTTTAATCCATTGCACAATAAAGTGACGAATGGAAGACCCTAGAAAAATGCATAGGGCTTTCAGATCTGGGATTTGCAAGTATTGCAAAGTATTTACCTTACCTCCATGCGCTCTGGTGCTCCTGTTAAAATACGTTGTTCTGTCAAGTTTCCCGGTGTCCCTGAACAATTGCACGAACGAGCTCAGTGGAGGTAGGCGGAATCAGGGTGTGTTTTCAGCAACAAGTGAGGCGAGGCGCTGAGCGGGTGGTTTTGAGCAGGAGGCCCGGGGAGTGACAGTGGAGGGGGAGCAATGCCGAAATGATAATATTAGAGTACACAGAATAATTCACAGCTGCCAGGTCACGCAACTTGAGAAGTGCTTCAGAACAGTCAACCCTTCCATGTTGTTGCTAAGAGACGGGGAGGCGGGGAGGTAATCATGCTTCTAATGAGAGAGAGGGGAAAAAATGAACAGAGACAAACTTTAGATTTTGGAAATGATTTTATGGACTCCAATTCAGTGAATGCTGATGACTTTGAAGATGTTTCTCTTGTAAAAGAAGCAGGGGTTGAGTCCCTACGGTGGACCGTACCTGGCTGCAGGCCCCGGAGAGACCATGGAGTTTCCACTGGGTTCAGCTATCTCTGCAGCTGAGGGGACACCAGAGGCCCTGAGAAGGGAGTGACCTGCCCGAGGCCCCAAGGCGACCAACGGGCAAAGCTGATCTTCGAATCCGGGCTGCTGAGATCCCACACCAGGATGTTTTCCATCCACTTCATCTCACAAAAGAAACTCATCTGTAGCCAATTTTAATGTTAGCTGAGACTCCGTACTTCGGCTAGAAAAACAGAGGTCCTCACTATAGACATGTATAGAAATGAGTCCAAAAATGATTTCTCTCATTTCAAATGTCCCACGGAGAAATTTTATATTTATTCAGAGTCCCTGTCCTGCATTATTACACGCAGTTGAGTGAGACTACAGGGCATGACTGCGGGTGGGAGGATGGAAGGAGGCGGAAGATTTGGGTATCTCATCACTGGTGAAAATTAGCAAGACAAAGAAGTCCAGAAGACTGGGTCCAGAACCAGATTCTGTCCCTTCCTACCCGTGCCTTTCGCTTCTCTGGGCCTCTGTTTTCCCACTTGTAGAATGATCTCAAAATTCCACTCCAGCTCTAAATTTTATAATGAAACACCCAACAGTGCCATGCAGGTCTGAAGGACCCCAAATGTAACTTCAGAAAGTGGCCATGATTTGAGGATGGAACCTTGAGCATGAACCTCCCCCCATCTGTGCCCCCGTCCTGCAGGAGGGGACTGCCATGGTGCATGGCCCACTGTGCCTAATGAGGCTGTCCCTGTCCATGCCTCCTGAATGCTTATGCTCCTAGGGGGCAAGAACTGTGTCCCACTTGCCTCTGCATCTCCCCCCACTATGTACCAACTACCTGGCGATGGTAGGCATCTCATATTTTTGTAGAAGGGCCTTTCATTGAGAAGAGGCAGGTTTGGAAAGGGATTTCAAAAAAAGTTGCCAAAAAGGAGAAGCACTTCAAAAGGTTGCTGTGATAGAGACTTAGACTTAGGGCAGAGCTAGTAAGTGACAGGGCTCCAGTTCAAACCCAGGAGTGCCTGACTCTGCTCGTTCATTCAAGATGGCGGTGTCAGCGTCCCCTGAGGTTAAGGCATAGACTGTGCTAGACAGGACAGGACATGAAGCACACTCATCCTAGCTAAGCCTTACTCATTCTTTAAAGCCTGGGTCAACTGTCACCTTCTCTATAATTTCCCCCAATCCTTTGGGCAGAATTAGTTCTTGTTTCTCTTACTGCTGTAACTTTTTCTCCCTGGAACACCCATCAATCTCACTGCAGGGTAACTCCCTTTGGAGGCCTTTCTTCTCCACCAGACCATGACTACTTTGATGGCAGGGACTGTGTCTTATTTATCCCTCTGCCCCAAAGCTTGTTACTGAGTAATCGATACATGTTTATAGAGTGATGGAATTAATAAAGAATGAATGAATGAGAAAACTATATTTCTTAGGGTCAACATGAGAAATGCACCCAAGAGCCTCCTCTGAGAACCAGCTTCTTAAGGCAATCACAGAGTTAAACATTAAGATGATGGAGGTTACTGGTGACTTACTCAAGGCCACATAGTTAGAAAGCAACACATCTAGGACTTCTGCCTTCTTTTTCTTTTTTTTCTTCCATTCAACACCTCTTAAGGGTGTCTGGCTCTAAGCTATGGCTTTGCACACAGGTGGTTTTCAATAAAAATCTTTCAGAAGGAAATGAATTCTGAAGTAGCTGAAAGTGTGGAAGTCTGACAGATGTGGGTTCAAATGCCACTGGACCACTGACTCCGGGCATGGTCTGTGGCAACTTAACCTCTCTGAAGTTCAGTTTGTGTAAAGTAGAAGAGACAACACCTCCAACACCCCCTTGCAGGCTCTTTCTGTGGGGGTCATCGGAAGGCATTATGATGAGCCCAACGGAGAGATCGGATGGGAGTTTCTGACACACCAAGGTTCTCACTGTCCTGCTTGATTTGCTTTCAGAGCAAGGGGTTCTTCTTCCTTTTCTCTTTTGAAGGGCCATGTCTGGCTAGATACCACAGAGCCTTCTGCCCGCACGGCCTGCGTTTGCATTCTCCACCATACCTACAGCACGTGGTTTCCAGCCTAGCAGCCCATTCATCACACCGATCAGTTTGTGCCGGTTGGTATTTTTGCTCTTTGTGCTGCTGCAGGCCCAGGTAAGGCTGGGTCCCTGCTGCTTTCCATCGTAGGATCGCTGCCTGCCAGCCCCACAGACCTTTCTCGGGGCTGGCAAGCGTTTCAGCCAACAGAGCCTGCACGGGGAAACGGCTTCCGGTGTGAGCTTGCTGTGAGTCACAGGCATCACGGAAACGCTGGATAGGGAGCTGGCAGACACTGTCAGCAGATGCCCCTCAGAAACGCCGGTTGTTTGGCAGCCTGGCGAGAAGCCAGCAGTTATGGGGCCGAGAGGCAGCACCTCTGTTTTCTGAAGAGGAAGCTGGAGAGCTGAGGGGCTCCACCACGTGCGCGGTGGCAGCGTCCAGACCTGAATGCCCCTCTCATGACTCACCGGAAGTGAGTGTGAACACTTCACACAGGAAGATGACTCGCTCCTTCAACAAGATGTGGAAAGCCTTTCTGAGGATATGATTTGAAGTGTTTGAATATTCTGTTTCTTAGTCTGCTTTTTCTCTCTTGAGTCCCTCAGTTTGAATGGGAGCCTTTACGTGCAAATTGATGCAGTTGTGGCATCCTTTGCACACCTTGGAGGAATTTTAATTTGTACTTGACGCCAGTTACAATACTTCATCTGCAGCTCCGGCTCCCTTTATGCTCCTGCAGCCCTGCTGTGGAGAGCGCAGGCTTGTCAGAGCTGTGGGAAGGAACACAAGGAGCGTGTTGCTTTTGCAGTTGGAAATGAACAAGCACAGTAAAAAATAAGAGTGCACAGTTGTCATGGGTCAGGCTTGAGGGCAAGGCATCGTGGGTCCCTAACATGCCTGCCTGAGCAGGTGGACCAAAGTGGGAGAAGGCGGGATGGGGCACTGATGTCTTGGTCCCTTCCAAGTCAGCTGGGGAGCAGGGCAGCTTCAAAGACCCAAGGGACCCAAGGAAGCAACCAAGAGGATGGGTTAGTTTGCTTCTCATTCTCAAAGGTAGATGTGCCTGGACTGGGAACTCCTTTTTGCATTCTCCGGAACCAAGCCGTTATAGAAAAATGAGAAGTACAGATAAGTATAAAAGGAAAAGAAAAGAAAAAATGAATAATAATAGCACCCAAAGGTTATTGATATTAATTTTTTGGAACACCTCATTCCAATCTTTTCCTATGTGTGAACGCACACACCTACACCCACAACACACCCACACCCACACACTCACGTCTTTTCTAACACGAGTCATATCATGGTATTCTAGCAAATATATTCCTGAAATTGGTATAACCGTTGCTTAATTAGTATGCCCATTACTTAATATACTATGTTTTATTTAACCATTCCTCTATCGTGGAGCATGAAAGTTATTTCTAATTTTTCACTCAAGCTATTTATGCTTATTTCTGTCTTTGTGTGACTAAATCCTTTGCACATTCCTCTAGCAAGTTGATCAACATCTGGTCTAAGATATTCACTAGTATCCTGGTGTTAAGTTTGGGACGTCCCTATCAGCTAATCAATATCTGCTCAAAGACTCCTTCCCCCTTAAAGCACCATTCAGAATTGCTGAGTGTAAAGGAGACGCTCATCGTGGAGGAAGTTGGCATTGTGGTTAAGAGCATGAGTTTTGGAATCAGACAGAACCATGTGAATTTGGAGAAGTTGCCTGAACTCTGAGTCTGTTTCCTCATCTGTAGACTGTGGACACCAATAGCTACTAGGAGGGTTATGGAGGGGATTAAATGTGATTGTACAATAAAGTCCTTAGTGTTATGCCAGCGCATAGTAAATTGTTCAGCAAGTGATATCTACACAACACTGTGTCTCCTCCAACTACTCAACCACAGCTGCTCTCCCTCATCCTTATGAATTTTGCTGCTTAACAGTCCGGGGATGGAGCTGCTGAAGACTGAGTTATATCTTCAGCAACCTTGCTACACAAAGTGTGGTCCAGACCAAGGAGCATTTGTGTTACCTGAGAATCTCAGAATCCGCAGACTTTCAGGCACTGCTCAAGACCTATTCAACCAGAATCTGCCTTTGAATAGATCTCCAGGTGATTTGTATGCACAATAAAGCTGGGGAAGGTATTGGTCTGACTATTCAGGATGCTAGTGGTGGTTGTGTGGGAGGCATGGGGGCACAGGAGCATATGACATCTCTGCTCTGGAATTCTCTAGTCTGGAATTTGCATTCTTTTGGTCTCAAACCCATCACTCAATAGCAATGTGCTCTTCACAAAGCTCCAGTGACCTTTACCACTGGGAGAAGCTCTATCTTCAGATTCAGGCGTATATGGGTTTCAACCCCAACTTTGCTATCTGAAAGATTTGGTAGACAGGAGACATTGAAACAAATTATTTCAACTGTCTGAGCTCAGTTTCCTCATCTATAAAATGTGGACAAGGCACCTTTCCTGAGGTGTAATTAGAGATAAGCAGTGATAAAGTATTTAAAAAGCCTGTCACATCCCAGGAAATACAACAAGTATTTTGACTCAGAAGACCTCCAAAGCTGAGTGTGCGTCTCAACTCCGTGACCCACTTGGCCAGTCCCTTTCTCTCCTGGGACTTAAGTTTCACCATCTATAAAACGGGCATTTAGGTCAAATAACCTCTGAGGTCTCCCTCTTCTCTAAAACTTGGCAACTCTTAGACATATTTCAGTACGTATATATGAATCCTAATGGTAGCTCATAGTCAGAGAAGAGTTGAGACTCCCACCATCCTGACACATTATCTAAACTGTCTTTCAATCAGAGACCTAATAACAGGGTTAGATTTTCTATGTTTTAATGCATGTATTTGATTGGTACAAACAAGAGACTCATTGAACGTGTTGGCAGCTATTAAATAGCATAGGCCATATAACTAAATGATCATGAGGTTGGTACTGAGCTCTCCAAAGCTGGATTTTGAAACTCTGGCCTGCTTGGGGCACATATGTGGTACTGGAAGTTCTTGAATTAGAAAGCAGTCAAGATCGTCCAGACTGAAAATTCTTGAGAGGAGGAGGAAGACAACAACCTGGCTTCCCACAATGGAGACTTACTAAATGATAGACAATTAACTAATTTAAAGTGGTTGAGAGTATCCCAAGTAATCCTTTCCCCCAGCCTCTTTGAGAAGAATGTAAGATCAGGAAAGTCAGAAATACACTCAAACTAATAGTTTGTGCACCTGAGAGAGAGAGCTGAACAAGCATGATTTATCACCCGTTTGTGCCTTCATTCCTTTGCCGAAACTTTTTGAGCACCATTACAGATAGACATTGTGCTAGGTGTTGGGGGATGGGAGATCAGACCAGGAATCAATTGGGCAATTCCAATGTATTCTATGAGATGAGACATACACCCAAATAACTCTAACACAAGATGAAAACGATCAGCAGAGAGGGAATGCTGAGATGCTTTGAACATGTATGGGACAGAGAGATTACTTCTGAGTCTTTCTAGCAGATGGGGCATCTAATTTGGGCCTTGAATGATTGGATTTTATGCACTGATTTCAACAAATGTTTGCCAGGAACCAGTTAACCACAATGCCTCATAGAGGAAGCATTCAGAGTTGGTTAGTTATGAAGGAATGGTTTGCCAGTTGCGAGGGTCTATGATTTGCTGTTCTTCCTCTTCCTTTTACACCCCCAGTTTGGGGATGTTAAACTAGTAGATCACTTGGGGGACGATCCAAAGGGGTCTTTGCTAAATGTTGGTGTCTCCAAGCCAGATAAACCTGCATTCACTCAACATATATTTATCAAGGAGATGCTGTGTGCCTGACACTACACAGCGATGAGCCCAGGCACCATGTGATGTAGCTTACAGGCCAGCTGGAGAGAGAGAGTGTCAGATGATCTCACAGCTACACATAGATGTGTACACTGATGAGTGCCACAGAGAGAGGAGGCCCTTGTCTCTGAGGGATGTATCTTAAGGGGAGCTGGCCAGTTAGGGAGCGCAGGGAAAGCCTTCTGAGGAGTAATGCTTGACCCTTGACACACTCGAAGTGTGAGTAGGAGTTAACAGGCAAAGAAGGAGGAGGACCAGGGCTCGGGGTAGAGAGAAGACTGGGCTTATGGGTGACTTTCCCGAGAGGCCAGGGAAAGGAGAGCTGAAAAGAAGACAACGTGAAGTGATTCTGAAAGTGTAGGGAGGGAACTGAGTCAAGAGTTTTGTCCTTAGCCTAAAAGTCATCAGAAGCCATTGAGAAGTTCAAGCGAGAAAGAGGGATCACCATATTTATATTTTGAAGAGATCCTCCAATTTGCTAGCTCTCAGTGTTAAACTCACTGAGTTCCTATACTTTCTGGCTGCAGCAACAGGAATAAACACAAGGCAGGACAGAATAGATGGAAGGAAGCCAGTTAGAATGCTAGTACTGGAGTTCAGAAGAAGGATGTTCTTTTGATCAGGGTGGTGGTGGCAATGGAGAGCACTGGGAACTCTGAGAGGTAAATAGGAGCTAAATCAACAGTGTGGTGGGGTAGAACATGAGAGATGAAGGTGAGAAAAGGGTCAAGATATTGCCTAGGTTCCTCTCTGCCACGCGTAATTGGATGAATGGAGTATCATTCACTGAAATGACTCAACAGTGGGCCTCATCCCAGGGCTGCCACATATAGTTGTTTGAGTTGTGCACTGCACAGGGCATCTGACTGTGTGGGGAAGGCAGGAGCTGAAAGTCAGTCCATGCTCTGCTTGCCAAGCCATACATCCTGAGTCAGGGCTATGCCTACCCAATTCTGAGAAGCACCTTCTTATAATTTGCAAAAAGGAACCATCCAGTTGGCTGGATAAAAAACAATTAGGTCTTTTAACTCAGCACTGCAGGAATCCAGGCAAGCCTGGATGGGGTGCTACAAGTTGAGGCCAGCTGGAGGTGGTAAGGCCAGGAGCAGAGTACCCGGATGGTGGAGGCAGGGGCTGGAAAGGTTGATGAAAAAATGGGAGTGTGCAAGGAACATCAAGTTCAGTTTATTTATCCTGCCGTGGCTGTCTCTGGCCTTTCCTGGACTCCTGACCCACAGGGAGGGATCCTGCCTGTGGCTCACCCTTCCTGTTATTTCTATGCTTTTGTTGGATGCCTTTGATGGGAGTAGATATGGAAACGCAGATTGTCAGAGAGCAGAAGCAGTTGAAGAACCACCTAGTTCTGCTTTCTTATTCCATAGGTAAGAGCACAGAGTCGCAGGGGAGATGGAAGTCTTTGTCCCATGTCCCCATGCTGGGACTAGATCCTCAGTTTTCCGACCTCCCACATCTTGCTGATCTTCCCTCTAATAGGAAATAGATAGAGCTTTTGCACGCAGCGAAACACACTTGCAAGAGCATAGGTATCGAGTCGGGTCAACCCGGATTTGGGTCCCCACTTGCTATTGCTTTGCTGTGTGATCTTGGGCAAGTTACTTAATCTTTCTGAATGTGCTTTTTCTACCTGTAAGATGGAGACAAAACACTCTCTTTGAAGGGGGGGAGGGCGTGAGAATTAATGTGAAGGCTCCGGGACAGTGTCTCTTCACAAGCCGTGATCCAGACCCTATTCTCTCCTTCACTTAGCTTCTCCAGCCCCTGTTCCTTCACCTGCCTCTTCTCTGTTCCTGAGAGTTTGGCAGAGAGATCTACAGAACATGTGTTTCTTTGGAAGGTCTTTGTGTAGCACTCCATAAATGCAGCATATCAAATAAACCCACTCTTGAGAAATGACTCTACATTTCCCTCTAACCTTGAAATCAAGGGGTTCTGATCCCTAAGATGCCAGTGGCAACCAGCCCTCTCTTTTCACCCTATGATGATTCTGTATGGAATTTCAGGAAGTGCCATGTGAAACTAACACCTTGAAACCAGAAGCAAAAGGAACTGGAAAGGCTTCTGCAGGAAGCAGAATATAAAGAAGGTAGAGGGTGGGAGCTCGAAAAAATAAGCAATCACAGGGAGGTTTTGTTTTTTTCTTTCAAAATGATTTCGATGGCACATAGTTACTTTTATTTGTTCCCTGACTTTGAGAAGCTGACAAGTAGCCGTCTTATTTTGAAAATCTATTGTTACTCCTGAGGCTTTATGCAGCATAGAAAGGATTGTTTTGAACAGTTTCTCATGGACAAGTGGAAGCTGTACTCTTGCTACAAATGATTCACTCAGGAGAAGCGATATATAAACAAGGCTGCCTGCTTGGAAAGCGGATGGGAGGGCGAGGTATTTCAGAAGGGCTTTTCACTCCCGTGCCAGCTCATGAGAAAAGCGAGCTCTTGAAATAGCAGGGGTGCTAGGGGATGGAGATGTCAGAAAGTTTTAAAATCTTGCGTCTCCTAGTTAATATCAAAGAAGGCATTTCTTAAATCTCAGACGAGGACCAGTTGCTAGTTCTCACAGTCACGGGGTATCGGCAGAGCCCGGGCTCTGGTTGCTGATGTAGCTGTGCGGGCTAAAGCAAGACAAACACTCAGGGCGCAACATTTTAGGAGGCACCTACTCTTAGCGTCCTGCAAGGGCACGGTTAGCACCTGCATGACCCTGAGCGCGAGTGCCTCCTTACATTTTGTGCCGGGGGCTTCCCTTGCCTCATCCAGTCCAGGCTCTGTCACCTGTTGGTGACGTAACCTCAGAGATGCAATTGGAATTAGGCTTGACCGTAGCAGAAAAACATCAAACAGGGTGGTTTTCATAGGTAGGAGCTTAGTTCTCGATTACAGAAAAATATAGAGCAATACAGAGCAGGGCTAACATCATGTGTCTGTTCCATAAAGTCACCAGAATCTAGGTTTCTTCTAGCACGCTGTCCTGCCGTGCTGGTGTTTCAGTCCTCATGATCCAAAAGGGCTGCCTCCAAGGTTCAAGATGGAGACATCCATGTTCCAGGTGGCAGGAGGGAGGAAGGTGAATGAACCATGTGTATACATGACTAATTTTAAAAATCAATAAAATTACAATTACAAAAATGCAGACCAGACTTAAAAAAACACCCAAGTGATATAAAAATGGAAATTTTTTATTTTTTGGATTGTTAAATCACTTGTAATTGTTATTTCTATCAATGTCACTCCAAATTCCCAACATGAGCATCAAGTTTCTTATAATTAGGCCACGGTCTTGCTCCCTGCAACGGAAAATATTTCCAGGAGGACACATTCTTATGCATCTTCCTGAAATGGCCTAAAGCCATAGCCTTGGGAATAGGAAAATTACCCAGAGTGGGGAGGTAGACATCTGTGTATTTGCCCACCCAGCATTCATCCCTATTCTGATAGTCACAACCTAATTTTGTTTTGGGGAACTACCAGGTCCTATTACTTGTAGATTTGGTGGGAACTATTAATTGGGCTTTGGGTGGGAAGGGGGAAATGTAACTCAACCCAGAACAATAGCCTCCCTCTCTCCCAGGACTTTGTCTCTTGAGTAGAGAGAGAAAAAGCACAGAAATATGATTAGGGACCATTCTTTCCAACAGAGGCATGGACTTCGAACAAAGTCCCTGAGCTGCCCCAGACTCTGTCCCTTCTGCAATCTGACTCTTCAGCTATTCCTTTAAATCTTGTTTGTGATGCCCCATATCCTCCCAGTAAACCTCTTCTACTTAAGTTAATTGGAGTCTGTTTCTTTTGCTTGCAACCCAAGAACCTTAGTTGACACAAGTAGTTACTCGTTCGACCTGAAAATTTGGAATTGTGTAGGCTGATCAGACTATTGTTAACTCTAGCTGTTTCTTCTCCAGCATCTCACAATGAAGCCACTAATACTTCCCACCGCAGACTTAGCCCGGCCCTGCCTCTGAGCCCACATCAAAGTGGGATATGAAGGTGGGATGTAAATCTAAGTTATCCCTCTTCTATCTGGGTTTTAATGACTAATAGGACTGTTAAGACTGAGACCAGCAAGGTGGTAAGTGATAAGTAGCATACCAGAGACGAAGTCCCAGGGGACAGGCTGAGGAATTACCTAGAAGGCACCAATCCAAGGAAGGAAAAGGCCAACATGTTATGTAGATTTCACCAAACAAGGAGTGTGGCCTGTCCTATTCCCCACTCTATCTCTAGTACTAAAAGCTACGCCGGGTCGTGGCAAATACTCAATAAATATATGCTGAAGGAAAGGATGAGAAAGCAGTAGCATCAAGAAGGGCTGAGATTTGTGGTGGCAGAAACCAAGTGAAGGGGTGAGGTGACCTCACAGAGGTAGAAAGAGCTCAGTAAGCAAGGGAGTACAAACATGGAGTTGAGGGTACAGAAAGGTTGGCTTCTAAAGGTGCCAACCAAGGCAGTCACTGTGACGCTTTCTGGTTTTCATGTTTTCTTGGGTTCTTCTCTCTGCTAATTACATATCTTAACCAGAGTCAGCCTCAGAAAAACCTAGTGCTACCACATTCAGCTCTTCCCTCCTGCACTCCCAGCTCCCCAATGAGTGCTAATGCTTTCCCTTGTCCTAATCCCTAACCCAGGGCCTGGGGCTCTCCTACCCTGCCTTGCTCTTCCAAATCTTCCTCACTAAGACCAAAGACTCACTCCACTTTCTTGACAGGTCCCTAAGGTGTTGCCACCAAGTTCAGGCTTCCAACGTGATGATGTGGTAATAAAAATAGTAATGACAATATCTAACATTTACTGGACACATACAATGGCCAGCTCCTGGACAAAGCTTTTTTACTTCTGTAAAGTGCTCACCATAACCCCATGAATTGAGTGTTATTGTTTTGGCATGGACGGTTAGTAGCCTTACCAATATTCACTCTCCCATTCACAAAGGTTAAAGACTACACATCACACACTGCCTTGTAGCTAGGAGTGGCCAATGAAATATACATGGAAGTTGCTAGGTGAGCTTCTGAGAAAGCTCTTTAAAGCTGGGTAGGGTGCCTTTTATCGCCCTGATCTTTTACTTTTTCATCTTGGCTGAAATGTGGCCATGGCACCTAGAAGACACCTTGTAACCATGGAGCGACTTTTGGATGAGGGTACAAGGTGCCTATGCTCCTGGTGACCGTGGGGATGCCCCACTTCTTCAGGCTCCTTTTACCATAGAGGAAATAAACCTCTAACTTTTAAAAACCACTGTTATTTGGTTGTTCTATTTCATGCAGCAAAGTCTAATCCCGTTTGATTAAATTATTTTAATTAAATATTAAAATACAGTGGGGCAGACAAATCTATAATGCTCCCCAAATATCTCTATGCCCCTCCACATTTCTCAGTCTCCCCTGCAGCTAGGCTGGGACTGTGTCTTATTTTGAACAATGGGCTCTGAGCGGAAATTATATATGTCACCTCTGTACTAAAGCACTTACGATCCAGTGTGCCTTCTCCAGCTCTCTCTTCCCTGCTGCTGTAACACTGGGAGCCACGTGATGAGATGATAGTGTCACAGGATAGAAGGAACTGGGAGCCCTGAGGCCCTGGGTGGAGAAGTGCTCCCACTAACCTGCCTTCGGGTGAGACTTTGGGTGAGTGAGAAATTCACTTCTGTTTTGCTAAGTCACTGAGAGTTCAGAGTTTATACATCACCATAGCATAGGTTAACCTATGCTGACTAGTAATGCCTTATTTTATAAACAAAGAGATCAAGTCTTTAGCAATTAACTAACTTGCCCCAATCAAAGGGGCTACTTAGTAACAGAGTCTGACCACATTAGCCAAGCTCTGTGGTCTCCAATTCCTTCCTTAGTGTTGGCCTCACTGGCATCCCTGATTCTGTTGACCTCCTGTTATTTGCTTCCATCCAGGTCATTCTTCGTTCCTTCAACATCTCTCTCTCTGGCCTGGGTAGACTAGAATGCCACATGCCCAAATCTTACCCTATGACACTAAGATCATAGAATTACATCTAATATTGCAATTCTGTCTTGGAATTTACTTAGAATCTTGGCTGGGTGAGTTGGCCAATACTGAAAATGGCTGCTTAGCATCTGGCTTCTATTTGGTCTTTGCCTAATACAAAGAATTCGAAGTTGATTTTCATCATCAGGTTTGTAGTACTTTCTGTTTTCTTTCCTGAGCGCAGTAAAGAGAAAGCAAGTGAGATGTGGCCACCATTCTGTATCTGAATCATTTAGTTTGGTAGGTTGGAACAACTTGCTCACAAGAAAAGCTCATGTATTCAACAGATGTTATGTCTCGGGGGCCCTGATAGATTCTGGGAATGCAAGGAGAATGTTACCGCACAGCCCTTATTTAAAGGAGCAGCCGATCTCAGGACCTGCATAAGTAAATAAAATGCAAAATAGTGCGATAAGCCCAGCGAGCATCAGTGTGTATCAGACGCAGTGGTGACACAAATGAGAAGGTTGTCTTTCCCGATTGTCCCCATTCCCAGAGGAAGGGGTTTTAGTGCCACAGCTGGAAGAGTTTTTCAGAGATTGCTGCATGTTGAGTGTTGTGCTAAGCATTTTCTATAAATCAAACGTTGTCTCTCATTTACAATTTATTGCATCTATTCCAGGGATGAGTCAACTGTTGCTCAGAAGGAAAGAGAATCGGTCAAGGTCACACATGCAGAATCTTAACCCAGTTCTATTTCCTATTTCCCCCAGTGCACCCAGCCAGTCCCTCTGCGGAGGCAGGTGGGTTTATTCTGACAACCTAAGACTCCATCGTTTTCTCCAGTGTGTTTCCTCAGCCCAGCCCTCCGCAGTTCTGGTGCAGTGTGGGCTTCTGGGAAATTTGGTTCTCCTTCTCAAGGCCTCCCTACCTGCTGAGCCTTATTCTTCATTCTGAAATAAGAGCTGCCCTGTAAACAGTATCTGGCGCTCGCTTCCTGGCCTCCGGCTGGTAGAGCAAGAACATTTCCAGTGCATATGCTTCCCTATTCTGTAAAAAATGTGTTTATACTTGGTCCCCTCTGAAGGAGGACGACGCCCAGGCTTTCGTCCCAGCAGAAGTTGTTGGCTGGGCTTTTCCCGAATCCTTTACGCCCCGAGTAAGTGGGAGCGCTGTGTCTGCCCTCTGGCGCCATCTACCGGCACTGCTCCAGCCTCTGAAGGAGCCCCAATTAATTGGATGAATCTTGCCACATCATTAGCCGATCCTTTTGTGGGGGTTTTTTGTTTGTTTGTTTTTTGTTTTGTTTTGTTTTGTTTTGTTTTTGGTCTTCACGGACTAGAGGGTGACCAATTAGTAAAGAAAGTAGATAGCAAATTTATCTTACTTTAAGGAGACCAGAGCCCCTTTCTCTCACTTTTCCTACCCCACCAGTTGTGACATTCCTTCATCCTCAATTCTTTCTTCCTTTTAAAAATATTTATTTTGTTCTTATATAGAGAGCAGGGCATGGGGCACACAGCCACACACCTGAGCAAACAGAGGGGCTGACTGATTTGCTGGCGTAATGAAAAACATTAGTTTTGAGCTCATTACTGTGATTCCACAATGGGCACCAAATCCCACTTAAGACCCACAGAGGAAGTCTTCAAAGGGACACTGTTCCAGGTCTGAGTCTGGCGCGCAAACTGCCTCTCTGAGTCTTTGCAAAGGAATAACCCACGGTTAGAGACCCAGGCCTGTCAGATCAAAACCAGGCCTGGCCTCCAGACCTTGAAACAAGTCGCAACAGTGAACCTTACTCATCCATTTTCAAAATACGGCCTGTTCTCTACAAAATGGAGCAAAGCCTCTCAGATTGGCTCTGGCTGCTCTATTTGATATATTAAGGAGAATCTTGACTCTTTCCAGGTTTCTGCCAGTCTGTTTTAAATCCAAATGGCTTGGCTGAGAGTGGTTTTTGGTTATTTTTTCATTTGAAATGGAATTCAAAACAGCAGGGGCATAAAGCCCAGATATGGATGGGAGAGAAAATTAAAAGGTCCCTGGAGTTCCCCATTCACCTTTCACATTAAGGAAAAGGAATGAGTGTTTCTTGTAAACCCACTTTCTGCTGAAGTACCACTCGGGGAGGGTGATAATGCTGAGCCGTGGAAATTTTCAAGATTTCTAAAGATTTCGATTTCTTCGGAGGTGGCTTGATGGAATGATCAAGAGCTTGACTTTATTTATTTATTTATTTATTTTTAAAAAGATTTTATTTATTTATTCGACAGAGATAGAGACAGCCAGCGAGAGAGGGATCACAAGCAGGGGGAGTGGGAGAGGAAGAAGCAGGCTCATAGCGGAGGAGCCTGATGTGGGGCTCGATCCCATGACGCCGAGATCACGCCCTGAGCCGAAGGCAGACGCTTAACCGCTGTGCCACCCAGGCGCCCCAAGAGCTTGACTTTACAGCCAAACCCTGCTCCTGACTTGTACAGTCATGAGGACGCAGCCATTTTCTGGGACCAGTCTGAGTCCAGCTTCCTGACCAGGGAGCAACCCTGTGATGGTTCACTGAAAAGTCTGTTGTGAGGTTGAAACAAGGTAGCACAGAAGGCATTTCCCCTGGGTCTGGGCACATCTCAAGAGCTTCACTAATAGCTAATGTCAGAATCAGTCTCTTGTAGCCAGGAATCAGAGCTTCTGCCCTAAGCATGAAATGTGTGACTTCTAGAAAATGCCTGGGTTCTCTTTGCTCGCTGTCATCTAACCTCTCAGGTTGTTTGAGACTTGAGGGTCAAGGTACTATACTTAGACATGCCGCGTTAAACTGCACACCATCTGGACCCACCTGCCCCATTGTGTCTGCCTCTTCCCATCCCCTCCCCTTGATTCCCCTGGAGGGAACCTTGCATTCTAACCGCACTGGTCTTCTGGCTACTTCTAACATGTGCTTTTGCCTAAGACAGGAATGCTCTCCCCACCCACTCCCATATGCCTGACTAATTCCTTCAGGTCTCAGTTTAAAGGTCACTTCCTTGGAGAGGCCTTCAATAATGACCAGACTGAGTCAAGCTCCTCCCCGCCCTTCCACCAAAGACTCTGGGAACGCACCCTTCGCAGTCTCTGCAGTAATACTGCTTGCACATCTTTGCAGCACTTTGCAAAGTGCTGGGCTTGATAGGTAATTGTGATCATCTTTTTAATAATCTGTTAAATATCTCTTTTCCTTACGTGACAGTAAGTGGGCAGAAACTCCATCCATTTTTGTCCATGAATAGTTGATGCTTGACTGATGGGCCCGAGTCCTGCTTACCTTAGTCCTTGATGTCCCCTCTCCCTGGAACACTATCACCCCATTTTTCTGTCAAACTCCCACTCATCTCTTTTAAGATACAATTCCAAGTCAGCTTCTCAGTGAAGCCATTGCTCAACTCCCTTAGGTGATGTATTGTTTCCAAGGTACATTGTAATTACCTCTGTCACAGCAATTAATATATTGGGTGCCATCAAGTTTTTTTTTTTTTTTAAGATTTATTTATTTACTTGAGAGAGAGAGTATGAGCAGGGGGAGGGCAGAGGGGAGAGAGAGAGAGAATCCTGAAGCAGACGCATTGTTGAGCGCAGAGCCCAATGCCGGGCTCAATCCCAGGACCCTGAGATCATGACCTGAGCTGAAATCAAGAGCCAGCTGCTTAATCGACTGAGCCACCCAGCCGCCCCACCATCAGCTTTTGATAGTAGGATTGATGTCTTACGTAGCTTCTCACTTCCAGTACTTAGTCGCTGCCTGGCATAGAGGAGGAGTTTCTAAACATTGGGTGAGTGAACACGGTAACACTACCTTCTGAGAGAGTAATGATCATTCAATCCCATGTTAATATCCTAAGGTGGAAAGATTTTGACTATTTTTTTTTAAGATCTTATATTTTTATTTGACAGAGAGAGAGACAGCGAGAGAGGGAACACAAGCAGGGGGAGTGGGAAAGGGGGAAGCAGGCCTCCCGCCAAGCGGGGAGCCCGAGGCAGGGCTCCATCCCAGAACCCCGGGATCACGACCTGAGCCAAAGACAGATGTTTAACGACTGAGCCACCGAGGCATCCCAGATTTTGACTATTAATGCCAAGAATTGGTCACCATATTACCTCCTAGAAATGTCTTAAACCACACAGTAGGCTCATCAACCTTTCTTGGTATATTGTACTTGCTACACCAGATTTATCATTCATTTCTTATGCTAATAGCCAGTTCTAGAAATTTTCAGAGATCTTTCATGTAAAGATCTTTAATGTGTTGTGAGGTGAAAAAAAGAACATTTCATTGTACGTTGGATTCTCCTTAGAATTCGATCACGATTATAGTCTACTTCATTTTTTTCTGGCTTTTCCTACTTTAACAGTTGAACTGTGGAAATACTAGCGTAGACACTGATACTGATACAGTTCAGTGAGCAAGAGAGGAGAGAAAAATACAGAGCAGAATAGAATGGCGGGCTTCCTGAGATTTCATAGTCTTGCCTGGAGTATCTTTGACTCTATTTCAATTGGCCTGGATGAATAAATTTTTTACAATAAACATCACAAAAACAACTAATATTAGTAACTATTTTTTACTGAGTATTTTTACATGTTATATTTAATACAATCCTCTTGAACATTTTCCAACCAGAGAAATATGTTGATGATTTATACCTAGAGGCCCCAACTTGTTATAAGAGATTGAAGAATGGATCATGAATCTTGACCCAGCTTTTGAAGGAGACTAGACGTGCCTCTACCTTGGCCTGTAAAGTTTGATAATAGTAACAACAGTAATCACATAATAGTTAGAGCAGCAGCTACTCCTTTGTAGGTCCTGACATTGCTTTGACGATCTCCTCTTCCCTCTCTCTCTTCTCTAGCCATGTGGTTTGATGGGACTCCCAGACCCTAGTATTGAAGGCTGATCTACACCTAAGCCAATCAGTATGTCACAGACCATCTCTCGGTCATGGTGATCGGTTCAGGGATGGATATGAGACCCAATCAGATCAATGAGACTCAACCGTCCTGAGAGGCGGCGAGGAGCTGCTGTTGCCATCTTACTTATTCCCATGGACAGAGAGTGGGGTCTGCTGGATACTATCATATGGATCCTGAGCATGACGCTAACACTTTCCACAGCAAGCTGAGTGATGGAGGGAAATCAAAGCCTGATGATTCCATTTGAGCTCTGCATATAGCCAGGTTTAGGCTACTTCTGCTCATGGCTTTTCAATGATTTATTCCAATAAAATTGCTTTTTACTTAAATTGAATTTTCTGTCACTTGCTACCATAGAATTCTGATACATTTCTGATTGGCCAGCACTAAGCTAAGCCCTTGTATGTATATCAGCTTATTTAATCCTTAATGTTCTAGTTGGCATTAGGGTTCATGAAGGTTTCAGTCACCATACTGTTCCCTGGACATGGCTGGAGAATGGTACTGTGTTACTTCTCAGAGCTCCACATGCTGTCAGATGCCATCCATTTCTCTCTCTCCCTTCCCCAGCCCTCCTAATCTATTCATTCTGCTATCCTCCCCTTCTCCTTCGTTCCCTTCCCAAAACTTGAGTTCAAGTCTCCGGGGACATAAACATTAACCTCTCGACCCAGCAAGCTCTGGGAGTCCGGACTTAGTCATTCTGCTGCCCAAGACAGGGGGCTGGCTGAGATGAGCGTTGCGTAGCCCTTCTGGCTGCTTTGCTATGGAAGTCACAGCTCTTCTCTGGGTTCCAGAGATTGCTTCTTCCTTTTCTGGCCCAGAGCCATCCTCAGAGGCTTCTTTGACAGCACCCAGGGCAACCCGGGCTGATAGGCACCCTGCCTAGATAAGGCATGTCACTGCCTGGGCATTTGTGTGCAGCTGGCTCTGTTTGAAATCCTGCCTCTCTCTGACTTCACTTCCTGAATGTGCTGACAGGCCTCTGAGCCAAGTCAAACAGGTTCCCAATGCCATGCCTGCAGAGCATTCCCCTGTGAGTGCAGCTGGGGAAACAAAACTTTTCTCCAGCCCATAGAGAGGACCTGCCAGCCCTTATATGACCAAGAAGCAGGCCCTGTGAGACCTTGTTGAATCTTAGTGGGAAACATTTGCATTTCAGTGAGGAAGGTTTGTGTGTATGTGTGCATGCATACTGGCTTGGGGCATGCGGTGGGGGGTTCCTGGTTATTTCTTCTTAAATTAACAAGTCTACAGTGAAAAATGACTAATTCTTGCTTGTCTGCTCCATACAAGGGCTTTACATGTATGCTCCTCCTGCCACCTCTGAGGGAGCCATGGCTGGCCTCATTTTCACAGAGGAAGGGATTAAGGCTTAGCAATATTAAGGTACCTGCCCCATGCTCCTCCAGGAACAACTGCAGAGCCCGGATTTAACCTCTAGACACTTGGTTCCAAAATCCATGTACCTCCTCTAACTCATAATACCTTGATTCTTCATGTAGTCAGAAGGATAGGGAGGAAGAGTGGAAAGGGAGAGGCTCAGGGGTCTTTCCAGACCTGTGAAGTGTAGATGACAACAGGGTCTGTGGCAAGAAAGTTGTGAGGCTCAACTGAGATTTGAATTCATGTGGCAGTACTATTCAGGAATAGGGACATATGTATACAGTGCAAGCTCTCTGGGGTGCGAAAGACCTGGACTCAGCTTGGGCTTCCACCAGCCACTTATTCCATGAACTTGAATAAGACCTGAACCTCCATTTTCTCATGTATAAAATACAGCCCTATCATTTACTTGTGACACCCAGCACAGTGCCTGCTACATAGTAGAAACTTGGTAAATGGGATCTATTATGAATATTATACAGGTGTTTTTATTATACTTGTGAAGATACGGTTGGTTTCTTCTGGAGTTGGGAAAGGCTAGGTAATGCTACAGAAACAAGCAGCTCTCAAATCTCTGTGTCATAAAACAACAAAGGTTTTATTCTTGCTTGTGTTAAATGTCTTTTGTAGATATGCTGGGCCTGGGGAGGGACTCTGATCTACATCAGAGTTAAAGACCCACGTTAATGGACACTCCATCTCTGTGCTTCCATAGTTGCCAAAAGGAAAAATGTTGAATCTCTCACTTGCTCTTAGGCTTCCACCTTGTTGTGACAGATGTCACCCCTGCTCACATATCATTGGCTGACACAAGTCACATGGCTCCTTACCCACCTTCAAGGAGGTAGGAGATGGGAAAGTACTACCCGATTTTGTACCCAAGACGAGAGCTGAAAATGTTTGGCGTAGAGCATTAGTGACCACCCACCGACCCAAAAAGCATCCTCCCTCTCACTTCTTTCTTGCTATCAGAGCTCTGATTTTTTACTTATTTTAAAAATAACTTTGTGTTCACTTTCCCATGTGTTTAGAAAAAGGTGATCCCAAAGGGCAAAGCATGACTGTAGGCCAATTATGGAGGTCCCATTCCCTGTTTGGGTGTATGTATGTGACCAACTCCTGACCAACGGGACCCAAGGGGAAGTCGACTGAGGTGGAGGTGGGGAGCTTCTAGGAAAGGTTTCTCTTGCTAATAAAAAGAGGAAGATTAAAGTAAATATCCTTGCATTGCATTTACCCATGATGCCAGGAATTGCCAAAGCTATCTCGAGGCCACACAAGGAAGTTCTTTGACATACCAGCAATGGTGACATGGGAAGATAGAAAGCCCCATACCCATGATGATGTCAGTGAACGATGTTACTGAGCCCTGGACTTGGTTCATGTCTGGACTTCTTTAAATTGGGTCTTTTGTTACTGGTTCCTGTAAGCATCCTAACTGGTAGTGTGGTCAATTACATAACAGCCCAGGTTCCTGCCCACCTTTTTCCAGGACTTGTGATAAGGCCAGGGAAAATTCCTTCCACTGAGTATGAGCCTAGATGAATCAACACTCTGGAAGAGATTAGCTAGCAGCAGAAGCTGACGGACTGACAGTCCCGAGGACATCTGGGGAATACACAAATTCTGTGCAGGTAGCCAGTGAGTAGCAGTAACCCAAGAAGGCAGTGGCGTAGTGATCTGGGAATCCAATTTTATGAAGCAACAAGGAGGCAAGCATAAGGCACTATTTTTTAGCAGATGTACATGGAAGAAGTCTGTATGGCAAGAAAGTGTCAGGGCTTCTCGGCACTCAGTATTCTGGCCCCTCCAGAGAGGAGGAGTTTGCAGCAGGGCAAGGAGAGTTCACTACTCGCTGCTGGGGCAAGGATGACATAGCCCACGAGACTATCTGGTTACCTTTGCTCAGATGGTGTGCACATCAAAGAACTTTCTGATGACTAATTCAGTTCCTTGGGGTCCTTGATGTAGAAAGAGGGACGTGCCCTGGGTAAGGAACCCAGGATCACCAGGGCATCTGGTTCCTGGAACAACATAGGAGAAGAATATGGTTCTTGAAGACTAATTGGGGCCCCACCAGCCGGTGGATTAGGAACCTCAACAAAAACTCTTAAGACTCACTGGGAGCATCAATTGCTGTGTCTGTGAGTCAAAGCTAGTGACAAGACACAGCCAGGGTAGTGGTGCCAATGGCAGGAGACATAAGAGAGAAGAGCACTTTGGAAAGGATAGGAACGTGAACTGGTGAGGACAAGTCACATTGCTCATCACGCTTCCTTTGCTCACTCCATTCCAGGAAAGCAGGCTGTTTCTCAACCCCTAGGATGCCCTGAAGTCTTTCCCAAGCTTTCCCTCACATGGCCCCTCCAGCTGCTGTCCCTTCTCTTCTGCTCTTCATCTGATGAACACTAGTTACGGAGGAAGTCTTGGTTTAGGTGTTTTTTGCAGAAAGGCCTTTTCTTCCCCGGCCCTGTTTAGATGGTTTTTCTCTTTCATAGTGCCCAGTTCTTCTTCACCGTCCTCATCGAGGTGTAGAATCAGACATTAATTGAGGTGTTTTCTATTTACTGTGTCTCTTACCAGAACAAAAACTCCATGAGGGGAGGCATCCTGTGGATTTCACTCTCCATTCCCTTCCGAGTGCCTGGCACAAAATGGGAATTCAGTGTTGCTTGATGAATCAAATAAGTGTCATATGAATGCTAGGTGTTATTGTTCAATTCCCCCCACGTAAGTAAAAACATTGGTTTCTTCGCTTGCATTGGAAGGTTTGTATAGTTTGGGTCAGTTAGTCCCACTGAACTTTGTCAATTCTGGGGATGACATAAAATCAGGTTTGGGTCCTGGGGTGGTGAGGTCACAAGCCTTTTTCTTTTACATCTGTTCATTTGAGCATCCTGACACTGAGCAGGTGGACTCTGGACCATACGACGACTTTCCTTCAGATGTCAAGTCGACACAGGAAAACTTAAGTTCAGGACAAGGCGCTGAGGTACAGCGTGACCTTGCTGATGTCTCTCCTTAGGCTCGGCTTGCCAGGGAGTTGTGTGGGAAGAAATGTGCAATAATGGGGCTCAGCTGAAGCCATCTTCTCCCCATTTCTCCCCCAAATCCAGGACAGCTTTAAAGACCACAGACGTTCTAAATTAAACTAAATCCTGTCTTTGGTATTACTCTCCTTACCTGGCGTCTTCCCCACCAGTCCATCCCCCAAACTGTTATCAGCACGAATCTCTCTCAAGTTGAGAGAGTCCATTTCCTGCTCTGCGTCCTTCTACATTTCCCTATCGCCTGCAGGATAACTACCAAACTCTTAGCTTGGAACTTCACAACCTGACACCTAAACCTTCCTGCTTCATCTCCCTTCATCTCTCTTCTCATATCTTCATTCCCAGCCTCTCCAAGCAGCTTAGGGCCCTCTGAACGCACCATGTTCTCCTATGCTGCTGTGTGCTCGCACACAAGTTCCTCTCCCAGCCTTTCCTTCCTGGTGAGTCCCACTGGCTCAGCTCACCTGTGAAGCTGTCACCTCTCCCATGAAGTCTCTCCTGATAATGTTCCTCCTCCCCAGATCTGGCACTTCATTGTGCTTTACCTCTGTGTTCCTCCCCGCCAGACTGTGAGTTCCTTGAGAACAGGGATTGTGTTTTGCTCATCACTGAATCCTCATGCTTAGCATAGGGCTTCAATGAGATCCAGGCCCAGGGGCATGCCCTTCTCTGGGATGTCAGAAGTCCAAAACCAAATAAACAGGGCCAGGTTCCAGAATCAGGAAGGAATCATTTCACTTCCTAGGGCCATCCCATATTCTAACCTTTCCCCATCTTCCATGACCTTCCACCTAACCCATATAGAAGACCCATGGAGGCAAGGGTAGGGCAGAGTAAAAGGCATTGTCTTTTTTGGTTAGTTCCACCAATGCACATCTTCTCTAACAATAAAAGGACATGGGGAATAGATACTTTAGCATGATCCTTACCTCCAACCAGCAACTACTGAGCACTAACCTCTAGACTCCTGAGATATGTTAACTTTACAAAGAGAAAGTCCTCTCTGTGATTACCAATGAAGTAGTTGTTTTTAATAAAGCCACATCTGGAACTATTTTTTATGCTTGCCTAATGGTCACACATTATCCTTGCCCATCCCCACCTCCACGCCTAATGTTTCAGGTAGACCCATTTTATATAAGGAGATGCCCACTTGCATTAGCGGAGGGGGGAAGGGACACCGTATGGCTAGAAGAATGTCCTACCAGCTTAGTTATTTTAAGAACACTCTTTGAAAATGGGCTTTAGAACACTCATTGAAAATTAGCTGGGCTTGAATTTTCTTGGGGTCTTCAATCCATCTGGACTTGTATACCTGTAAATGGATTAGGTATATTTCACTAGAAGAAATTAAGACCTGGAATTATTTTGGAGGAGGGTTTAAGTTCAATTGCTTGTTCAGTCATCACACATTTATTTTATAAACTTCTCCTAGTGCCAGGTACTGTACTAGGTGTCTGGGGTCCACAGATGAGTAGGATAGGGCTCTAGCCAAGAGTCATAGAGGTTCACAATGATAATACTTTGATAAGGGCTATCATAGAAGTTTTGATAAAATGTTATGAATGCTCAGTGGGAATGTTCGTTCCACCTGAAGATAGAATTAATGAAGAAGGCTTCATAGAGAAGGTGCTATGTGTGCCAAGCCTTGAAGAATGGGTAGGATTCATCCCCAGGACCAGAAGGAAAGATATTCCAGGCAGATGGATGAGCACAAGCAGACGCACAGAAGGGGTGAAAAGGCATGGGATTCAGATTCACACAAAGGTAAATTTCTCATAATGAGTGTGTAGCCATTAAGTTTAGGAATTATTAACCATTTTTGAGTCATGGAACTCTGTGAAAACCAAATAAAAGCTAATGATTTATTTCCCCAGGGGAGGGTGTATGTGCCCGTGTATGCATGCACATACACACACATAGAATTTTGTAGGCTTTTTCATTGAGTTCATGAACCTTCTGCCCCAATGGACACAAAGGGTTAAGAATCTCTGTTTGAAATATACACATATAAGACAAATTAGAAGAGAATTCACGGTTTTATGTTTCACTAGCTTCATCTTCTCCAACTACTAGTGTTACGCAAATAACTCATTGAATGGCAAAATAAAATTAACTTGTGTCTACAAAATTAGCTGATTTTCTGTGTCCAAAGGTCATTGGTTAATTTCCTCTACCACAAGGATTTTTTTTATCCCTTTTGTTGGAATGGTTAGAATTTCAGGGATGTACATTTAGAAAGTTGAAACAAACAAGTGGGGATAGGCCTGAGTTTCAGGCTTTTTTTTTTTTTTTTTTTTAACACTGGAGTCTAAATAAAGCTGGGGAGTGGTGTGGCTTTTCTGTGCTGCTCTGTTGTCTGGCTTAGTCTACCTTTGCAGGTAATTAATTCCCCAGCCTGCTTATTTTTTCTAGTTGGCTCTTGTTTAGCTTCCATAGAGCCCCACCCCAAAGTGCTTTATTGTCCCTCTGCTGACTATTCCTACATATGGTCAAAATCAACTCACCTTCCGGGTTGCTGACATCGGCAAATTCACTGTTTGGCAAACTCCGCGCTGCTCCCAGTAACCCTTTGTTAAAGAAGTGTTATTACAACGGAGTGGATCTGATAGCTAACAAGTCTGTCCAATCTCTTGTACTCCTAGATACACTCCTAAGGAGAAACTCTTTCTGTCTTTGGATTTACAGCCACAGGCAGGATATTAGCACTCTCAGACCTGTTGGGTACTGGAGCACTGCTAATGAGCAAACAGCCCTGCCTCAATTAGTGGTTTGTGAAATATTCCTGGATATCAAATCGCTTTTGCTGCTTGATAATCATACCGGCTCTTGGGATGAAAAGCAACCAAGCAAAAATTGTTCCCTTGTTGCCTACTGCCTTGTTGATTTCCCAAGTTATATCTGTAGACAGAATTTAAGTTTGCCATTTCCCCAGAGCTAAGGTTTGATTTACACCTGTAATCACTGTGTTGGTGTTCATGGTTTCTCTTATGAATCTTTTCCATGGTATATAGATTACCATCTTTGAGGGCTATTTCTGTAATAATAACTTAAACAAGGTTGATTATTTTAGAAACAAATTAAGAAATAAACTGTAGAAGAATCCCAAATGGTAAACTGCTATTGTGGTAATTTGCCTAAGTAAATGTGTTTATTTCAGAGAGAGAGAGAGAGAAAAAGCGCAAGAGAAGAGGGGAGTGGAGGAGAGAGAGAGAATATTAATGAAACTGGGAGAATGTTTCATCCAGATTGCAAATTCTGTGTTGACTCTTCCTAAATTCTTTGCTTCTTAATTACCCAGTAACTTCAGATGGCAGTAATGTTAACCCCAGCAACTGAGAAGAAAAGCTTCAGTGTAGAGCTTGGGAAGCAAAAAGTAGTAAAGGGAAAGGAATTCAAGATCTGTTATTGGTATTTGAATACGTTTATTGTGACAAGAATGCTGTTATAAATATTCATAAGCAAAGACCATCTTTTTTATCTAGGATTGTTAAAGATTCCAAATTGGAAGGATACATCTTTTGCAAAAATCTGCCACTGTTACTGCTTTGAGAATAAGCAACTACTCTTAAATTTCTGCTAACATCATAAATGGTCACAGCACATGCCACTTGGTATAATCCAGATTTCAAATTGTTTTGACTTCCCAGGGGACTTCCTGTCCCTCTCCACCACAACCTCCCTTCCCTCAGCCTTGTGAAGGGCCACACTACCCTTTGTAAGCAACTCTATATAGATTGTTGGGGGAGGGAAGAGGATAAGTTGACAAGAGCATCAGCTACAGTTATTCTCAAGTCCAGTAGAGAATAGTTTCCACTGCTTGATAGTAAGAAGCACTTAGAGTGATTTTAGTTGACTCTTCACTCTTTCAACTTCACCTAGATAGGTAATCCATAGATAATGCAGAAAAGAGGTTGTGGGAGGGGTACTTTTCCAATATTTTATTGTATTTTCTTAAATATCCTTTCTGGAATTTTCAGGAACAAAACATAAAAAAATTATATACTTTATTACAAATGGTAAACTCAAGAGTGCTCCAAATCTCTTATTTACAAACAACACTGGGCAGGACACCCAAACAAACAAACATGAAATAACTTACAAAGGCATGAAGCTGTTTATTGACAGTAATCAGCTTTCATCAAATTAAAAAATATATATATGTACATACACAGTTAAGGAAGGCAGGCCAGAAAGAGTTCATTTGCAGGCTCAGCCTCGCTCTCACAAACCTCCCTCCCGCCTCCCCTCCCCCAACCCCCCCTTTGTGTTCTTAAGGAGTACTACAGAAGCAATCTACAGTCTCTATTGCAGTTTGGAACCCCTCCCCCTCCCCCCTTTAATACTGAATGAGATCGAATGTTAGGTCCATGCAGTTCTTGGTCAATGTTAAAGAAAAGTCTAACGTTCTGTTCGCGCGGGGACAGCCCGTTCGCAAAGCGGGGCAGCCCGCAGGCAGCCGCTCCCTGGCCCCATGCCAAGGGAGGGCGCGCCAAGTCCTTCCCACTCGTGCACACTGGGGGCGCCGTCAGGACGCCGCCCAGTCCAACTTGGATACCCTTGGCTTTAGTCCTTGGACACTTCTTTTCTCTCTCTCTCTCTCAACTTGTCAAGTTCTCAAGTCTGTCTCTCTGTGTATTTTTTTTTCTCTGTTGCCCCTCAGCCCCCGACAGTCTCTCCTCAAAACGTTTGCAACTGCTGCGTTAGCATGAGTTGGCACCCACTGTTAACGTGGTTCATGACTTTCTGTTTAAGCTGTGCCACCTGTTCCCTGAGCATGTTGGCCGTGGACGCCAGCTCCGAGTTCTGCGCTTTCAAGGTTTTCACTTTTTCCTCCAGCCTGGCGATCCTCTCCAGCTTCCTTTTCCGGCACTTGGAGGCAGCTATGCGGTTCCTCATGCGCTTCCTCTCCGCCTTGATCCTCTCCTGCGACTCCATGTCGATGGGGGACAGGGGCGGCGTTTCCCCGGGCATCTCGGGCACCGTCTGCGGCTCCTCCTTCAAGGCCTGAAGCCGCGGGTGCTGCACGGGGATCTGCTGGGGCAGGTGGTGCGGCGGCTGCGGGGGCTGCTGCTGCTGCTGGGGCTGCGCGGGAAAGGCCAGGCCGGCCGCGCCGTAGGAGGGCGCCCCGCCGCCGCTGCTCAGCGCGCCGGGGTTGAAGTTGCTGAGGTTGGCGTAGACCGGCGGCTCGCTGTGCAGGCTGGCGCTGAAGCCGCCGCTGCCGCTGCCGCCCGCCGCCGAAGCCACCGCCGGAGCCACCATGCCCGCCCCGCTGACCGGCTGCGCCGCAGACGTGACGCTGGGCAGCGTGTTCTGGCTGTGCAGTTCGGCCAGGGCGCGCACGAAACCCTCGGCGAAGCCCTCCTGCTCGTCTGTCACGTTCTTGGGGCACAGGAACTGCGTGGGGGTCGGCGTAGTGGTGATGTGCCCGTTGCTGGACTGGATTATCAGGCGCTCCAGCTCGGGCGACGCCAGCTTGAGCAGCCCCACGTCGGGCGAGGTGAGGAGGTCCGAGTTCTTGGCCCGGAGGTGCGGCTTCAGGCTGCCCACCGGGTCGGCCAGGTTCAGGGTCATGCTCTGTTTCAGGATCTTGGGGTTACTGTAGCCGTAGGCGCCGCTCTCGGACTGGAGGAACGAGGCGTTGAGGGCATCGTCGTAGAAGGTCGTTTCCATCTTTGCAGTCATAGAACAGTCCGTCAATTCGCGTGGGGTTAGTTTGGGCTGCGCGCAGAAGTTTCGGGGCCGCAACAGCGCGCTGGCGAGCGGGGGACACCCGTGCCTCCCGGGGCCCTGGGCAAGGAAAGTTTCTCGAGGGGCGCGCGCACCCGCCGGCTGTCCTCCCCCCTGCGCCCTGCTCACCAGCTCGCTCCCGGGCGCTCAGAGTTCAGATGCCGCCCGCACTCTGACTTGTCAGCTCGCGCGCGCTGCCCGGCTTTGAAAAGTCGCGGTCACTCACGGAGCGCTCTCGGGCGCAGCGGTTCCTGGGAGTCCGCGGACGAACACGCTTCCCGGAGACAGCGGCCCTCCCGGCGGCGGCAGTCAGCGCCGATCCCGCTGTGGCCGGCCGGCGGCGGGTCTCCGCCGCCCGGACTCCGACGACTGTCCCCTCCTCCGCTGCGAGGGGGAGGGGGCGCCGGGCAGCCGCGGCTCGCGCTCGCCCAAGTTCAGCAACCGGTGCGAGAGAAGCTGGGCGCACGTCCCTCCTCAGTCTCCTCTCTCCGCTGCCTTCTTGTCGTCACCGTCGCCGCCGCAGCTTCAGGCGCAGCAAAGCTCTGCAAAAGTTCGCTCCGGGACTCGGGCCACTTGTCCCCTGTCCTCCTGGCCAGGAAAGTTCTTAGCCGCTGGAGCCGCTCTCCGGACTTCCTCGGACGGACTGTCGCCTCTCTCCGCGCTGTCAGCAGCTCCCGGGCAGCGGGGCTCTCCTCCTGGGGGCGGCTGGAGAAGGGGCTCTCCGGACGCTCCCCAAAACACCAGCCCGGGAGCCACAGGCGCTAGCTCTGGGCAGTTGGTGAGAAAATGGAAAAGAAAATAAGATTTGCAGCTCGGACTCTACTGCCGTCTTGCCTGCCTGTGTCTGTCTGTCTCCCTGAGTCCGCGCACCTCCACTCCCGCCTCGCTGCTTCAGCCACACTCAGTGCAACTCTGAGCCCTTATCCAGCCCGAGCTCAACACTTATCTGCTACCAGTCAACCCCTAAAAATAGCCCATGATGTCACCCCAAGGCCTTCCCATTGGCTCGCGTCGCTCTCAAGGGGGCGGGCCCGCCCGTCGCCATGGAGACTCCACCCTAGAAGATTCTTCTCCGAACCCGCGGAGGCTCACGGGATGAGGTAATGCTCCGCTGCCCTCCTACAGTTGGGCCCTTCTTTCTCCTCCTCTCCCCCTCCCCCTCCCGCGCGATTCGCGCCGGGCTCTTTCCCCTCCCCTCCCCGGCGCGTCTTTCCCGGCCCGCCCGGTGCATTGTGGGCTGACGTCTTGGGGTTTGACTGTCTAGTGACGGTGGCTACCGCGAGTCGGGCGGACGCGGACTCTCGGAACCTCTGACCGAGGCGGGCTCAAGTTCAGGGCTCGGGCGGGAATGCCGGGGATGCGGGCACCCGGACTGCTCGGAAACCGGGCCAGGTGTCTGGAGCCGAGAGCGCGGGGTGAGGGGTATTTCCCCACTTGGGGTGCTCGATGTCATCCACGGGCACTTCGCCGCCTTGCGGGGCCAGAGGCCGATCGCCCCGGTCTGTGCCCCCCCGCACTTCCGGGGGGCGGGAGCACCGCCCTTAAGGTGGCTCTATGAAGTCCCCCGTGGGGGCGAGTGAAAGTGGGCTTAAGTTTAGGGGCGGTCTCACGCGAGCGGGCCCCCCACGATGAGGACGCTGCGAAGTTTGTCTCCTGGTCAAGTTCAGGAGCGGTCGTCCGCTCTGCTGTCTGGCTGCGCCTGGAAGCCAAGTGATTTGCATTGCTCGAAACTGGGTGCTCAGCTAAGTCCGAGTTGCACCCCCACTGCGCCCTCCGGACCATGAGTTCACAGTTTTGCCTCGATGGGGTTTTTTTTTAATAGAGGGTAGAGTTAGGGGGCAACTCAGCTTCCAATTGTGAATGAGCGTTTAGGTAATCCGAAACTTGGGTAACCCCGGTTATCGTCTGCTACCCGCCCCCGCACAACATGCAACTACACTTCACACACACACACACACACACACACACACACACACACACACACCCCTCTGGTCCTGATTTGTTTACAGGAAAACAAGTCCGAGAGCGTCGGATACTCAGAAAAAAGTCACGCAGCGAGCCAGGGCTAAGACCAGGATTTAAAATCTCTCCGCTCCCGGTCGGGAGGTGGGCCCATATCCTGGGTAGCCTCTAGGAAGCGCTAGACACATGTAAGTGGTTCCTTGTCTGCGGTTGTTATTTTATGCTCCCCCTACCCCGCACCCCTTAGGGACAAAAGTGTATGGCGGAAAGAATACCGAAGTCGGGAATCGTGGGTTCTCTCGTGGCCAGCGCTGCCACGGTGTGAAGTGAACAAATCGCTGAACTTCTCCTGAGTTCTTTCAGGTCTGCAAGTGGGGCCGGTGAGACCCACCTCCCTGGGCTGAGTTAGTGCGGCATCCTTGCCTCTGGGGCCAGTAGGTGGTCGCCTAACTACCCTTCCTGGGGGGTTTCCCAGAGCCTCGATGGAATGACAGGATATGAGTGTGACTCGGCAGGACCAGGTGTCCTTACTCCTGCGAGGAGCAGTGAGGGGAGGAAGGTGAGGGAGGAAAGGGTCAGAAGTCAGCACTTTCCCGGGCCTCCAGTTGAGGACTGGGGTTTGAAGTCGGACCTGCAGCAGTTTGTATTCTTAGATTCTAATTCTGGCTTTTCAGCTTCTGAATGTAGGGGAATTCAGCCTTGGGTTTACAGAGCTTTAAGGTATTTGTGGCTTTGAGAGTTCAGATTCAGTGGCCCAACAGCAGCTGGTGTCAGAACTCTTGACAACTTTTCTTCACCCCACGCACTCACCTCTCTTTCCCTCCCGCAGCTGAGGAAAACTGAGTGGCTCCTGTGAGCCAGGCACTGAGCTGCGGTGGGGGGGATTCGGTGATGACAAGATCCAGTCACTTTCCTCGAGGAGGGAACATTCTCTATTCTGTTACTCTGAATCATTTTCTTTTGTAATTAGGGAGCTGACATTCTTAATAATTTTTTTATGTTAACGGTAATAAAAAGAAATTTCATGTATTAAACACCTACCACCAGCCAGGTATTCACCTGAGCCATTTAAATATGCTGTTTCTCCCCACAACCATCTCGAACAGCGTATATTATTATTTGGATTTAACATATGAGGAACTGGGCTCAGGTTAAGAATCTTGCACAGGTCACACAGACAGCTGGAAATTGACCTCAGATCTTTGTTACATTCCCTTGTATCTGCTCTGCTCTCTGGAAGACTTTCTTGTGAAGTTTTAGATGTCTGTAGGGGAATGGCACTTGGATGGTAGGATAGAGCAAATTACCATGCTTGATCCTCTGGAACTCCTTTCAGAGCCTCCTTTCAGAGCTCCTGTATTTAGAAACTTCAAGACTTAGGACTTTGTGTGTGTGTGTGTGTGTGTGTGTGTGTGTGTGTGTATCTTTTGCCTAAGGGTTCTGTGTATTTCTCTCTGCCTTATGTGGTTTTGTAGGTTTATTTTCTCCTTATGTTGAGAAATAGCATATTTTATCCAAAAAATAACAGATCTGTTCATGTTAACACCCCTGATTGGAAGCTTTCATGGCTTCCCCTTATGACCAGGAAAGAGTTCAGAGACCTTTGCTGGAGAGAGGGAGCCTTTCATACTCTCACTCCTGCTCTCCTGCCTCTTCTCTCACTTTCAGAATCAGTCAGGAAAGGCTGGGCTATGCTGCTCTAACGAACAAGCCAGACAGCTCAGTGGCTTACCCCAGGGAAGTTTATTTCCTGCTCATGCTACATGCCCCCGCTCAGGGTCTGCAGGGGTGTTCTGCTCACTGTGGACACTTGAGGACTCGGGCTGAAGAAGGCTTTGTCTTGACACGTGCTTCTCATTACTATCTTGGCTGGAGGAGAGAAGGCAGCAAACCATTCACTGGCTCTCCGAGCATCCACCTGGAATTGACACACTGCACTTCTGCTCGGCTATCATTGGCCAAAGCAAGTCACATGGCAATGCCTAATTTTAAATCTCTGTAATCCTGCCGAGTATCTCGAAGGGAGAGAGCCAGGACTATTTGGAGAACAAGACTAATGACTCTAGCAGTCTCCTTTCTGTTCACCAAATGTTTGGCTTACTGTCTTCCCACAGCAGAATTTCCTCATTCTTTCCTCAGGGAGGACAATCCTAAAGATTCATCTAGTCACAGTATGTCAAGCTCACTTTCCAGGTTCTGGGTGATTCGTAGTAGACTCTGTATCAGCTCCAGATGCAACTCTTTTTCTAAATGCAAGACGTCTATCCTGTGCACCCTCACTATGTACCAGTGGGGCAGAGACGGGCTAAGTGCTGTGGGCACGCCGTTTGGAAAGTGAAGGAATGGGAAGCCACGGTAGACACCCATCCACTGAGCAGACATGTTGAGGAACCCCCCCCCCCCACTGCCGCCCCATCCAACACCCTGATAAGACCCTGATTCTACCTCCTTCGCGTAGCTGCCCTATCCATTGCTTTCTATGACCTCTGGCTTTGCTCTCTGAGAAAAGTCTTCCTTTTCTATATCTGAAGAGGGCATGGAAATATGTTTTAAAATAAGCTTTTAAAAATTGGGGGAGGTACAAAGTGATATTAAGTCTTGAACATGGTCTTCTTTAATCCAAGCTGATGTGCTTTTGGCAGTACAACTCTCACAAAAATGTAGGCTTCTTATCTGTTTGATTCCAGGCGTTCCTTGAGCTAATAGCCACAGCCAATTCTTTCCCAGACATACTTCCATGTTTTGCTGTATTTCTTTGCTTTCTTGCTGTCTTGCCTGCTGGTATCTCTCTCTCTGTCACTCATTGTATCTCTCTCTCTCGTTCATTGTCCCTCCCTTCTCCTCTCTCTCCGGACTTGGTTTTGTGTGCTTTGGGTTTTCCTGGCTTTGGTGGGGGAGTGAAACGTTTCTTCCCTTTTCCAAAGCCATTCTGTCCAATTGAAAGCCTATGCTGGGTAATATCTTAATTTATCCAGAAGTTTTAACAATAGGTTTGAGGCCATACCCTTGACTTGATACATACTTCAAGGCTGATTTTAATTGGCCTTTTTCTTTTCTGAAAACATGTCATAATTTTATATTTTACTAGTTGAGACTGAGAAACAGTAGCCTCTTCTAACCCTGAAAATCTCTGAATTTATAGATTTTCCCTACTTTAATTTCTGCTTACAAACTGGGCAGATCTTCTCTGAGCTCATCTTTTTTTTTGTAATAAGTTTCCAAATGTATCCAACAGCCACCAACACAGGCTACTAACATTTTGTTTTACAATCTCTTGCTTTAGTTCATTAGGTTCATGATATGCCTTCTGCCTTATCACGGGTGATCTGTTCACCAAATAGATCACCATCCTTTTAGCTTCTGATAAGTGCTCTTAGTTGTTGCCTTCTAAATAAAGGTTTACTTTTATTTGTTGTTATTACATTACCGTGTATCTAGGTTCTAATTTTTGTATCTGTCAGGATGGGCTAGGCTTGCCACCATGTTGAACAATTCTAAAATCTTCAGTGGCTTGGGGTGCCTGGGTGGCTTAGTCAGTTAAGCCCCCAACTCTTGTTTTCGGCTCAAGTCATGATCTCAAGGTTGTGAGGTCAAGCCCCTGTGAGATTGAGCCCTGTGTTGAGCCTGGCGTGAAGCTCCCTGTGGAGCCCCATGTTGATCCCCATGTTGGACTCCACACTCAACGGGGAGTCTGCTTCTCTCCCTCTTTCTCTCTTTCTCTCTCTCTCCCTCTGCCCTTCCCCTCAATTGCATGTGTGCTCTCGCTCTCTCTCAAATAAATAAACAAAATCTTTAAAATCTCAGTGGCTTAACAAAATAACTTTGTTTCTTGCTCATACTATATGTTCAATGTCAGAGGGGCTCTGTTCAATGTACTCATTCAGAGGCTGAATCTGAAGAAGGTTTCGTCTTGATGAATGGTTCCATGATCATCCCAATCACCTTGACAGGGGAAAGAAAGTGTGGTGAATTCACATTGGCAATCCAGGTTCCTCCCAGAAACGACACACATTACTGGTATGTCCATATTATTGGTCCAAAACAAGTCACATGACCCTGTTTTACTTAAAGGGTGCAAGAAATTGCAATTCTACTATGTGTCTGGAAGTCAAGAGCTGGAAATGCACACCTATAGATAGCCTAGGTTATACAATGGTATATGGTATGGTAGCAATCCAAAAATCTTACCGGATGACAACCAAAGAATTATTTTTCATTCATACTGCATGTCTATTATGGGTTGGCTGTGTCTCTCTTTCACACAGTATCATCATTTCTCTAGGAACCTTTCTGAAACATTGCTGATTGTCATGGCAAAGAGAAAAGAGCATGGTACTTAAAGCTGCTGCTGAGAGCAGTTCGCATTGTCAGGCCTGACGTCAGTGGGGCTGGGCAGCGAGGATTTGCAAAGAGGAATTCAGTCTACCATACCCTGAACTACACAGGCTCTCAGCTACCTTAAACATTTTCAATTCTTCTAATGTTTTTCTGTCTTTCCATTTCATTTTATCCTTAATCAAAATGCCACCTGGCAAACTCCTACTTCCCCCTCAGGACCCTGCTCGAATATTTGCTCCCTCTGAAGCTTTCTGTTACACCCTCTCCTGTCCTACACTCAAATAGCTATTATTTTCTTTCGCTCTCACTATACTGGGTACACATCTGAAGCAGAGAATATTTATCATGTAGATGTCTTCTTACATCCCTGACTCCAAATCCAGAAACTGTGTCTAATTCATTTTTTAAAATATTTTTATATATTTTTTCTAATTCAGTTTTGTATCTCTGATGCTTAATGCGGTGCCTGGTGCATGGGAGGTAAGAAGGTGCTCAATAAATGCTTGTTGATGAATTTTTTATTTTATTTTTTAAATTTTTATTTATTTATTTTTTTGTTGATGAATTTTTTAAAAATAGCCTTTTCTGTAGTGGAATTAAGGGGGTATTTTAATAGTCAAATAGTAGTAGTACTTTGTTTTAATACATAAAAATTGGGGCATATCCAACACCCCTGCTGAAACCTCCTTAAGGGCATCCTATTGGATTTGGGATAAAACCCGAATTCTTTACTTTGCCTATAAGATCTCACATTATCTGGGCTATCTTACCTCTCCAACTATTTTGTAGCCATACTGGGTTCGACTGCATCAGTCAGGATAGCCTGGGTTATACTACAGTAAAAAAACAAACAAAAATCTTGGTGACTTAAGACAAAACAAAATTATTTCTTGTTCCTGCTCCATATCCATCAAGGGCTGGCAGGGACTCCAATCACATTGCCTTCTCTGGGACCCAGCCGAATGTAGCACCTACTTTCAGGAACATTACAGATCTCGTGGTAGACAGAAAGTGAACTCTGAAGGGTCTTGGCCAGGCAATTAAGTACGTTTGCCAGAGAATGTACCGTGTCACTTCTCACAATTCATTGGTTAAAACTAGTCTCATGCGCACTCCCCCATCCCCCCTACCCCCACCCGCAGCCACTAGGAGACCAGGAAGTGCAGTCCTATTTGCCTGGAAGGCAGAGAGCTACAGTATTTGGTGACCGGCCCTAATGACTGCCACACTGGACTTCTTTAGTTCCTCAAACAAGATAAACTATTTCTTGCCTAAGAACCTTTATTCTAGCCTTCCCACTTCTTCCCTGTTCTTTGGTCAATTTCTAGTTCCTTTGGATGTTGGCTTTAATAACACTTGAAGAGGCTTGCTTTCATACTGTACCCTTCCCCCATCTAAATTAGATTCCCCTCTTACACTTTCTCATAAGTCTGTTTTTTCTTTATAGTGGTTGGGAACTCAGGAATGTAATAAATAACACTCCTTTCTTTCCCTCTTGAGCTCAGAACCAGCTGGAAGTTAGATACGGGAGTCAGATGAATGGAGATCACAGTGTTACTCTGATAGAGGAGAGATTGCAGGGCATGGCAGACACAATGGGTTTCCCAATGCTTTACCCAGAATTAAACTTACTTGCTGGTCCCTGGCAAAGGTGGGCACTTGCAAGCCACTTCCAAATAGACAGTGAATGTATACATCCTGTGGACAAATTGCTTCTGAAAAGACAGGGCAATGGCTTGGGGGGTGGCATGCTGGGTCTTTCTTCTGACTTCAGCAATCAGGTAACCCACACCCTTCTCATGGGAAGGAAATAAGGGATGGAGAAAGTGGACACGAAATTACTCTAGCAAATATCCCCTCATGGAAAGCTGAATCCAGAGACCTGGAGATTTCTTTGTAACAACAGAATTTACCTAAATTTGTTATTCCATGTTTCTTTGTGTAAGCGTAATTTTAAGATCTATTTTGCCACCCAGAGGCAGGATAGGCATCCTTCTCGGTCTTCACTGTATCCACAGCATTTAGTATGGTGCCTGGCACATAGAGGGTGCTCATTAAATCTTTGTTATATGTCAGCGCCCCTGTGGAAGCCCTTCTTTTGGATCAACTCTCCACAAAATTTGTTCTCATGTGCTTGAGACTGGTTTCCAATTTTGGAATGTTTCACTCTCTCCCTCACCCTCCACCTGCTTTTTCTCCCCCCCCACCCCCCAGATTGTCAACTTGGATATATGCATTCACATCACAGTTGGAGTAAAGAGGCAGAAATGAAGAAAATTGAAATACACGTAAGTGAACTGAGTCATTGGAGAGTATGCACAGACTAGGTTTTGATCAAGGAGGAATGTGTAATGGTTTTGCACACCATCAGCCTTCTGGTGATTTCTTCTCAGCATTCAGAACTTCCACAAAACTTCCACAAAACTTCTGGGATCATAAAGTGGAAGTTGTCTTCAAGTCCTGCCCCTTTCCCAGTGCAGGAATCCCTTTGGCAGTGTCTTTGCTACTTATGTAGGTCTAGTGATACTCAGGGCTGGGGAGTGGTAATTCTGCTGAAAGCTGCTGGTTCGACCGTATTGGGAGCATTGTGGGCATGAAACTGGGGACCGCAGTTTTGGCCAATCAGATCTCAGGGAGGGTCAGTCAAATGGTGAGAAGCTCAAAACCGTGTCCCATGGAGAAGAGTTGAAGGAACGAGGCATATTTATTTACCTAGGGGGAAAAATCAGTGACTGTGAGAGCATATATAGATGTCTTCAAGTGGTTGTACAAATGTCTCATGGGAGGGTTGACTTTGCAGGTGTGTAGGTCAGAATGAGAGCAATGTTTAGAGGTTAGAGAGGAAAACTCTGCAGTATTTAAGGAAGAAATTCCTGAAGTCACAGTTGCTTATCAATGGGCTAGTTACCTTAAAAGTGGAATTGAAGGCCATCCATTCAACCCGTATTTGTCGTCTACATTGTGACAGACACTATGCTGGCTTAGTTTATGATAATTCCCAGTGAGCTCATAGTAGCTTGTAGTAATCATCAACTCTGTTTTCAAATTTCATAAAAACCATCTTTAAATATTCTCTTTTAGAATTTGGCCGGGGGTGGTGACCAACATTAGTGGTTTATCAATTCTGGAATTGACCCTTTATTACTTTCAAAATTAGAAAATCTGAGATGCTGTTTTCTTGTGTCCAGTGTTAGTTAGATGGACATTCTTCTGTCAAGACAAGAGTTTTCGGTATTCATAAACCAAAGTTACCTGCCCTTGGGATCACTTAAGATGCTCTCTGTACTCTAATGTATGACAGATATTTGTGGCAGAAAAACTGCAGAGTGTTCACCAAACTCCTTTTCCCCCTGTGCTCACAGCTAAACTACGTTTTCTGGCCTCCTTTGTAATTAGGTGCGGCCATGTGGCTAAGTTTTAGCCAATGCAGAGGGGGTGAAGGTAATGTGTGCTAGGTTCAGGCCTAGCTCCTAAAACTGTCTCTCCCATCTCCTGGTTAAGTGTAAGGGACATAGAGAAGGACAGAGCCACAGACCGAAGGAACATGGGTCTCTGAATGACCACGTGGAGGATTGCCCACTGACCAGGAGTATATTTGTATTAGACTTGGCCTGGATGGGAAGTCAACTGTATTGTGTTGAACCGCTGAGATTTGAGAGTATATGTGTTAAAGTTGCTAGTGCCTTCTTATTCCAGCTGGTGCTGTGGGATCCGCTCAGTGAGAGGATAAATGCGGAGCTAAAGTTAGGGATTTTGTTCTGCCCTTTCCTGTTTGAAGAGAATTAGTGGGGGAGGCAGAAGTAAAGGATATAGCACTTAATTACGTACTGATGCTTCCTGTTGGTAATGTTTTCTTCCCGTACAACTTATAAACTGCATGAGACATGTGGCCATGGCCTACATCCTCTCTTCTATATTTAATCTTTCACTGGATATTTATTGAGAAATGCCAGGTAGCTTGGGGATTTCAGAAGAAATACAGGTAGCACATTTTGCTAACTGTGTTGTTCATTTATTCAACAATTTTTGAGTATTTACCATGGGCCCGTCACTGGTAAACATTGGTGAACAAAATCTACAGTACCTGCCCCCAAGTTGGACAATACGGGGACAAGACTGGTTGAGTATGATGATGTCATGCCAGGATGTTCTGCATTCACACAGAAGGGACATCTGATGAGGTAGTGGCCAGAGAATTGTCCTCTAAGGAGGTGATGAACAAACTGAAACCTGAAGGATTTGGAGGAGTAGCCAGGAGAAGAGGAGTCAGTGGAGAGAGAAAGAGAATTGTAGGATGAGGGAATGCATGAACAAAGGTCTGACTATGGAGCATGACTATGGGACATGTTTGGAGGGACCAAAAGGTAAACTAGAAAGGAAGAATGGAAAAGATGAGCATGAGAGGAGGAACTTGTAATAAATGTATGCACACACTTAATAAATGCATACAGAAGGCCTTGTACTCTATATGTATACATTTATACATATGACTGATTAACCATCAAGATATCAAGTGACAGTTGTGATATTTGGGTAATTTCCATTTTCCTCCTTATGTTTCTCTTTTTGTTTTAAAACTTTCTACAAGAAACATATATTACACATGTAATACAAAATAAAAAAAAATGTTTTTTTTCTTATTAGTTGTAACTACACCTGCTGTCCCTGTCTGGATCCTCACGGTAGTTCTCTGAGCAGACGGAGGTCCAGAGCTGATACCCGGGGAGACTGGGATTAGCTTTCCTAAGGTCCTGTTCAGTCTACTCTCTCTCTTTTGCACCTGCCTTCCCTGCAGTTTTCTAGGTAGTGATGACAGCTTTTCTTGGAACTGCTGACATGAGTGCCGTGTTGCGTGTTTGTGTGTACGTAGTTTGCAACCTGGTGAAAATGGGTCAACGTTCTCATGATCCTGACCTACCTAAGAGCCTTCCCACATACAGAGGATGTCCTCAACCTACTGGACTGCATCGTTAGACTTGTTTTTTCTATGATACCATCATGTTCTTTGCCTAGTGATTTGGCAGTAGGGGAGAAAGCTACTGATAATTTTTAAAAATGAAGTTAAGGAAGAGATTGTTTCCCATTATTCTGTCAACCCACATCTTGATTGACAAGCATGTTGATGCTTGGCCAAACCAGTGGATGATGAATATTTACAATGAACATCCAAACACTTGAAAGTCTTAAAATACTGTATTAACATTCTCTAAATTATTCCATGGTAACAAACCACCTCCCAAATCTCAGAGTCTTCAAACAAATGAGTTTATTTTATGTGCATGTTACATTTCCATCATGATTTAGGCCTTAGCTCTTTCTCTGAAACTCAGGCTGAAGTGGCAGCCCCCTTTCTGAAATATTGGTGCCCTGTGTCACAGGGAAGAGAGAGGTAACACCATGAGATAGCTCTTAAAGTTTTGCTCACCTGTCACTTCTACTCACCTGTGATTGGTCAGGACTTGACAGGGAGGAGCAGCAAATATTTTGACAAACACCTCGACTCTCTGAATGTCAGTTTCTTTATCTACAAAATGGAAATAGATAAAATATATTACGGTATATTTGAACCCTGGAATATCATGTAGCTAATTTAAAAAGTGAGTTAAATGCCCTTGAAAAGATGAGTTGACCTAAAAAAAACCCATGATACCATGTTACACGAAGAAAGCAAGTTGCAGAGTAATGTGTATAGCATGGTCTCATTTTTATATGCACTAAAAAAGTCCTGAACCTGAGATATTTGTTTGCACGAGAATATAATAAGAACAGCTAATGTTTAATGAGCGGCTACATCATAGACCCATCACTGTGCTGCTTTTTACAGGCATTTGCTCATTTAATCCTTGGAGAATCCAGAGAAAGGAGTTGAAAGTTACCTATCAAATGGTGATTGTCAGCTACTTTCACTGGGAGTGGGATAGAGATATCCCATCTTTTAAAAGCATATGATTTCTGTTATATTTGTCCTGGTCACGATAGGTGGACTAATCAGCTTTTGTCATGAAACAAACCACCACAAAATCAGAGTGCTATCTAAGGTTAAGTATTACTTTTCCTGCTATGGGTCTTCAGGTTAGTTGAGGTGGCTTATACTTCCTAAGTTCCCGGTGGGTGGTCTCTTCTCTCCACCGCACTGGGCTCCCCTGCAGTCTTTGGAATAGTGATGCTGGCTTTTCCTGGAACTGCTGACTTCAGTGCCATATCATGTGTGTTCCTGTGCACCCTGAAGAAATAGGATTGAGGGTCCAATGCAGGTCCGCTTGATGTATCTCATTCTGGAACACATCCTAGAGAGGCAGTGTCTACCAGGGATCTGTTCTTCTCATGGCAGAGGTTGGGGCAAATGGAAACGTGGGAAGCTTTTTAAGACCGAGGCTTGAAATGGTTATACTGTCATTTTTGCCCATGTTCTATTAGCTGAAGCAAGCCCCATGGCCAAGTCCAATATAAGTGAAGCTGGGAGGTCCTGGAGGGTATGGAAGGAGATAGTGAATGTTTGCTGTATAGTCATCTACCACAATCCACTTGGTTAGTTACAAAAATAACACTAAAGTGAGGAAAAGAGAATACTTAGCCAGGATAGTTTAAATTGTGTTCAGTATATTACAAAGTTGCATTAAGCATTTCTTAAAAATACAAACTCCATATTTACAATTATAATGAGCTTAGTGATAGTAACATGGATGTTTAATTAACCAGGGTACTCATTGCCTAGAAGGGCAGGTAGGCGTTTACACCAGCTTGGCTTACGCGGCCTGTGGTGTGACATTCTAAGCATAATTCAGAGACTTTAATGGCCCTCTCTATGCATCCCTGCTAATTGTGTGGCCATCTGCAGCACAAGGAGCTTAAATCATGAAATCACAGATTCTTAGAGCAGGAAGGGCTGTGCTGCCCGTGATAGGCAGGTGCCTTCTAACTTACATGGACAGCTGCTTTTGCCAATTATAGTTATTCTTGATTGGGTGTGTCTCACATTGCTGGAAAGTGGTTATGGAAATCAAAATTCCTTCATTTAGCCAGTGGGGACAGTGAACCTCCCAGCTGTCACTTACCTGAGTGACACATTAAATTAGTGGCTAAGATGGGATTGAAACCCAGGTGTCTAGAGTGGGCCCCGGGCCTTTTACTTTTCTCTCCTCCTAACACAAACATCAAGGGCATGGATCATTTGGGAATATTCACTAGGCCCTGAAACTTCCATTACTCTCTTTAAAATATATATTGTCAATGGACATTGGGGAGGGTATGTGTTGTGGTGAGCGCTGTGTATTGTGTAAGACTGATGAATCACAGACCCGTACCCCTGAAACAAATAATACATTATATGTTAATAATACATATAGTCTTCTTTCTCTATTGCTTCCTCTGTCTTGTGAGAACCCAAGCACTTCTTAGACCAACTACCTCTGAGTCCTGCGAAGAAAACACCAATTGGCACAGACACTAAAATAAAGAGTGCCATGTTAAATTCCTGAAGACACTGGCCAGGGATTCATGCCTATTTTAATTTCCTTTCTATTTGAGCTAATTTAGACAATATCTCCTGATCTAGCTCATGGGAATTGACTGCATAAAAAAATGTATTATCCAGGGTTTTGTAAGGATTAAGAGTTGTGTTCCTCAAGTTTCAGTGATTTACTCACCACTTTTTCCATTTTGCTATGTCTGCTTACAGATCTAAAATTAATTTTCTTAATATGTTTCTTGAAAGAGATTTACTTTCTTAAAACCTAAAAATATTTTTATGGGAGATGATGTCTTATAATTTTAAGTTGATAACAAATATTACTTGCCATAAACATTTAGACCACTGTAAAAATAAATACATAGTCATTCAAATAAATAGATTTGTCCTTGTACTACTGAAACTATTCTCAGATTCTACAGGAGGTAGGTGTTCTCCACTGATATAGTGGAAAAGTATGGGCTTTGGAATCAGGAAGACTTGGGTTCAAATCTCAATGCATTCCTTTCCCAGTAGTGTGATCTTGGGCAATTTCCTTAAACTGTTGAACATCAGTTTCTTGCCTATAAAATGGAATGACAACAGCTATCTCATAGTGTGTGTGTGTGTGTGTGTGTGTGTGTGTGTGTGTGTGTGTGTGTTCAAAGAGCATCAAAAGTCATCCCTGGCTCATAGTAGGAGTTCAAAAAACTTAGCTACCTTCTTTCCCTCATTTTTCCCCCAAATGGCATTCATGGACTCTATTGTTGGATAAATGAATGATCTGTTAGCAGAATTAATCATTCCCTGAATAACTTACTGATCAGTTGCTTACCGTGTCACTAGGAAATGTGCTAAGTGTTGTGGGTACAGTGAAAACTGGGTAAATGGACTTGAAGACTTGGATTCGAGTACTGTTTCATTGCCTTGAGATGAGTCACTAAACATCTCTGCACCTCAGTTCCCTCATCTGAAAATGAGGGTGGTAATTGCCACCCCCCCCCCCCACTGCTACAGGCATTTCTGCTACAATGCGACATGGAAGTTCCTGGAAAGCTTGGTGTTCTGTGGAGTTGTACCTTAAAAAATAATAGGGCTTTTTGCAAAAATAAGGTTGAGGCAGACCACAGAAAACCTGTGCTGTATCGTAACCACAACGCTAAGATAAAACTCTCAGTATCCTAATAGAAGTAATAGAGCTAAAAAGACCTGTTAAATTTTGACGAAATAAATAAATACACACACGCACACACACTGTAGCAAATACAGGACTTGACCTTCAAACTGGGGAAGGTTGCTTGATGGAAGGCATAAGGGAGAGAGGAGGCTGCCGAGTTATGGCGCTGAGGGCAGGTGCTTGAAAATGGGGGCACACCATGCAATAAGCTCTTTTAAGAAAGCTGATGTAGGCAAACAGCGCAGCAGGAGGATGGAGGGTGAAAGGGCACAATGCCCAGTCCCCCCAGTTCTGTATGTCTCTGAGGCAATTGCATTCCCCTGTGCGGGACAGTTTCTGCTCCGCTGCTGTTCCGTATTTTGTTCAGTGGAACAAGATGCTAAGATCCTGGGAAAAATTAGTGTGAAAGAAGGCGGCTCTCATTCCTCTAGTAATCAGTCTTAGCTTGTCTTCGAGTTGCACGTGTCACCGTATCGTGTAGTAGAGCAGGGCGGCCACGTGTGCTGGTGTGGAGGGCGAGGGGTGCAGTTCTCGACCAAGAGCCTGCCCCAGTCCTGGGCTTCATGGGCTGAACAAGCAGAGACTCCCGGAGGCAGAATACATTCAGCGACTTCCCTCCCATCCAAGTCTGACTAGTCCGCACCCCCCTCCTCTCCTTGGTTCCAGGGTTCGTCTTCCTCACTAGCTTGTGACTCCTGGAGAGAGGGCTCTGTCTTATTCACTGATGTGCTCTGAGGGCCCTCACAGGGGCCCTGGAGCAGAATGGTTGCATTAGAGCTGAACCCCCTTTCATAGGCAGGGAAGGGCCCTGCACCCACTGAGGGGGTTCCCAGGCTCTCCTGAGAGCATCGGAACCAATGGACCACGTTGAGACGAGGATGCAGGCACCCTTCCAGGACAGGGACACTGTCTCATTTAGCTCTATCTCCAGAGTCTCTGTGCTCCCAAGTGTGGCAGGGACTCACTCCTCAGTGGGTCTCAGCCCTACTTTACCTATGGGAGAGCACGAAGGGGCTGGTGGCAAATCTTCCTCCCCAGTCCTTCTCCTTCCCTCCCTCCCTTCCCCCTCCCTCCTTACTTTTCATTCTTTTGACAAATACTGATTGAGGACCTATCCCATACCATACATTATACAAGGCCCTGGGAAGGAAGTGGTGGGCAAAAAAGACATGGAAACTGCCTCATCGTGCTTCTACATCGCCTAGAGGTTAAGCACTTAACCTCTGGAGCCAAGTCATCTGGCTCTGCCGTCTGGCTCTGTCCTTGACGCGCTCTATACACTTGGTCCAGTTCCCTTCTCCGACTCTGTCTCCTCTGTAAACTAAGGCTCACAACAGAACCTGTTTCAGAGGGTTGTTATGGATATTAAATGAATCGATGAGTCCCTAACCCAGTAAGTGCCCAGTAAATGTCAACTGTAATCACTAGTATTATAGTTGCTATATATAGATAATAAATAAATTAATATGAAATCACAATAAGCAGCAAGTTTATGAGTGAAAAAAGCCAGGTGGGAACTGCCTGTGATCTGGAACTATGTTTTCCCTGCCGTGTAGCTAGCAGAATATTGGACGTTAGCTGACGGGGGAGTCAGGAGACAGTGGAGCTACAGACCTTGAAGATCTCTATACACTTCTGGCTTTAAGGAAATAAAACGGAGGATCTTCTTAAAGGGGATGATCCAAAAGGGCCTCTCTAAGGAGGGGCTACAACACGAAGGATTGAAATGCCGACCCTGGGAGAGGAGGGTGGTTTGGGAAGGGCATTCTGGAAAGAGGAAAAGGCAGGGGAGAGCCGTCACCAGTGATCAGCTATTGAGGACTTTGTCTACGGGCTCTGGACTAGGTTACTGGTCAGATAAAGTGTCTACTGTATGGGGGCTCTCAGTTGTGGCTTTTAAGCACTGGAGACCGGACACTGGAGAGTAGGGGGAGAGGGGCAGAGAGAGAGAGAGAGAGAGAGAACCTCAGGCAGACTCCCTGCTGAGCAGAGAGCCTGACACTGGGCTTGATCCCAGACCCTGTGATCATGATCTGAGCCAAAACCAAAGAGTCGGTTGCATAATGACTGAGCCACCCAGGCGCTCCTGGTATCATCCATATCTTGAAGATTCTAGAACTCCACGTCTTTTCGGGCTATTACTGTGGCTCCCTCTACATTGCCATGTCTATTGGGCAGTTGTTTTATTTCCCAGGCTACACTTGAGCAAAATAAAGAAAGGAAATACAATGCACATGCATTTCTAGGTACCACATTCCAAATTTACCCCCAGTGCTTGCTTCGGCAACACATATACTAAAATTGGAACAATACAGAGAAGATTAACTTGGCCCCTGCATAAGGATGACATGCAAATTTGTGAAGCATTCCATTAAATGAATGAATGAATGAATAAATAAATAAATAAATAAATAGATAGATAGATAGATAGATACATTCACTCCCAATCCCTCAGTTTCAAACAGTACGTGTTACTAGCCACATACAGTTTGGGTAACCTTAGTCATGTCATCTCATTTGCCTATTCATTCACGAATCCTCATTCAGTGAATACCGACTGAGCTGGAAGTCTGTGCTAGCATGACAGGCTAGTTGGGTCACTTGGGGCCATAGCTTCTCCACCAATAGCATGAAGGGCTGGGCCAGATCTGGTTCTCCACTGCAGTGTTGACTCCCAAACTCCATTTTATTAAACAAATTAGAGTGGATTCAAGGTTATCCCTTTAATAGCTTCAGCTTACACCCAGGGATACAGGAAAGCTTTCTCTAGTGGGAGAGAAGACAGTGGAGTGACAGCTAGCAGCTTGAAATGTTTATTATTTTTACCCACAAATTGTTTTCTCTGCCTAGACTGTTAGGCTATGTGAGTCTCACCTGTCCAAGACGCCATGGAAAGGGTTGAGAACTGCTGAACTTGGTGCTCTCTGAGGCCCTTCCTGGTTTTGACATTCTCTGAGTCCTGTGATTATTTCTAGTTTTTCTTTGGCTCTTTCGCTTAACATCAATTCATATGTGTGTTTCCAAGAATCCACGTGGTCTCTCCCATGTCAGTCTCAGGGATTATGCTTCAGTTTTGCTTAGTAGTTTCCCTGTAGATCCCTCCCTCTTGATTCACTCTATTTTATAGACCTTTTCAGAACCTTAATTTCAATGAATCCTAAGTGTGTGTGTGTGTGTGTGTGTGTGTGTGTGTCCCCACACTCAAGGTTTATCCCAGGTAGCAGTAGGCACTTAGTAACTGTTGGACAAATTAGCGAATTCTCAATGATTATCAAGAACCTCACTGGGGCACCTGGCTGGCTCAGTTGGTTGGGTGTCTGCCTTTCGCTCAGGTCATGATCCCGGAGTCTCAGGATCGAGCCCCACATCGGGCTCCTTGCTCAGCAGGGAGTCTCCTTCTCCCTCTCCCTCTGCCCCTCCCACTGCTTGTGCTCTCTCTCTCTGTCAAATAAATAAAATCTTTAGGGAAAAAAAAAAAGAACCACACTTACCTACACATAACAACCTTTGGATTTTTTTACTTCTTTTGTGAGGGTATTAATTCTGAAGATGAAATTGCTACATATGAAGACATAAGCATGTTTTGTGCTTTTATGACTGACTGCCAGATTGCCGTGTGCTTTTGTTTTACGTAAGTGGTGGTATTGCCGAGAATACTAGTGATAATTATTTATGACATGATCTTAAATGATCAAATCCAGGGGAACTTTCTCTCCCTTTTTATTCTAGGTATGAATGTGCTTTGCATTCCAAACCCCAATGGTTCCCCTAAAGCCAGTCAGATCAGTGCTGCCTGGTCTGACTTTAGCCAGAGAAGAACAACGGGGCTGCTCCGACTTTGGTACCAGCAATGTTTATGTGCAACCTTTTGCCAGGTCAACACCAGCCTGATTTGGGGTTTTCCATGATGATGATGATGATGATGATGATGATGATGATGATGATGGTAGAGGTAACTCTAACAAGCCTGTGAAAATATTATTAGCCCCATATTATAGATGAGGAGACGAAGACTCCGAGAGGGGACACAGCTTGCCTTCAGACACACAAAGACAGGATTTACTTCTGGTTCCATCTGACTCCAAGCCTGTCTCTTTCCACTACACCGTACTACACCACTCCCCAAGTGGACGTTCAAGGTCAGGAGCCCCATGGGACCAGCAGGTCTGTCAAGTTCTGCAGGACCGAGCTGTTTATCGTTGCAGAGGACACTCATCACTGCACTAATTACATTAATTGCTGCCCACTCTGGGGCTAGGTGGGTGGCTTAACACTACCTAGCAACGTGGTAATGATGCCTGGGCCTGCCTTTCTGCGTGAAAACATCTGACTGCTTTCTCCCCCCGCCCCCCCCCCCCGCCCCTTTTAAACTCCTTCCCATGGTGGCCAGAGATAGTAATTATAGATTCTATTGGTTGGAAGTTAGTGACTGTCTACTTTGTAGGGGAAAGGTCGAGACTCTGAACTTTGCCCTCCATCAACATCAGCTGTGTGCTTGACACTTTATTTAAGGGATCTTTATAGCCCTCGTGATAGTTCAGAAGTAGGTATTATATTATCTTTGTTTTGTTTATAGGGGACCCCAGTCACCTCTTTGGAATCACGTAGCCAGGAAGGGCTGGAAACAGGCTTAGAACTCAGGACTATTGGAGGACAAAGTGAGTTTCCTCACATTTCCCTGCATCACAGCACCACTCGACAGGAGTCTTTTTCCTCCTGATGTTCTGACTGAATTATCAGAGTAGGTGACTCTGCATTTCCGAGAAGAAGCAGGGCACTGGGAATCGGTGTTTTGAGGAGTCCTCTATTGCCGAGGGATGAATATTTGACATTTCAACCTTCCAACCACTAACCCTTCCCTGACCTTCTCGAAGAAATGGTAGTAGAATGTTCCAGTTGACTTTTTAAGAAGTAATCTGAGGACTACATCCATGTACTTCCTGGGAATGTACAAGATGGCTTTGGCGGTTCATCATAATTGGGCAAATGACTTAACTTCCCCAGAGACCCAGATAACAGAGGTTAATTTAGGAAGTAATTGACTTTGGAATGTTGTGTATGCATGCACTTTATGGGTGTGTCCATATCGTATGTGTATGTATGTATGTCAATAAATGTGTGTGTGTGTGTGTGTGTGCGCACGCGCGTGCATATGCGTGTGTGTTCTTCAAGAAGTCTTGGAGTACTGGTCGGCTTAGATGACTTGTTTCTCTTCTTACCTACCGCCTATCTGTAAATGAAGTTTAAAAATATGTTTTACTAAAGTTCAAAACAATGGCGTTAGGTAATCACACAGAGTCGTGGTTAAGATATGAGGAGGTAGACCAGCGTTGACTCTTGGCTCTGCCACCTACCAGCTGTTGTGACTTGGGCAAGTTACTTAACCTCTCTGGGCAGCCATTTTCTCATTTCTAAAAATAGAGACAATAACAGTTCTGACCTCATGGCGCTGTTGTAAGTCAGGGAAGTTTCTGAGGGCAGGGACTATGTCGATAATCTTTTCTGCACCCAGCCAGAATGAGGTTTGGAAAGAACAGGCTTTGGACTTAGACAATCTCTCCACTCTGATTCCAGCACTCCCATATTGGCTGTGTGACCTTGGAGAAATTATTGAACTTCTCTGGGCCTCAGATTCCTCATGTGAACAGAGGCTCGGGATTCCTGCCGCAAACGACTGTTATATGACGAGGTGGGACATATGAAGATCTAGCACAGAGGCTAGCACAGAGGAGGTATCCATTTCCCTTTTGCTGTCCCAGAGTCTGACATTCAGTAATTGATGACTGACTTCTTGTTTGGTATGTAGAACAGTCTTTTCTCTCACAGTCCATTTGTATTTTCTCCTTCCCACCCTTTTTCTTTCTTCCCCTCACCTTCCCTTCCCTTCCTTTTCTTTGTCTTTTTCAGTTTGCTTCAATCCCTGTGACTCAAGGCCTCCATCCAGGACTCTCCATCCCCTGGACTCTGACAGCAGCCTTCTCCCTGGCCTCTTTGCCTCCAGCCAGCCTTCTGTTGTTTATCTTTCCAGAACCTGCACCAGATCCCCGCCTCCCCTCGCCCCTGCCCACCAACACCAGTGGCTTCTCATCACACCCAGAGCAGTCCAGGGTCCTCACCATGGCCTGCAGACCCTGTGTGGACTGTGTCCTAGCAAACACTCAGACTGGCTTCCTCCTGCCCTATCTCAGCTCCCTCTGCTCCAGCCTCAAAGGTCTCCTGGCTGTTATTAGAACTTTTCAAGCACATTCTACCTTTGGGTCTTTTAAACTTGCAGTTGCCTGCCCCTCCAAGTATCCGCAGACTTTACTCTCACCTCCTCAGACCTCTGCCCACCTGTGACCTTAAAAGGAAGGCCCCCCGGATGACCTGTGTAACATGGCACCCCGGTCTCTCCCAGTCCCCCATTTGATTTTCCTTCTCACTTCTTGGTGAAATAGTATATATTTATTTATTTACTTTTTATTGTCTCTCTTCCCACACTCCAATAAGCTTTATAGGAATAGATTTTGTTTTGTTTTTTTTCCCCTCCTTTTTCTATTTTTTTTCTTATTAAATGTTAGTGGACATACAATGTTATATTAGTGTCAGGTGTACACTCTAGTGAATCCACAGTTATTCATATATTCACGTATGTGAAATGTTCCCCAGGAAAAGTGCAGTTGCCATCTGTCACCGTACAATGTTATTACCATATGATTGCTTTCTGCTCTGTCTCCAGAGTCCGACATACAGTCGGCGCTCCATAAATAGTTGCTGAGTGCATGAATGTGTGTGCCCTCTCTCCAAAATGCCCGGGAAGAGCCCGCGTCAATGCTACACGGGACTCTGGGCCTAGATGGCTCACTAACCAGCATGTATGTCACCCGGACCAAGGCGATGAGCAGCGAGGAGGAGGATTAGGGGCCCACTCCCTTCACACACGCGCCCCCGGGACCAGTGCCGTTGCGTGTGTGGCAGTGACGTGCTCGCTCTCATGCTTGTGCTTCCTGCCGTCGTTGCAGGGTTGTCTGGAATTCCCATGGCGGCTTTACAGAATGATTAATTTGCTCATACGGATGCATACCGATCATAGATAAGGATCACTCGAGGATTACATTTGGCACCACCACACACATGGAACGTTAGCAGTACGATACCTAATTGTTCCCAGCCTATAAAAGCAAAAGCACAAAGTCTGCTAGCTGAACCCCTCTCCTCCACTGGTCTCTCCCTCCGCTTCCTCCTCCCTGTCCTGATTCTGTTCCTGTCCCAAAGCGTGGTAGCTTAGCGAAGTGAAGGCCAGCCCCGGGAGCCCCAGACTCCAGACCCAACATGCACGGTGGGAACAGTGTGAGATCTCAAGCAGGTTGCCCCAGCCCCCTGAGCCTCAATTCCCTCTTCTCGAAGATGGGCCTTGAGAACATAGGCATGGATGCGTCTTGAGTGGAATACGACCAAATGTGACACCAGCATAGAATGGCTAGCTTGTGGCACACACGCATCATTGCTGGTGCCTTCCGTGCTGACGGACTTTCCTGACCTTGGGGTTGGCATAACCTCACATTGACTTCAGTCAGCCTTTAGAACAGGCAACCCAGCTGAAAATACAGAGAAGGCCTTTGGGATTCAGTACCTCGTAAGGCTTTCGTGGAGGCCCTCCTGTTTGCATGGTGAGGTTTCTGAAGATTCTGGGGCAGGTGGGTGGCTGGGACGTCATAGCCACGGGAGGCACGGTTGCTGCTAGTACTGGTTTCCTAGGGCTGCTGTAACAAATGCCACAAGCTTGGTGGCTTCAAACAACACAAATTTATTTTCACACAGGTCTGGAGGCCCAAAACCCTGCACTCCCATGGAAGGCTCGAAGGGAGTATCCATTCTTGGCCACCTCTAGCTTATGGCAGTATCACTCTGACCTCTGCCTTCCTCTTCACGTGGCTGATTTAGGGCCCACCCTAAATCCAAAATGAGCTCATCTTGAGATCCTTAATTATGTCTGCAAAGACCCTATTTCCAAATAAGGTCACATTTCCAAGTACAGAAGGTTAGATATATCTTTTTGGAGGACAAAATTCAACCCAACCCACTGCAGTACTTCCCCCTCCCCCCACCCCAGAATTTCAGAGTAGGCAAAGGGACAGAGCACCTAGCTGAAAAAGCAGAGTTTCAAGTCAAGAGTGAAACAAACCCTACTGGAAGGTGGGCAGGGAGGTGATTCATTCATTCTTTGATCCAGAAACACTTGCTGGGCCTCTGCTGAGCTGGCTGCTGGGAAGCAGGAGTTACAAAGCACAGGCCCTGCCTTCAAGGAGTTCGCAGACTGGTAGCAGCAGACAGAGGAACAGGTGTTTCCAGCTCACAATGACAGGGCTGTGCAGGAGGTGGGCCCTGATGCTGGGAGGCTTAGCAGGTCTGGGTCCCAACTCTGGAGGAGTGGTGGTCAGAGAAGACTCCTGGAGGCAGGATTGCCTCACCTGAGGTCGGAGGGATGAGGCAGGAGGAGCCAACCTGCCCAAGGAGGGAAGAGTTCTGGGAAGAAAGGCATGAAGGAAAGAGAGCCTGGCCTCTGTGGGTCCTGCACACAGTAGGGGGATGGGGGGCTGGAGAGGCAGGCAAGGGGTCCAATTGTATAGGGTGCTTTTACAACTAAAAATTAGAAAAAGCCTTTAGTGAAAAGTGATGTTCCAGTGGATTTTAAAATTATATTTGTTATGTTGTGTCTTTTTAAAAGAACTAGATCACATTCACAGAAAAGTGCATGAATCCCAAGTGCAGCTGGGTGAATCACTGAGTAGCTGCACGAGCACCCCACCGAGGTCGCTTGGTTGTATGGCTTATCGGCGGTGGGGGCAGGATAGAGGAGAGTCTAAGATGGGCCGAGGACTCAGAATTCCTTTTTTGTCCTGTGGATAAATGACCCCCCATAATAGCAAGAACCTAAGATCTAGAGAAGGCAGACTCAGGTTTGAGCCCCATATCTGGCATTTCCTTGCTGTGTGATCTTAGAAATGACGACGCTTCCTTTATTCTCAGTTTTACCATCCATAGAATGGGCCAACAGGATCTGTCTCACCAAGACGTTGTGAAGGTTGAAATGAGACAAAACTGGGGAAAGTATTATGCAAAATGGCTGCCAATAGGATTCAAATTCTAACCTGTCTCAGATCTGGACTGCTTCACTTGACCTTCTTCCTTTTCCATCTGACAGTTTTTCAGATAAAAGAGGAGGAGAGGAGGGAGAGAATTTCTCTTTTTGCAGTGCTTTTTTGTTTGGTTTTCATTCCGAAATAATCTACCCTGGATCTGGATCCGGATCCATACCCAGAGTGTCACTCCTGTGTCCTTCTTTATCCCTGCCTTCCTGCTCACTGCTGGCCCTCGCATCCAACCAGGCTCCAAGGAGGCAGAGGAAGGAGGGAGGGAGTTGGGGAAGAGGTTTGAGGCTGAAGATGAATTCGATTCTCCTTTCCCAGCCTTCTCGGAGGACCCGCTGTCCCCAGCTCTGCACTGGGCATTGGGGATTGTCGATGGTGGGTGCAAGGAGATGTAGGAGGGAAACATGGCATTCCCACTCAGATGGTGGGCTGGCTCATTTATTGAGGCAAAACAAGAAGAGGTCCAGAGCAGAACAAAGTGAGCTAGGGTCAAAGTCTTACCATTAATAGGCAAAAAGCCCCAAAGGAGTTGAAAAACAGATTGAGGCCACTTTATTGGGTAAAACACTCTAAAGAAGGTGAGCTCAGCGCTGGACTCCCCTCTCGCCTCCCATTTCAGATTCTTGACATTTCTGCAGTAACTCAAAGTGTTCTAGAAGATTCTTTTACAGACGTTGTCTTATAAGATCCTCACAACAAAACCCAAAACTAAGTATTGTAATTACCATCTTTTCAGACTGACACTTCCAGTGACTTGCCCCAGATCACACCACTCGCTGTTAAAGGAAGGAAACAGTTTTGGGCCCCCATTCGTCTGGCTGCGAAGTTCCTGCCCTCTCCACGCAGCTCTACTGTTTTGTTGAATGTCTGTGGAAGGGAGCCACATGTTCTATCAGGCTGCATCACATTGCGTGCATTTTTAGTATGTGTATGCACATGTCAGCCAGCATGTTGCTGTGCCTGCTGGGTGAGTCGTAATGATTGCATTTTGAGTGGCTAACTGCATTTTTGCTGGGAATGCCCGGCTCAAGGAGAACAGGAAAGGAAGCATACAAGCCCTCTGTGTGGGAAGCCAGTCAAGGGCTGGTCCTTGAACAAACCAGTGGGAAATAGCTCTGTTTAGCCCTGGTGGAACTTTACTTCACTGGGGGCCCCTGGGTTTTTCCATGACTATTCTATTTCCAAAGTACAATTCATTCCCTCTTCTTAAAAAAAAAAAAAAAAAAAAGGAACTAATATTTGTTAAGCACCCACTCTGTGCGGATCATGGTGCTGGGTGCTTTACGACAATGACCTCACTTAATCCCTGCAAACCCTGCCCAGGGAGCCAGATGTAGGAAGGTGGGGCCATTTGTTTGAGATCCTTCGGCTGGTGTGGAGCAGAGCTGGGGCTCCTGCCCAGTGCTGGCTGAACAGCAGGCCACACTAGCATCTTCAAGTCATTGATAAGATGTTTTATGTTTCAGTTACATTGTAAATTACCTCTAACTCAGGACACAGGATGCTGGTGAGCGGACTCTGCCCCTGCCCTTTTAGGAAAAAAAAATGCTTTATCTTTTCATTCCTAAGTGCAGTGTTTTGTCCCAGAGATAAAAATCTTCGCTTCAGGTCACTTGAGTGTGATGTTAGGAGGGTAGCACAGGGCTGTTCTCACCCATTTGGCTTTTTTTCTTGGTGTTTTTCCTAAGGCATCTGGCCTCCTCTGAAGACCTTTCTCTGCTGTACAATAGTACTTTGCTGCTGAGGAAGCCACCAGTCATGACAGCAAAGCCTGGACCAGGGGTGTGGATGAGCCTATCGTCAGGAAGGCCTGCTGAGCTCAGAGTCCAGAAGGACCTCTGAGATTAGAGCTGGGCTGTAATAGTCTCCCAAGGACCCCGAGTCCCAGTTATACAGTGCCACCATAGCAAGGAGAAGTCCTCAGTGCCATCTGAGGCCATTCGGCCTCTGAGACCAGCACTTGGGCCACCAGCCCCTTTAAGAGATGACAGTTTTGCATACCTGAATGGTCTTAGTTTTTGCACTGGGCAGACAGATTGACCAAACCTTCCAGAAGTGGAGTGCATAATAGAGATGAAGGTCTTTGCAACTTTAGGGCCTGTTTGGTTTTTCAAATCTCTTTTAGGGCTCATAAAAGCGGGGAGCAATAGGCAGAGACACTGGGGGCTGAATGAGCTCTTAGCATGGCTGTGGCGGAGAAAGCCCCAGACTCTGGCTGTGTGACTTTGGGTGTACGCCACTTCACCTCTGTGCCCCAGTGTTCTCTCGCAGGGGTCCCGCTCTTTCTTCCTTACTCCTGTCCCCAGATGGTTGCTGTGACAGTTAAATGGGAATATGTTTATGCCGTTGGAGCAGGGTCCCAACACAGAGAAGGGACTTGAGCAAAAGTCAGGAGGCTTGGGTTGTACTTCAGAGTCTCTCCGGAACTCGGTATCTCCTTTCTGTGGGTCTCCCTTCCTGTAAAATGAGGGGATTAAAGTAGGTGATTTTTCCCTTTATGGTCTCTTTTGACTCAACATGCTCTGACAGTATCAGCAAATTTTAAGAGATGAATGGATTTTTAATATTTAGCTACTCAGCCAGTCAACAAATAATAAGGGCTTACCACGTGTCACGTGATGGGGATAGAGCGACAAACAAAACAGAGGTAGCACCTGCCCTCATGGACCATCCAGTTTAGTACAGATGCTTCCGGGGCCCTCCCTCATCCCAGATAGTTGAACAGGTGCCAGGGCTTCACGGGGAGCACTGTTTGCTCAAAGAGCTACGTCAGGCATGTAATAGGTGCTCAAGTGGTCAGCGAACAAATAAATTAATGCAAGCACCTTAAGAAAGCTCTGGGGGTGACCCTAGAGTTGCGGAGCGGTTCCTAGGAGTCAGGAAAGGTTGTGGGAGCTCTGGCCAAGGGTGTGTGTAATTGCTAAAGAGTTTGTTTATTGAGACATCTGAGAATGAGAGGATCTGCCCCTACCTGCCTGGTTCTCAAGGGGGCCATTTACTGGAACAAGGAGCAAGGACTGCTTCCCATGCCTTGTCTTTTCCCCAGAGGTGGAGCCAGGGCAGATGCTGGAACCCAAATGGAGAAGAGAAGAGTGGCCAGAGGAAAATGCCAATATTAGTATGACACTTGGGCCAAGCCCAGAGGACCATGAATAGTTACGGAGTCTCATCTGTATCCCATTGAGAGAGAAAAGGGACCCAGTTGGAGCCCAGGGGCCACATGAGAGTTGGCCCCAGGGTCATGGTCAGGAGGCTGCCTGGGGAGGTGGAAAGAACTTGGACTTCAGAGTAGGAACCGTGGAACCTTGGGCAAATCACTTAACCTCTCTGAACCAGCTTCCTACTCTGTTAAATAGACATCACAATGTTGATCTAAGATGTTAGGACGTATAATATGTCTCAGGCACCTACCGTCGCTACCTAGCACTAACCATAGATTTGATGATCAGTGTTTATAATTATTACATCACGTATTAACAGGACCTGGGTGCTGTTTCTGTGCAATACGGAAAACCAGTGGTAGGAGCAACTTTGGTGAGAAATCTTAGAAGGAGGTTGTGTTATCTTTTTTTTTGTTTGTTTTTTGAAGATTTATTTATTTATTTTAGAGAGGGAGGAGAGGAGAGAAAGAGAGCAGGGGGGCGGGGCAGAGGGAGACAGAAAAGGAGAGAGACTCTCCAGAAAACTCCGTGCTGAGCCAAGAGCCCAACATGGGGCTTAAACTCAAGACCCTAAGATCATGACCTGAGCCGAAAACAAGAGTTGGACACTTAACCGACAGAGCCACCCAGGTGCCCCTGTATTATCATTAATATAAGTAAAATGGTGACTCAAGACTGAGTGAATTTACAGGGATTTAGCTCTAGCTTAACTCACCCACTAGCCAGCTGTCTGACCTTAGATAGGCATTTTTGCCCTCTTTGAGACTTGGCTTTCTCCTCTGTTAAATGGGAATAATTTTCATGCTCAACCTTTTCTCATCCACCCATTCAACATTAATTGAACACATTTAATGAGCCACACTATGCTTGGGGCTGAGGACACAGGAACAAAACCTAGTCCCTGTCCCTAAGGAGCTCACCATCTAGCTGGACTTACAATAGAGTAGAGACAGGCCTAGCCCTGTCCGAATGGACAAGGAAGGCTACCTGGAGAAGGTGCCATCTAAAGCTGAGAGCTGAAAGGTGAATTGTTTTTAAGCAAGTAAAAGTAGGAAAGGAAGTAAGGAGCTAGGAAGAACATTCCAGGAAGAAGGAATTGCATGTGTGGAGGCTAAAAGATAAATGGGCACAGCAGATGTGATAATGTGGCTGGCTGAGTACGCCTTTCCGCAGCGTGGACTTTGTGTAAAGGCAGTGGGCGACCACTGAGAGATTCGAAGCGAGGGAGTTGGAATAACATCACTGCATTTGCATTTTTAGAAAGAACACTCAGGGTTATATGTGCATATGTCAAGTTATGTTATAGAGAGCAGTGGGGGTAAGTTGATTCTTACCTCCTCCTCTTCCTGATCCCCTTCCTCCTCCTTTGCCTGCCCAGAGAAAGTGATATAACCCACAGTGATACAAGCCCGGTGCAGTGTGTGCACATAGTAGGTGTCCGATGAACATCTGTCATTCCCCTTTTTAAAATAGTCCTTGAAAGAGAAATCCCCTGGCATGGAGTGCCTGTTGGGGCAAAAGTGCTGAGGGTGGGGCTCTTTATATTTCTGGCTGCTGTTCGGGGATAGCTGACAGGATTTAGGTCAAAGGAAGTTCCCCAGACAGTTCAGTCTCAACCAGCCATCTGGGGTTTCAGGGAGGGCAGGTGGAGGTCAAAATATCTCCCGGATTGCAGGAGGCCATTCCTCCCCAGGGTGCTGGTCTTGAAAACTTACCAGACATGGGCAATCCTGCTAACTTGTCCAGGTTAGCTTCCTCATCTGTAAAATGGGTATGAAGTTACCTGGGCTGTAGGGTGCTGTCAAGAGGATCAGAAGAAGCATGTGAACCATAACAAAGTAATACAATAGATTCCATTCGCTGATGCCTACCTTAGGCCAGGCCTTGTTCTTATGAGCCAGTATTATCACTAGCCCTATTTTACAAATAAAGAAACCCAAGTTCAGAGGAATTATGCAAATCACCCAGGGCAAAGTAAGTGGCAAAGCCAGAGCCCTGGCGTTTTAACCCTTACACCATGACACCCATGAGCTGCTGTCCCTTGAAAACTACCAACTTCTCTCTGGGCTCTTAGCATGAATCAGTTAATCCAGAAATGTATGCAAAAAAGGTGGAAGAAGGAAGGAAAAGGGCAGTGTTTGCAATCTGAGAAAGTCTTTCCTAATGCCTCCCACCCCCTCCTCCCAACCCATTTAGGGTTTTTTCCCAGATGCACTCTGGGAAATGGTTCCCTGCCTCGAATTAAAGTGACTGGTTACTTGCCTGATGCCTCACTAGTCTGGGACAGGGTGAAGGCAGGAACTCTGTCTGGGTCATGGTGGTATCCTCAGGGCCTAGTACAGTGCCTCGCACTCAGTAAATATTGGTGAGTCAGTTCCTTCTGTCACTTGCGCAGCTTTTCTGCTCCAGCCTTCCTCTTGGCCAAGAGGTCTAAAGCAAAGGAACTGAGGCTTCAGGGGGAAGTCCTCGGAGGTCCTTGGGCATTTGCTGATGGAGGGCCACCAAGAGGTGAGTGAGCCTGCCTTGGGCCAAGCCTCACACCAGCCTCCCACACTCCCTGACTGCTGGATGGACCCAGAGGGCTAGGGCAGCCAATGGCATCCTGCCCACCTTCTCCATGAGACTTGACTCTGGAGGGCCATGCACAGAGCACACGGCCCGGGGTCACATGAGGAACCCTAAGGGCTTGCTGGGTGGACCTGGATGTGTAAGCCTTTGTACCTGCTGGGTGGCTTGAGCTCCCCGCTGCACCCCCACCCCCACTCCCGGCTGATGGTTGGTCGGCAAATCGCATGAGAACCAGAACAATCCTCAGGCACATTGAGCAACCAGCTTCCATTCCTCGCCCCCCGGCAGGAGAGCTGGGCCAGGGAAAGTGAAAGAAAGCTGTTCCGAGCCTCCGCGGGGTGGGCGTGGGCGGGGCCCTGTTGGGAAAGGGGCGGCTGGACCAGTTTCAGTTGCTCCCGGACCGGATGCAGCCCGGTGACTCGGGCGGAGACAGGAGAAATGCGCGCCCTGGGCGCACCTGTGTGTCTTCCAGGGACGACATTAGCTTTGGCAATGGTACGACTAGGGGCTCTGGGTCAGCGGTCACCCGGAGTGCGACTTCCGCCTGCTAAATCAGGCGAGCGGGTGGGGCAGCAGCGAATCAGCTGACAGGTACAACCGGAGGAGGCTTTGGACACCCAATTTGCCTGGGAAGGAAAAGGAGGGAAGGGGCGGCTCCCCGAAACAGCCGGGTGATCGCGTGGCTCTCCTGACGTCGCAACCGCGCATTTTGTGCTTTACCCTGGGCCCTCCCCCGCAGCACGTTTGGGTGGGAAGATCCTGAGACAGAGTTGTGTTTGAATCCCAGCTGTTCCACCTACAGGCTTTTGTGTTCCTAGGCAAGTGACTTCGCATTTCTGCGCCAAAGTTTCCCCAGATGAAAAGTGGTAATACCTAGCTCAACGCGTGGTGCGAGAGGTCGATGAAATCACATACGAACAGTGCCTAGCGCGTCGTTGGTGCTCATAAAGTGGGGGTGGGGGGGGCTTTCCCTCCTTTGCTTAGGGTCTAGATCTTACTCCCCGCCCGACCTGAAGTCGTGCCACACGGGAGACCCGAGGACAGTGGGGTCTGGGTGGCAGGAGGCCTAGCCTGGCAATAACTGGAGAACCATTTGAGCCTCTGTCGGCCAGACAGCCAAACCGGACGGGGCGTGTGCACAGGCTGATTCCGAAGGCCGCCTTTGGGTCGTGTTTCTGTGATCCATTTTCAACGCATTCTTTCATCCGAGTGTTGATTTATTCAGATTCCTATCAGGAGAAGGCCTCCCCCAGCGAGGGTGCCGGCCCGCCAGCGTTTCATCCATACATGGCCAGCCTCCACCGGCTGCTTTCTGTGTAAATAAAGCCACGGCCTTCCGCCTGCAGGTCGCCGCGGGTCCCGCGGGCAGAACGGGCGGGCGGAGGAGGCGGCACCGGTGCCACCCGCGCGCCGCGGGCCTAGGAGCCTGGGAGCCGGCGCGCCGGCACTGGCGGTGGGCGGGGCCCTGGGGGCAGCGAGGAGCGGAGCGCAGAAGCCGGGGCTTAGACCCTCAGAGTCCCGGCCCGTTAGCACCCCCGTCCCTTGACCACCCGGCACGCCCTTGACAAACACCAACCTTGCCGGGAGTATTCTCCCCATTTTTAAGACGCGAGAATGAGGCTCAGCAGGTTTAATTGGCTTGATGACGGTCCACAGGCAAAAAGGATAGCAGAACAAGAAATTCTAACAGAACGTATCTGGTTGCACAACGCAGTCTTTTCCCCACCCCACCTGTCATCAGTGAGCTCGTAAAGGTCTTAACGGTAAAGAATAAAAAATAACCACAACGAATCAGATTAAGAGCGGGAGTTGAAAGGGCCTTCCAGAGCTTCCTCGGGTGTCTCAAGCAGGGGGACAGGAACCACAGGCTAAACCAAAGATTATTTTTCCTGGGTGACAATTTTACGCCTTTGCAAATTAAAAAGTATAGATTCGTAGTCAAACAAGTAATGGTGGATACGAATCTAAAACTCTTATAATCGTTTTCGCTAAAAAGAGGGGACTTCAAAGAAATTTCAGGCTGTTTCCACACCGCTTCGATCTATTGGGCAGAAGCACTGTTGATACCATTTACACAGATGGGCAAACCGAGGACTGAATCTAGTCGCGCAGAGAGCAAGAAGCAGAGCGGGAGCGGGGGCGGGGGCGGGGGCTGGGGCGGGGGTGGGGAGAACCGCGATTTCCGGACTCCCGGCCGGGGGGTGCTTTCTGCTGGGGGCGGGAGCTCTGTTTGCACACAGGTTTCCTCGGACAACTACTGCTGATCTTTGTCACTCCGCCAGCCAAGTGGGGACGATTCTGAGTAATCGTAGGCTACCAGAGCGGTTGGGGCTAAAAGCGAAAGGGACACGCGGGCGACGGGCTGGGAGGGCGGCGGGTGGACAGACCAGGCGCCGGCGCAGGCGGGGCCACCGCCGAGTCTCCGCAGTGGGAGCGCACCGGCTGCTTCCTGCTCTAGCTCCTGTCCGCGGTCCCCTGGGGGTGGGGGTGGGGGGCACAGGACCAGAGCTCTGGGACAGTGCCCCGCTACATGCCCACTAGAACTATCCCCAGCAGAGCAGCTGCCGCCCTGACCCCCTGGTCCCAGCAGGGGCTAGGAAGACACGCCAGCATTTGCCCCAGGCACCTGGGACCAGAGGCCCTCTCCTTGTGTGGGGACAGACAGTGTGTCAGGCCTGGGCTTAAATCCGATCCTGATATTTGCAAATCATCAGGCCCTGAGAAAATTACTTAAGCTCTCACTCTCAGTTTCTGTATCCATAAAATGGGGGTAAGCAAGACTTACCTCATGTAATTGCTATGAGAAGTAAATGCGTTCCTATCTGTGAAGGCCTAGAATATTTAAAAAACCAATTAAATGCTATGTTTTGCCCTTAATGTTAGGCGGGCCTGGGTAGGAATTTAAGTTAGGCCAATTAGGAACTAGCTGACCTGGCAGGTGTACTTCTTCAGTTACCCCACATGGAGAAGGGAGCTTTATTACCCTTTACATCACAGGGTGGGGGTGAGGACAGATGAGCGCCCCAGTATGTGGCAAGTCCACAGGTGTTGATGTTTGCAACTTCTATTGTTTGCCAGCGATGTCTTAGGCATTTTGCACTTATTAGCTTATTTAATGCATAATTACAGTATGAGGGAGGTATCACTGTTATCCCATTTCACAAGTAGGAAACCAAGGCACAGAGAGGTTGAGTTACTTATTGAAGGTCACACAGCTACTAAGTAGGATTTGCATCCATAAAATCTGGCTCCACCCTCCATGTTCCTGACACCAACTGGATGTACCAGGCATTATGCTAGGCCATGGGGATGCATCCAGGAAGAACAACAAACAGTCACCTCCTTAACAAAGGGCACGGAGTCCTTTCTGAGCTTACTGGCCTTCCTTATACATACTTAGGCACTGCACACAATTCATTCTATTTTATGTGCACATTGTGTGCTCCTGGTACACAGGAGGTACTGAGCATTGTTTGTTTCCCTCTTCCTGTATGTTTGGGGGTCCAGCTACAAGTACTTCCATGGAGTGTGGACATTAGGTGTTTAAGGTGATAGAGTCCTCGGTGTCCGTAGGTGCTTTGCACACCTGAGTTCCTCCTTATCTGTACTTAGTGATCTTCCAGTTAAACAGACTGAAACAGCACACTCTTAAGGTTTAGACCTTTTAATAATAATTGCTTCTACCTCTGAGAATTACTGTCTATGCTGTGGGGTTCCCAGAACTGAGGGTGAATTTACTGTATTTATCACTTAATCATTTCCCAGCTAGCTTATGACTACAACACCTTTGGTCAAAGCTGCAGAATTCTCCTTCTCCTCCCCTCCCTCGGTGGGGTCCCTGTGATAACTCTTGCTGGAAATGGCTAAAGCTATTAAATAGAGAATGTAGATCTTCTCGTGAAGCAAATGTAAGCTGTCGTTACATTAATCGCTTCAATGTTATGATCACTTCAAACTTGGCTTTTGCATTTGAAGCCTTGAGTTAAATGTGGAAAGCAGGAAAAAAAAAAAAAAAGCATAACGGTTAGAAATAAGAGCGTGCAGTGGGTAGGTTTCCAGAGTCATAAAAAACAGCTTTAAATTTTAGAAAGATTTTAAGCCTGGTTTGATTCCAGGCAGCATTCCCTAAGTTCCCATCATTCATCGTGGGCGCATTCTAAAGGGTCAAAACCACCTTTACACAATTCAGGGAACTCGATTGATGACATAGTATTAAATCTTGAGTTTCTCCTTGTAAATGAGATGGCCTGTGGGGAGCATTCAGGGCATGGTAGGCACTCAAGGGGAATCTGTTTAAACTGCAGACTGGGATGCAGTTAAAGACGTTACCCTCGGCTGACATTTATTGGGCACCTACTGCGTGCCAGTTGCTTGGAATTCCATTGTTTCAAATAAACCTCACGATAAACCTGTGGGGAAAATATGCTGTAGAAGAAGTTGACCCTTCAGCAAGTTCATTCACTTGCCTATCTCACCAGAGAATAAGGGGCAGAGTCTGGGTTGAAATTTGGGTCTGACTCCAAGTTTATTGTCTGAGTCATGGCACCACTCTGCTTTTCCTGTGTGCCTAGCAGTCGGTCATCCTAGAACTGGAGGCTGGAGACAGAGGGGTCTTTAAGATCAGCCCCACCAGGGTTTCTCAGCCTCTTTTATAATCCAGGTCACCCACGATAAACACAACATGCTCACATCCTTTTAATGAGTTTCACATTCAAAATAATTTAAATATCAAGATTCAAAACAAATAAAAGCAAGAGGACAACGTTTTCAGCATTTTGTTTTTCAGCAAATTAAGCCTCCTTGGAGCTTCTGGTTTTAGCTCCTCACCTCTGTCTCCAGGGGAGAGCTGCTCATTTGACCCCCACCCCCAGCTCATTTACTTCCCAGGAATTTGAGCCCAGAGAGGAGTGACTCGCTTATGACACGGCCAGCACTTGAACTCAGGTCTGTCTGACTCCAAGTGCTGCGTCTTGTCTAAACACTCTGCTTACCACCTCTCAGTTGGATCTGTCACCATGACCTATTTCAAGGTCCACACTTCCGGCCAACTTTGTTATCTGTAGTTCCAGAATATGTCATCCTTCCAGGCCTTTGCTCAGACTGTTCCTCTGCCTGAAAGCCCTCACTCCCCATCATCTCCCGTTTGCTGGGTGAGCGCCTATTCATTAAGATTCAACTGAAATGCAGCTCTCTCAAGGAAGTCTTTTGGACTCCCACCTATATCCAAATAAAGGGAGTTGACTCCTTTTCCCTGCCTGCCTATGTAAAGTATTTCCCAGTATTTGCTAACACTTAAGTGTTGTTTGTAAGCCTCTCTCTCTCTCTCTCTCTCTGGCTCTCACTCTCTCTTATCACTTTTGGCCTCCACCACCACTACCATCAAAATTATGGTGGTTGGGGTTGAACCACATCTTTATATTCTTTCAGCAGAATGCCTGGCATACAACAAGCATTTAGTAAATGTATATGAAATAAATATACACACATATACACACAGGTCACTCTCAGGTTGTTTTACTGTAATAGTCTTAAGACTTCACCCAGGCTATAAGCTCTTATGGTCAACTGTCCTCTGTTGAACCAATAGGGAGCCACTTTTTGAAGTAGAGGGTTCCTTGATCCACAAGTAACAGAGACTTGCTCATGGGATTGAAGCTGTCGATCTCCCAGTTTCCAGGCCTTTCCTTTTGTAATCTTACCCTGGGAAGGTTTTATTTTATAAACAAGAGGCTGGGGAGAAAAAGATTTTTGTTTTTTTTTTTTTTCATTAATTCTTTGTTTATTCCAAAAATATTTGTTCCTGTCCCCCAGGTGCTACTTGGACATCATGGATACAGCAGTGAGCAAGATAGACAAAATATCTCCTCTCAGGATGTTTACATTCTCCTGGGGGAGAAAGACAGTAAATAAGTAAATAATAAATATATCAGTTCAACTGGTAATAAATATTATGAAGAGAGAACAAGACCACAAAAGATGGATGGTGTGGGGGATGGGCAGATGATTTTCAGATGGTGAGGTCAAGAAAGGCTCTTTGAAGAAGCAGCATTTCACAGAACCCAGAATGTCATGAGGGAGGGAGCCAGGTAAAGATTTATGGGCAGTGCATTTCAAGCAGAGGGGGCAGCAAGTGCAAAGGCCCTGAGGCAGAAACGACTGGGCACATTGAGGAACAATACTGTGGCTGAAGTGAAGCATGGACAGTGTCTGGGGTAGGTCTTGGGTTGTTTCCAGTGGCAGCGGCTGGGGTCGGATGATCATTTGGTAGGTGAGATAAGATTAGCCATGGCAGCTGGTTCTGAGTTCAACTCTACTGTAGGTGAGCGAACGAGTGAATGAATGGAATGTGGCTGATCAGCCAGGAAACTGGACTGAACACCTTGGTCATATTTTGATAGCTTTAGATCAGCAACAAATGGAGGTTTGTGGAGCAAAATATAAGAACAATATGATTTTTAAAATGTTGAATGATCAAAATTGAACAAAGAATGAGTTTCTGAGTGTACAAGAGGTGGCATTTTAGTGTTTATTCTTCATAAAGGAATCCGTCTGATCCATCCCACAGTTGTTTTAACTGAAATCTAAGTTGCTTTCACTGCAAGTTTGGGGATGGCACTGAGATGCCACCTACAGAGAGTGGGTAGCTTCAGCTTGACTCTCCTGGGGGTCCCTGGAGTGTGGGTCAAATCCCGGAGTTATTTCCACCCAAGGCCAGGGAGCTAGAGCACCTGATGGTTTCCCCAAGAGTAGCTGCTGGCCTTGGCCATTGAAGGCACACAGAGGGGGGTGCACCCCACCCCCGCTCTGGGAAACAATTCAAACGAATCCCAAGGGAATGTGGTTGGCACAGTGACATTATCTGATACAATAAGGCAGACTAAAAGAGGATGATCTGGAAGCTCTTTTGTCTCAGGGCTGCCTCACACATGTAGTATTCATACTATAGGGATTATAGGATTCAGGAGAGTTAAGGGAGAACCAGGGGCCCAGGCTCCCCAGGCACAGTTTGCAATCTTCGGCTTTGCTTTTACTCAGTCTGGAGGGCAGATAAATACACACTTTACTCCAAAAGGGCAGGGAAACAATGTAAAGGCAGAAGGACCTGGATTCAGATTCCATCTTCATCTTAGACTGTGTGGAGTGCTGGGTGACCTTCAGCATGTTAATTAACCTCTCTGAGCCTTGATTTTTCTCTTCTAGTACATTTAATCATTCCCAGGCCCAGACTTTTACCACCACGTTGCTTTGTCTTGGTGGGTCCCTGATTGTGCCTACGATGTCTCTGAAAGCACAAACGTGCTAACCTCTGTTTTTCAGGAACCAAATGAATTCTGGCTTAAGATAGCGCGTAATTGATATTCTTGTTTTGTAAATCATTCAGCCTTTACTTTTCTTGCTTTATTTCTTGTAATTACAGGATCTTAGTCAAGAAACCTTGAAATGTGTTTGCAGAGGAGCAATTTTATACCTTTCTTTAGAACCTAAAGAGAACTTTTATTTATTTATTTATTTTAAGATTTTATTTATTTATTTATTTTGACAGAGAGACAGCCAGCGAGAGAGGGAACACAAGCAGGGGGAGTGGGAGAGGAAGAAGCAGGCTACCGGGGGAGGAGCCCGATGTGGGACTCGATCCTGGAACGCCGGGATCACGCCCTGAGCCGAAGGCTGACGCTTAACGACTGCGCTACCCAGGCGCCCCTAAAGAGAATTTTTAAAAGGGAGAATTGCCTTTATATATATATATTTTTTAAAGAGAGAGCGAGTACTAGTCAGTGCATGGTGGAGGGGAAGGGAGGGGCAGAGGAAGAAGGAGGGAGAGAATCTTTTAAGCAGGCTCCATGCCCAGCACGGATCCCTATGTAGGGCTTCATCTCACGACCCTGAGATCAATGACTTGAGCCGAAATCTAGAGTCAGACGCTCAACTGACAGAATCACCCAGGCGCCCCAAGAATTGCCTTTTAATGTCAAAACTTGGAGGTGGCACCAGTGAGGATCTAAGAGCTATTAGAGGGAGGGGGAGCCTGGATGTTCAATATGCTGGTGGGGCTTCTTAGGGACAGGCCCGCTCCCAAGTGACTGGCAACCCTGCTTAAGTGTGGTGCTAAGCGAATAAGTAAATGGGTTGTTCCACGTCAGATGATAGCAAAAGTGTGTGCTTCTCTGAAGCCTGTGCTCTAGCCCCGGTTCCACCTCTTGGGTTTGTCCCTCACCCTCTTCAAATTCTACTTCTTCATCTGTAAAGTGGGGAGGCTCAGACTTGCCTAATCTACCTCCTTGGGTCATTTCAAGTCTCAGATGTAATGCAAAAGCCCGTTTGTGAATGCGATAATGCACGGAACAAGCATGATAAAGTCCCTCTACACCCTTTCTGCAACAAACTAGGAACTAGCGTGACCTCAGGAAAATCCTATAGTGGGCGCCTGGGTGGCTCAGTCAGTTAAGCGTCGGCTCAGGTCATGATCCCAGGGTCCTGGGATCGAATCCCGCACCAGGCTCCCCACTCGGTAGGGAGTCTGCCTCTTCCTCTGCCCCTTTAAATAAAATCTTAAAAAAAAAAAAAGAAAATCATATAGCTTTACTAAAGTCTCCATTTTCTCAGCTGTGCAATGGAGGTAATACCTGTCTTGCCAAATCCATAAGGAATTCAATGAGACAGTGAGTGAGAAAGCATCTTACAATTGGTAGAGTCCCCAGAGTAAACTAACGGTTACATCCTCTTCCTCATCCTTCCTGTCGTTATTATATTGCCTCCTCCCTGAGAAGCCCTTGAGTGTGGCCCCTCCTCGCTCCCTCCTCATCAGGGTGCTGCTAAGTCCGGAGCCCAGGCTTGTGAGTCAGAGACTTCTGCTTCAATCTGGGCCCTACCAGCTACTAGCTAGTGTGGGACCCTGGGTTCGTCGCTTAACCTCTCTGAGCATCTTTGAAGAACTCAGAACAATGCGACCTACCTTGGAGGTGTTTGTGCTAGGACTCGACCAGCACAGCATGTGTGTGCATCCAGAAGAGCATCTGGTAGAAGTTCAATCAGTGCTAATTACTTCTCTGGCCAACCCTCTTCCTCCTCTTGGACCTTGAGATTGAAATCGACAATGAGGTGGCCGCCGTGGGGGGCTGGTCTGGTTTATTCCTAAAGCTATTTGTCACATGCTAAGCTGAATCATGATGAGTTGCATGAGTTCCTTTCTCCATTAGGCTGTGAAGTCCCCAAGAAGAGGAGGTGTGGCTTGCAGTTCTAGCCCTTGGTGTGGGGCGTGTGTGCTCTTCCAGGCACAGACGAGAGAGCTCGGATGTCGGGCCACACAGATCTGGTTCGAATTACTCTCTCCTACTTCCTGTGGTAGAACCATGGACAAATCACTTAACTGCTTTGAGCCTCAGTGTCTTCATCTGACCAACAACCAAATATGGGTGCATATATTTTGGGGTCATTGGGAAATGGGATACAATACATGTAAAGTGGTGCCTGGCACATAGTAGGACTTACTGAGTAACTGCTGACTGACTCAAGGCTCTGCCCCACATCGCATTCTATCACTGACAGCAGTTTCTTTTCCTGGACAGCAGGATTTGGAAAGTTTTCACAGGAGTGATAGGCCAAGGGATGTACCCCTTGCTGCATACCTTTTGCCCCAGAGAGGAGGAGCCTTTTATCTCTGACACAGTTCAGAATTGCTTGCACATGGTGACAGTTAAAATGGCTGACTTCTTAAAAATAATTAAAAAAAATTTTTACTTGTTAAAGTTTGCTACAGATAATGTACCCCCTTATTACCTGCACCCAGGGCGGACTGCTCCTACCTCCTGTCTTTGGTCCATCACTGGCTCACAAAATTAAGAGAAAGATGGGGTAGGGGTGGTTAGGGGAGAAGATGTGCTATAATTGCAGGGCAGTGGGATGACTGCCCGCAGAGGTGGGTCCATGGCTCTGTGTGAGCACAAGGTCAAAGCCATCCACCCACCCACCCGCTGACCCTGGGATAGGGACCAAGATGTGGGGGATGTTGCCAGGGAAGGCTGACAGAGGAGGAGTCTTTCGGCTGGCCTCATCTAAAGGGAAGAGGAGGAAGGACTGTCGGTGTAAGTGGCCGCGCCTGCCAAGGCACAGACTTTTCACACTGCATGCGGTATTCTGGGAACTTCAAGTAGGAGGGTTGGGTTGGGGCAGAACCAACAGGACATATTACTTATATTTAAAAATCTCCTAGGGAATGACTTTGAAGTCCCATTTTCTCGTAGGTGCTGAAGAAGATTCCAGCCTGTTGCTCTATTGTTCTCTGAGTGCGCGCTTGGTGGAACCCTTTCTTGGCCCGTAGCCATTAGGACATTTCTCAGGGAAAGCCCTTGGACCAAGAAGTCTGTTTTTTCTTTTCTTTGGAAACTATGGTGCTCTTTGTGAAAACAAAGGAATTTGGATTCTGTTCAGGAAAAATGTAACCTACAAACAAATAGCCTTGGAAAATCTGGGCCTCACCCTCAGTGCCTGGGTCAGGCGCAGGGAGAGCCCCACCCTCGCTGCTTTCTAGCTGGAAACCACCTCCTTTTCCTCTTCTGTATGTTGTCTCTGGCTGCCCAAAGCGCAATGCCTCCTTTCCTTGACTCTCCCTTCCCTCTGCTCAGAGCCCAAGTCTTTGCAAGTGCTCTTGCTCTGTCTGGAATGTTCCTCCCCTCCTTGTCTGCAAGCCTCAATTGTTCTTGAAGACTCCACTCCAACATCTCCCCCTCGGTTCCAATTTCCCCATAGGGCTAGTTGCTCCTCTACTATGTTGCTCTGGATAATTTAAAATTTACATATTCTTCCCCCCCTTTTTTTCCCAGATAACAACCCCTGATCTTATTTTTTAAAAACTATAGTAAAAATAATGGTTGCTGACTTAAACTCTTGTCACACACCGGGCAGTATGGTGTATAATATTACTCACCCCAGATGCAATGTGCTTAGGACAGAAACTGGCATGTAAGTTCTCAATAAATGTGACTTATTATCATCCTTATTATTTATCTTAATTCTCTAGGCACTTGTGGCAAATACAATTTGTCATGTACATTATAATAATCAGGTTACTTTTCTGTGAGCTCCTTAGGGATAGGGACTGTGTCTTCTTCATGTGTGTCTCCAAGCATGTGGATACACGAAGGGTGTTTGGTGGGTGAATATCTAGCCATTGAAATTGATGATTGAGTACAAAGGTTTCTATCATAAGTACCCAAATCAGTTTAGAGTAGCTGTAACCTAAAAAAATTAGGATGGGGAATCAGAAAGTTTGGGCTTAATTTTGTTCCAACCATCTACCAGCTTTGTGACCTTGGGTAAATTAGCCAATGCCTTCCGAACCCCAAACCCCTATTTTCCAAAATGAGGATAATCGTCCCTGATTTTCTTTCTTCACAGATCTGCCTTGAGCATCAAGTGAGCTCACACATGGGAGAGTTTTGTGAACTGTAAAGTATTTTACACCCGTGACACATGATTGTTAGAATAACTTTGGACCCCCTCGCCTTCACCACTATACTTAGGAGGACACAAGCCCAAGGTAGCTCTAGTTGGACAAGTATCAATAAGACATTTTTGGTTTTTGCAGGGTCTAAAAGCGTAATCCCTTGATGTTCGGGATACCACTTTTTCTTCTCTTCAAAGGTGCAGCTGAGGTATTAGACTCAACCTTTTTAAAGGTTTTTTAAAAGGCCGTAGATTTTACCATGTGACTACTTTAAGATCTATGACCTAAATTTCACAGTTACATTCCCTTTCAAGAAATGTTTTGCAACAATTATCAAACATTTCTTCTATTTATTGGAGCTAGATGCTAGGGAGTATAAGGAGGGATGAAAAAAAAGTATGAGAAATGGTCTTACTCTCAAGGAGCCTACAGTCTCATTTGGGAGTCAAGATTGGGTCCTAGACTCAGCAAAGTATGTGATCTGAACGCAGGTAGTTTGTGAAGCTTTCAAGGAGACCTTGGGCTGTATGTTAAGCATGAAGAAAGGTTAATGTCTAGACGGCAACCCTGGGAACATAATTCATAAGCTAAGTTCAAGGCCATTGACTAGTGTTGCTAATACTTCCCCTTCCTCAGCAGGATTGTTGATTTCTGTAGTTCTTCGTGGATTTGGAGGGAGATATGAGAACATTTTAGAAATGTACTCACTGGCAAATGTCTGAATCCAAAGAGCTCCTAATAATTTTGTGGCTGATGGTCTCATGATGAGAAAATAAAAACTCCCTACTAAAAAAAAAATTCAGTCATGATGTACATGTCTAAAAGATGTTAGAGAAAAGACTGTTTACAGAATATTTTAATGCTCTAGTTTCAACATAGTGATGGCAATGCCATGACCTTTTGGATCAAGGAGGCCATCGCACACTGTTGAGTATAATAGTAGTAATAACTTAAAGATGAAACAATTAAAAAATACACAATTGTAAGTAACTTAGGGGGAAAAAGAAGAAAGTGAGAATACTAGATCTAAAAATGTATGTGGTGTAGCCAAAGCCATAGTCAAAGGTAAATTCATAGCTTTCATGCTTTCACTTAAAACTAAGAATAAATGAAAAGAAAGCAAAAAAATATCTAACCTAAGGATTTTAAAAAATGGGCAGCAAAACAAAACCAAGAAACACAGGACAATTAAAAAAAGACAAGGATGATAACTAAATTAGAAAACCAACAAAATAGTAGAATTCATAAATATATTCATGAGCTGGTTCTTTGGGGAAAAGTAAAATAGGCAGACCTACAGAAAAATTTACTTAAGAAAAAAGAAGGGGAAAAATAACTGATCCTGAGAAATTTCTATAGTTTGTAAAGCACTTTCCTATTCTTTATCGCTCTTGGTCCCTAAGCTAGTTCTGCATGCTGTATATTTGTGTCCTTATTTTGCTAGTGACCAAACTAAGGATCAAAGAAGTGAGATTACTTTTTAGGGTCAAACAACTGGAGAGTGATAAAACCATGATTTGAACCCTCTCCTAACTTTGCTGACCATTCTTCCAATACTTTCATGGCATCCTCTCAGGCTGACTATCGGAAAGGAAGAGCGAAACATTTAATATGTCTGTATTTGGTTCCTGCAGCTGCTGTAACAAATCACCACATATTGGGTGGTTTACAACAGTAAAAATTTATTCCGTCAGTTCTGGAGGCTAGAGGTATGAAATCAAGGTGTCAGCAGGGTCGTGCTCTTTCTGAAGGTTCTAAGGAGTTACCATCTGCTGTCTCTTCCTAGCCTCTGGTGGAAGCTGGCGGTCTTTGGCGTTCCTTGGCTTGCCGCTGCAGTCCTCCAGTCTCTTCCTACGTCTTCATGTGGTGTTCTCCCTGAGTATCTTCACATTGTCTCCCCTCTGTGTATATGTCTCTTCTGTTTTCTCTTCTTATAAGATGTAGGGGATTGTTTTCCAAATATACAATTTTCCTTTTGGTATGATCTCATCTTAACTTATTTAATTTTATCTGCAATGGCCCTATTTCCAAATAAAGTCAAATTCTGACATCCTAGGTGGACATGAATTTTGGGAGGACACTGTACAACCCAGTACAATGCACTTACTTCTTATGATTGTACTTTCAAGATTCTTTCTCATGCTCTACCCGCATAACGAATCTGTGCATGCATGCATCCAGGCAGCCAGTGATAATTTACTGAGTGCCTAAAATGTGCCAGGTACCTAAGTAGATGGCCCATAACACAGACACACAAAAGGCATTTGAGATCTTGCACTATACTATTAGGAGTTTACTAAGCTAGGGAGAGGTGGAAATGATCGTCCTATTCTAGTCAGACCCATTAGAGAACTGTTCAGATTTAGGTACTTTTGAAGGAGGAAAAGCAGGACAAATTCAGAGTACTCTGACCTGGATCCTAAAATCTTAGCAGTCTGGCTCCAGTTGGAAGAACTGTAAGAATGACTAAGAAAATCTCAAGTGTGTGTACCAGTGGGGGTGGGGGGAGGAAGGAAAAAGCGTGAAATGCATTGCTGCTACATGAAGGGCTACCGGCTTTAGGAGTCTGGGATTGTTTTTATGTCTCAGGCTAGAAGGACCACAACCAATGGGTGGAAGGTACAGAGATGTCTATTTCAAGTCAGTTTACAGAAAACTGGGATCCTCTAAAGATGTATCTGGGACTGGATGATATTGATGGGGCTGGATGGAGGGGCTGGATGGAGGGGCTGGATGGAGACTAGGAGAGGAGGGGCTTCTTAATGGATCTTATCACTTGCTGAACATTCCAAGCAAGCTAGTACATAGAGATGTCTGTTTGAAGATTGTAGAAACACATACTTCAAGATTGTTTTTCACAAACGTACACTGTTTCTCAATATAAACACAGTGGTTTGCATAAAATTAAGTTACTTTTATGTGCCAGACACCGTGCTGGGGACCAGCAATGCAAGGGTGAAAAAGACATGGGCCCCAGCCCCCAGGGGCTCGGGTAGAGTGGGAGAGATAACACAAAACAGAGACAACTGTTTATAATAATACAAGAATCAGGCTTAGTGAATATTTGAAGAATGAACAATTGAGCGATTTTCTTCAAAGACGCTTTTTTGTTGTCATAGCATTGACTTTATAGCAAGGTGAGCAACTGTCCCGATTTGTTGGGACCTAGAAGTTTTCTTGTAACATGGTACTTTCAGTGCGAAAACCAGAGAAGGCCCAAGCACACTGAGACGAGTTGGTCATGCTATTTGCAGGCTTTTATTAAAAAAGGAAAGAAGACATGAAACCGGTTGCAGTAGGAGCAGCAACAACAGTTATGGGAACAAAAAGAGGGGGTACTCATCATCTCTGAGGGGGAAACCAGGCAAGCCTCAAAGGTTCATTAGAACAGGGACAGTGTCTGTCTTGGTCACTGCTATATTCCCAGCACCGAAAACAGCGTTTGGCTCATACTTGGAATTCTATTGATATTAGTCAAATACGGGAATTAATTTACACAAGTCAAAAAGCATTTGAGCTGAGGCTTGAAGGCTAGTGTAGCATTTTGACCATAAGAGAACGGAGTGTGTGGTAGGAGATTCCCCAGAACAGAAATATGATGTTTAATGGAATCTAGTCTTTTCCTATGGCTGTTAAAATAGTTCTTGGGGAAAGCCCTTGAAACAGTAAGTCTATCATATTTCCTCTATTCTTTTTTTTTTTTTCCCATCCTGCAGACCCTCCTTTGCCTTCCTTTGCTGCTTCCTTCCCTTTTCTCTGTTGGAAGAGGTGATACTCTGTAGAAGGGACACCACTAGAAGCTTTTCCAGGGCAAGCCTCATTGGCAAATAAACCATCCAGGAAAACATTCTGCTTGGAAATACAGTGAGGTGCAGGCAGAGTGGAGAGGATGAGATTTGGCCCATGGACAATCCATCTGAAGGTTGGAATGGCATATGGGAGAAGGAAGAGGGGAAGGGGCATCATGGCGGGGGAAGATGCTGGAAGCCACATGGGGAAAGGTCCGGTCACAGAATCACAGTGCACCATGCACTACCCTGCCTTGGGTCACACAGGTGTTTCCTACTGGCTTGTCGCTTACCGAGGATAAAGTGTGAACATTATTCCTATGAGGGTAGGAGAAACTGACTGAGCAGCCACTATGTGCCAGGCACTGTTGGGTGCATTTTACATGCATGATCCCTACATGTGCACTTTGAAAGAAGGGATTATTAGCCCCATTTTACAAATGAAGAGCCAGAGGCTGGAAGAGATTCAGTGACTTGCACAAGATATTAACTAGGAATTGGTAGAAGCCAGATTTGGTCTCGGGTCTGTCTGGCTTTACAGCAGTGTTTCCAACATCCCATGTTTTTCTTATATCTCAGTGAATGAAAGCAGACATTTCCCAGCCTCCTCCCTCTCACCTCCTGCCTCTTCTCAACACCAGTGGACCTTCCTCACCAAATGCATCCACTAGCTCCTTCCACTGGGCTCTGAGCACCCTGTTCTCCTAAGAAACAAGTCAGATCTTGGTATCTGTTTTCAACCTGGACAGACCCCTAGGACTCTATGATCGTCTTCAACTTTCATGACTTCTCAGGAATATTTTGGGCCAGTGTTTTTGTACTACGAAAATACGCTTCTCAAAGGGGCATAATTACAGTAAGAAGCTGTGGGAATCTTTTGGACCCAAGCAGCCAAATTCTCTCTCTCTTAGTGCTCATAGCCACAATTTAATAACAAAATGGAGAGAAAAATAAGAACACCTAGACTCCAGTTGAGACTCTGCCATTTACTAGCTGTGGGACTGAAGTTCCTTTACGTTTTTGGACCTCAGTGATTTTATCTGTAAAATGGATGAATTATATTTGCTTTGCTTGTCTCACAAATTTATATTGAGAGATTACCTTGAATAAGTTATCATATATCAAAAAATGTAAGACGAAGGAATGATGTTAGCTTTAAATTCTTTGTGGAACAATATGAGCATAAATGAAATATAAGGTATTATTTTTATTTCTTGGTGGTTAGTCAGTTCAGGGAAAAGAAATCTGAACTCAATCTAACTTTAGCCAAAAAGGAGACTTTATTTGCTCAGATAACTCAAGGGCAGGGGTGGATCCAGCCTCAGGAATAGCTAGATCTGGGTGTCCCATGCTGCCAGAACACCCCTTCTACCTCTCTGACTTATTGCCTATTTGTCTTATTCTCTCCTGCTGTTCATGAATGCCCAGCATGATCACTAAAAGCCTCAGGCTTGTCTTCCAACTTTTGTAAAGTCTTTTTAAATTTGTGAAATAGGATATCTATAGAAAAATACATAATGATCTATGTTCAGTTTAGCCTTCCATTTTTTCATCTGGTTATCAGAGAGAGAAAAGAGATTTTTCCTAGAGTGTGAAATGGAAAAATCCCATGGACGCCCCGTGATTGGCCTGATGAAGGTCACGGGTATGCCTTGGACAAATCACTGTGGCCAAGGACGAGCAGGTGTTGGGCCTACCTCACATGGCCAAGGAGCGGAGAAAGCACAGACATGGCCACGCCCATTGGTGCTCCAACAATTGGAAGTTAAACAATAAAACTTGTGGCAAGAGGCTACTTCTGTAGGCTTCTGGTTTCTCCGGATGCTTTAGTTCTGGGAGTGCAGGCCTGCCTGGAGGTGTAAGGTAGAAACTGCACTGATGACACTTGGGATATCTTACCACTCCTTGCTTAATAAAGTTGGCTAGATGTCGCTACAGAAAAGGCACCTACTTACTTTGTCAAAATTAGTGTAGAGAATGGACTGAAATGAACTGGCTCGTGAATGAACTCTGACCTGCACTCATACGCACGCCAAAGTTGCAGGGAAGGCAGACATTGAGTAAATACCTGTGCCACAAAAGAGAACTACAGAGCACCCAGCAGCACAGACGAGAGACCAAAGGATGCGCTGATATCAGCTCAGTGAAGTGCCGAGAGGGAGAGGAAGGCCTTCTGGGTAGAGGGACTAGCATGTGTCATAGTCCTGGGGTTGGAAAGAGCACACGAGAGGAAGTAGAAGAGGGCCACAGTGCCTTGCTATAGAGAATGGCTCAAGGTGAGGGAGATAGGGCCAGATTAGGCATCTCGAGAGATACTAAATGCTAGGCCCACGCTGAACGCTTATGAGTGTTCTCTCCCCATCTTTGGCCAGGGTTGGCCTCTGGGCATGACACAGTGCCCATGGCCCAAGTCCCAAGCCCACCCCATCCTGGCACGGCATCTTCTTGAAGAGCAAAACGAGCAGTGGAGGGAGCCTCGGCAGCTGGGAAATAGTTGCAGGGCCGTTTCTCTCTTTCAAAAGAGCTAAGCTCTGCTGCTAATAATACTTATTGTTGATGCTAATCATCATATTTGACACCGCTGCTGCCCCAGAGCATGCCGGCCTTCCAAGCTCCCAGGAGCAGTAATTACACCTCCCGGCTCCCCTGTGAAAGGGGTAAGTCAAGGTCTGAGTACAGAGGAGGAGCCGTAAAGTCCTGAAAATCAGACTCCTTCTCTATGGCCTGGAGCAGAAAAAGGAATAGGCCCCAGAAAGCCAGTTTTGGCTCCCAACTATAAACAGGGAAGACAGACGGGGGTAGGGAAGTCATCGTGGCCTCCCAGGTGTGCGGAGATGTGTAATTAGAAGGTGTGAGGTGTGCTTTCATGAGGGAAAGGGCTGCTGAGCGCAACTTTTCCAGACTTCAAATTCCCCTTTAGACAGACAGAACATCCGGGTTCAGGCACTGGGGCTGGGATGAAGGAAGGGAACGGGGAGAGCCAACACTTCCCATGAGATGGCCCTTGTCTGGCTTAAAGAAGGCCAGGCGAAGCCAAACCACTTGGCCGTCTCAAGCCTGGGCCAAACCACTTGGCTGCTTCGAGGCAGGGAGGACCAAACCCTGATTTCATGCAGGTCCCTTCTCCTCCTGTGCTGAAATGCTTCAGGTGGTCGGGGTCTGTCAGGTCTTTGGTGGCTCAGAAGAATCTCCCCAGGGTTTTGCTTAGGCTTAAATATGACTTTGAGTTTGGTTCTGCGCCCTCCCCTTCTTGCCCTCCCTCAAATGCTTCTCTCCGGCATTCGCTGTGTCATGTCCTGCACTAGGCAGTAGGGACATGATGATGGAGAAACGTCATGGTTTGGGTGGGGAAATGGAAGCACAGATGGACAATTTGCATTTGGGGTAAGGAGCCATGAGAGGGAAGCACAGGGAATTTGGGATCCCAGAGGAAGGGCATCCACCCAGGTTGGGGGAGCTGGGTCAGCCTACCAAGCTCATCCCGCAGAGTCCATGTCTTCTCTGGAAAAGAAGGCTTTTCCAGCTGCCCCAGCCCTTGTGTCGCCATGGCCCCTGCTCCTGGAACCCTGCAGCTCTGACTACCTGCTCCGATCCTGTGGCACTTCTGACCAACTCCTGTTTCTGAACATCGTTTTCAGTGAAGTTTTATGTTCTGAATGACGAGCAATAGCTACAATCGCGTGGGTTTGGGTAGAATTTGGCAGTTCCCTGAGCACGGTCACAGCCGTCTCCTTGTTGCCTTCTTCCAGACAGGCCCGTTTTATAAGAGGGAACTCGGGCTCAGAGAGTTTAAGACAGTGATCGGGTAACCCAGCTCCTTGTACTCACCTGTCTGCCTCTCAGTCTTGTAATTTCTCATTTTCCTGCTGCAGACGGACAAGGGGAGTGCCTCAGCATCTAGGGCGTGCCTCTGTTTACCTTCTAAACGCTTCGTGTGTGTGTGTGTGTGTGTGTGTGTGTGTGGTTCCATTTCATCTTCACACCAGTCCAGCAAGGGTGGTGTCATACAATCCCCTTACAGAGATGGAAACTGGAGCTTCAGGAGGGTCACGTCGCTGGCCAGCATCCCACAGTTTGTAGGGCATGGAGCTGGGATTTCTCCTGGCATGGGCTTCCCTACCAGCCTCTTCACTTGACTACCCCATGCTACTTGCTATGTATCTTGGTACTCATCTCTCACTGCCGGACACATAGTAGGAGCTTCATTAAGGGAAGGGAATGATTCATTCATTTGTATTCTTCTTTTTCTGCCCCACCTTCTTATTCTCGGGGGAGGGGGGATGCAGAGGGGAGGGGAGGGAGTTCTGTCCCTGGAGCACTGGCCCCACAGGCTCAAAAGCAAACACCAATCCTGGGCCGGGCACCTGTTCTTTTGTGCTGCCTGGAATGTGTCCTGTGAGGACAGGGTGTTAAGATGTTGGAACACTGACCACCCAAGGTGGATGGTTCCTTCTTGTTCCCCTCCTCTCCAGGCCTGAATGTCGCTGGGGGCAGTTACCCAACAGCAGAGAGTCGCTCTGCCAACCAGAATAGCCTTTCCCTTGGCCACAGCTAGTTATGCACGTCCAGGCCTTTCTCTTGGGCCCTGTTTCCCCAGACTCTTTGCAAATCGGCACTCTTCTCATGACTTCCGTGTCTCTTAGGAATCATGGCTTTTGTTTTTATTTACCAGGGCATCTTCGGTCTATCTTCATTCAATACCTGTCTTCTGGGCCAGGCATCCACAGGTCTCTGGGAGCGTAGAGTTGAACACAGCCTCTACCCTTGAGACAATCCCAGGCTGGGGGGCCTTGAACACTCCACCCAGGGTTAAAAGGGTGGTTGCGAGCAAGACTGAGGGCTTGCAGGTTCACGGAGCAGCAGCTCCTGAGCAGGCCTGGGAGACTTTGGGGGCATGATGAATGCGAAGAGCTTCCACGCAGCCGGACACAAGACAAGTGCTCGGTAAACATCCGCTCTGGCCGTATTCAAAGTGTGCCGCCCAGGACTGAAGACGAGTGGACCTGGGGGAGCCTAGCCAGAGCTGGACTGTTGCCTCCCGCCTGACACTGGCCTATTCATGCTGCGAGGCTCACGGTGGCCCTTTTGGCAGGTGCAGCCCCTGCTGACTCACCCCAGGTCGTCTGGTCCCTGGAAGGCTTAGGCCTCATTTTCAAGGGCTGTGCTGCTAAGTCACGTCTCCCCAACCATTTGCTGGAGCCCTTAGCCTTGCAGAGTCTTGTCCAGGGTCTGACATTTCAGCTTGTGAAACTCTAGCGTGGGTACATTTAGCCCATCCGTCAAGCCTGTCTGGAGCCTGGGTGCTGCCTCCTAACATTTGTCTGCCTGTTTCCTCGCAGGATTTCCTCACTGCCCAATTCCTCCCACAGACCATGGCTAGAGGAGCTTCGGGGAAAATGTTTTCCTGCCACTCCTCTCCTGGTCAAAATCCTGCAAGCTCCTTAGCCTGGCACATGAGACTTGTCGTGATCTCACACCAACCTACTTTGGGGTCTATTTTATTCTACTTTTCTTGTCCGAATAGGGATGGCAACCATTTCTATATCATGGGATCTTTGTGAGGATTAAACGAGTTCCTGCTGGGAAAGCGCTTAGAACAGGGCTGTCAAGAATCAGGAGGGGTGTGGGATCTCATACTACCTGCAAACTAATAGGTCAGCCTGGCGTGATTCGTGACTGCTAGGTCAGAGACAAGGGTTGTATCACTCACAGCAATAGCAGTCGCCAGAGTGTCAGTGTTGTCTTATGCCCGTTCCCTAGCCCCAGTTCCCATGCGGTGACATGCAGAAGGCCAGGGGATATCTGACGTCTGTGGCTTGTGTGAAGGAGGGGAGACCCAAGCTCAAGGAACCTGAATCCTTTTTAATGGACTACGGGGGAACCTGCTCTCTGGTGTAGAGAGGAACATTATATCTTCCAAGTCCGTTTCTGTCAAAGCATCCTGGAAACATGGTCTGGAACAAAGGCAGTCAGTACCTCGGCTTGCGAAATGTGCAGAAACACAAGAGCCCCATGGAGCATCATTGGCCAACAAGGGCCGTGTGTGCTGTACGTGCTTGGTAAGCGTTAGCCATCATGACGGTGATGGAGGTCTGACGGTGTCGTTTGTCTCCTTCTCTCAGCACTTAGCAGACCGTTTCCCTCCAAGACCTCTGCAACGCTCTTNNNCCCTTCACGTGGAATTCCTGCTTATCTCTCTTCAACTCCACTTCATCCTTTGTGTATCCGCTTAGAGAATGCTTCCTCCAGAAAGCTTTCCTGATTGCACCTGTTCCCAGCCTGGATTAGGAGCTTCTATTTGCTCCTATGGCATCAGTGGTGACCTCTAAGGCGTATTTCTTGTCTGATTGCCCCTTGAGACTTGGAAATTCTGGAAGACCCTCGGGTGCCTAGCATCTGCCATGGTGCCTGGTATACAGAAGCACTTAATTAACATTTACAAATAAACGGATGATTGCATGAATGGATGGATACCCATATCACATACTTAAGCAAATTTAACAAGTCTAACCATGTCAGAAGCTCCTGGAAAGTGTCCAGTGGTCTCAGACACTTCAGTAGGCGTTTAATATCTGTGGGTTGATTGAGGAGATAGGCAATAGTAACTATGCTCCCTTTCAGATGGGTGAATTTCACCTTGCTTTCAAGGTGAGGATATCCGTGAGGCCAAGTGGACCCCTATTTGAGAACATACACATTGTCAAAGATGTTATTCATCCTGACTTTATATAAGGGAAAATTCTAGTAAGCCTCCTCAAAGCAATTTAAAAACCATAAACTTCATGTTCCTTTAACTTAGTAAATATCAAACTCATTTCATCCTTAATAGCCCACAAAATCAACACTAGTTTAAACTAATGGTCTGTTTATAGCATTCATGGCAAGTTTCAAATTGCAAATGCATTTTTACTGTGGCTTTTGAAGGTTGACATTGGAAAGAATGACAGAATAGTCACCGTGAAAGCTGGGGCTGAGCTTGAGGCTAGCTCCCAGTTTTTCCATAATGTGATAAAGTTATAGCAAAGAATGGAAAACTTAGAAACTCAACCCGGGGGACATGAGCCCTCAGGACACTTCCAGAGGCAGAAATTACAGTGTTTCAGACCGACCCCTCCAGGGACAGAAGCACCTGCCTTCGAATCCTGCTTCTCTTAATCACCAAGCTTCGGTGTCTTCACTAGTCAAGGCAGGAAAATATAACACACAGCAGAGGATTGGCATGAGATTTAAATGAGGTGATACCTATTTAAAAAGAAAACAACTTAGCATGGCATGTGGTGCATAGTAAGCTTATATAACAAGTGGTAGCTGTTGGCATTATTACTAATTGTATAGCAAGAAAAACCTGGGTTTGTATCCCAGCTCAGGCACGAGCAGCTATGCGCTGGGCATCTCAAGCCCGGGGACGTGAGGAGTCACCTAGCTTCCCCGAGTCTCGGTTCCCCCATCTGTAAAGTGGAGACGGTAAGCATACCAGGACCACAGGGTTGGTGTGGTATTATATTGGCAGTGATATGGAATGTGCTTAAGGAAGGTAGGGCGGGCACTCAGTAACTGTGAGGTAGGAAGAGTCTGATAATAATAATTATTATGCCCAGAATTTTTCTTTCCCTCATTTGAAAATCTGGGAATGCTACTGTTGCTGCATGGTTTCAGGAATTGGAAATACTATTTACAGCAGGCACAGAGTAAGCGGGTCCTCAAGAGACGGAGGCCATTGTTTCGAGACCCTCTTCCTGCCTCTGCCTGGTTCCCAGCTTCGGATCGATGACCGCAGCAATTTGGTTTTCGGGGGGCCTCTCTGACAGCACAGGGTGGGGGCGAGGGGCAAGCGAGGGCTTCATCAACTGGAAACCGCAACCTGGAAGTGAACTTTCCTAATCAGTGCTGCAGGATTCCAACAGCTGGTTCTACTTTGGAATCAATTGGAACCCCCTGGGCCCCTTGCTCTTTTTCTGCGAGGAGCAAATGCCATCCCAGAGCTGGGATTTAGAAATTTGCCACACCGTATCAGAAACAGATCCCGCCTCTGGCAAGGTCAGGGTTGCTCAGGCCCAGGCCCCAGCTCTGGAGCCAGGTGGCCTTGGAGGCCGAGGCTCTGGCCCAGGGTCAAGGCCGCCCGCCGCCCGTTGGTACTGCCAACAAGCACCGTCCTGCCCCCTGCCCTTAGGAACAGCCACCCAAACCGCCCAGATTTCCATTTCAAAGAGTGAGTCAGGCTCGGATGTGGAGAGCACGTTCAATAACAATTTTTAGGATATGAGTGTTAGAGAGCAGCAGCAAGAATGCATTTGATTTGGAAAGGAACTGCTTCCTAAATGTCCGCCTTGTAATTCCTTCCAGCTGGCCCCATTCTGGTGGGCCCCTGAGGGTCTTCGGGGCCCCCAGAGTGGCCAGCGCCCCCCTCCCCCGCCCCCAGGGTGCTGCACGTACCAGAGGATGTTGGCTGAATGGCTGTTAGCACCACTGCCCGAGGCTGGATGTGTCCCAGGCGAAGGAACCACAGGCTACATGGAGTCCTAACTCTGAGTTTACTAGCTGTGTGACCTCAGGAAAATCCCTTGCCTTCTCTGAGCTTCCCTTTTCCTCATGTGAAGAATGAAGGCTAGGCTCTATGCTCTTGAAGCTCCCTTGCAGTGCTTTCATTTTCTGATCACAAGTGATCACAGATGATGTGATTGCTCACTGAATGAAAAATAGCAGTTGCCCTTAATTAAGCAGTCATGTGAAGTACTTGAATACATCAGTGAATGAACTGAATGAATGAATGCAAAGGTCTCTTATGTCTTTTGGAAAAGAGAGTAAGAAGGGAGGTAAAGTGACGTTTTGAGCAGCTGTTGTGTATTAGACACTACCCTGGAAGCCTTAATACCTCTTGTCCTCTTTTCAAATTGGTTGATATTATGACCACAGTTTATAGATCCTTAAAGGGGGGAAGTACCTTGCCGCATAAGCGGTATAGCCAAGGATTTCAGTTTTGCTACTTGGAAAGGGTGTATGGATTGATTTCCCTCCTAGATTTTGAAGCCCCTTCTTAAGTGTTGCTGACAAGCAGGATGGGCTCAGGCCTAAGGGAGGGGGTCCTGAGTAAAGTCTGGTTAGAACGATGAGAAGGGTCTTAGAGACCTGCTTGGAGAAAGACAGAGCCCTGGCCAGGGCGCATGGTGGGCGAGGGAGGGATGGGACAGGGGAGAGCCCGAGCTCGTGAGTCCCCAGCCTCGGGGCAGCTGCGTCTACCTGGCACATCTCACAGCCCACCACAGGAGCATGTCTGTCTGGGTGCACTCTGACCCCTTTCTTTAGTGGAGGATTCAGTGAGACGCACGGTAAAAAGGCACCTTGGTGCAACTTCTAGAGAAGTGGGAAGGAGCGGGAGCAAGGAAGGTAGAGCAGAGGAGGAGGAGAATTCCTCCAGGATGCAGAAGACTGGGGCCTGGAATTCTGGAAAAAGTAGCTTCTCCTCAGGCAGGTCACCCCACCTGCTCTTGTTTTATATACCCATGTTGGTGGGTAAACTGGGTGCTGGCCTCCAAAGGCTGTGGGGGAAGAGGACCATGCCCATTTATAGACTGGGAGCTGGAAACCCACATGCTCTCACTCCCCATGCCCCTCCCCCAGCCTTTCCACCCCGAGTGGCAAGACCTCCAGAAACACTCTACAGAACATTCTGATGCTAGTCCCAGGGAATGAATATATCCTGGTGAGAGCAGAACAGAGAACCCAGGATTCCTTGCTTCCCCTTAAGAGACTTGTCGAGTTCCAAGCATCTGAAGTTTGGTTAGTCACGCTTTCCTTTATTCAATAAATATTTGCCACGCTCCTGCATTGATCCTAGACACTAGAAGATATAAAAAAGTGAACCAAATAGAGTTGTAGAGTCCCATTGGAGGGTGGAGTGGAGGTAGGGAGGACATTAGTTTCCCATGGATACCATAACAAAATGCCAGAAACTGAGTGTCTTAAAATAATAGAAATCTGTCCTTTCATAGTTCTGGAGGCAGAAGTCTGAAATGAAGGTGTTGATGGAGTTGGTTCCTTCTGGAAGCTCTGAGTGAGAATCTGTCCCAGGCCTCCCTCCCAACTCCCGTGGCTCCTGCAATCCCAATCCTTAGTATTCCTTGGCTTACTGAGGCATCATTCCCATCTCTACCTCTGTCTTCATATCATCTCCTCTGTGTGTCTTCTCTCTTCTTCTTAGGGCACTTGCCACTGGATTTAAGGCCCACTCTGGTCCAGGATGGTCTCATTTCAAGATCCTTGTCTCTATGTACAAAGATCTTTTTCCAAATAATGTCACATTTATCAGGTGCCAGGTGGGGATATCTTTTGCCCCCCCCCCCGCCTCCATTGCAGGAGGCAAGAATAACATTAAATAAACAAACAACGACATAATTGCACATGGTGGTAAGTGGTGAGACAGGAAGAGAAAACTAGAAAGTTGTGGAATGGAGATAATACAGATGTTGAAAACTTAACTGCTCTGAATCGCACCTTCCTTACCTGGAAAAAGGAGAATTATAATGGCTAGCACACAAAGTTGACGTAAGGATGTAATAGCTTGAGAGTTAAGTGTGTAATTGTTGATCGAAAAAATGGTGGAAATGTACCCGGTAAATTATTATGTATAGGATTTCATCTCCCAGTGGCCTCAGAGTTTCTTCCTTCTCCTCATTCGTTCATTCAGTATGTTGTGAGTCTTTATTCTGTGCTAGGTTCTCTCTGCAGGTACTGCAGGGGCCAAAATTAACAAAGATTCAGTTCCCTCATTGAGCTTACATTCTCATAATTGCAATGGTTAATTTTGTCAACTTGACGGGGTCACAGGATGCCCAGATACGCGGTCAAGACATTATTTGGGGTTTGTCTGCAAGGGTGTTTCCTGGATGACATTAACGTTTTAATCACTAGACTGGTAAAACAGATTGCCCTCCCTAATGTGGGTGGGCCTCACCCAATCAGGTGAAGGCCTGAATTGAACAAAAAGACTGTCTGTCCCCTGAGACATCCTGAGAAAATTTTACTTGGTGGACTTTGAATGGAGACATGAGCAATTTTCCTGCCTTATGACTCAGACTGAAACACCAGCTCTTCCTGAGTCTCCAGCCTGCTATCTTCCAGACTTGAATTCTCACCATGGGCTCTTCTTGGTCTCCAGCTTGCCGGCTGTAGATATTGGGACATGTCAGGCTTCATAGTCATGTGAACCAATTCCTTATACTCTCTCTCTCTCTCTCTCTCTGATTCTGTTTCTCTAGAGAACCCTGACAAATACAGTCCTCATCATCACAATCTCCTTTGTGTTTGTCTGGCACCACTTCATCTGTAATCTCTCTTTATCCACCAAGCAGCGCTGTGACGTAGTCAGAGCAAGCATCGTGAAAATCTCCATTTTACATGGGAAGAAACTGAGCCCTGGGGAGGATTCCCGTTAACAGCTATGCCACAGGGCTGATCCCCCTGCCAAAAGAGAAAGGACCTGGTGTCCCTGATGCCAGAAGACATGTAGGAAGCTGGACGGAGAGGTTGGACTCAAGTCAGGTTTTCTAAACCTCCTTCACAAGGGACCAGTATTTTAATTATTATCATTTTTCTTCTTGCAATCAGGGTGGAAAAACAATTACTCTCCTCTTTGATTTTCAATATAGCATTGGTCATCAATGAGAAGCCTCTTAAGAGTCCCTCAGGGAGAAATATGAGACTGCTAAAATGTGGGCTAGGCAGGTCTAGTGAAATAATAGATATGCAAGATCTTTCAGAAAAGCTCCAACTGGATTTTAAAAAGAAGTCTGGATGAGTCATGGGAATTCAGGTTTAAAATGAGTCCCTTCCTTACACAGCAAGAGCCCTGAAGCCCAGAAAGGTCAGCCGGCTTCCCAAGGTCCACAGATTGAAAGAAACGTTGACATTATTGCTGGGATCCTTCAACTTCCAGTCCAGCGTGCTGTTTGTTACCCAATTCTTATGTAGTGAATGCAAAGACTGTCCTCCCGTCCACCCAGCTCTTGGGGTCATCTCATGCCGACCTTGTGGCATGAGAATGGAAAGGTGGTGGAAGGGGTGTTCACGCTCACTTTCTCCATATTCTTTGCTCTGGTGCAGTCCTTTGATAACATAGTTTACAGCTTACGGGCACCCCCCCCCCCCCCGCCATTTGTAAGCAAAATATTTTGGAGTCAGACAGATCTGGGTTTCAATCCCAGCTCTGTTGCTTGCCGGCAGTGGAAAACTGATCAAATTACTTAGCATCTCAGACCTCAGTTTTTTTCATCTGCTAAATAGACCTAGTAACAGTATTTGCCACTCTAATTTTTATGTGAAGACTAGGTGAGTTCATGCATGCAAAGCCCTTGGCACCGTGCCCGACATAGTAAGAGCTCAGTAAATGTTACCAACTGCTGTTAAGGTGGAATCCAGTGTCAAGGGAGGCCGGGAGCACACACTAGGTCTTTAAGGCTCAGTTCAAGGTTGCCTCCCCTGGCCACCCCAGCTAGCCGCGAGTGCATTCTCCTCTGAATACTAAGGCCCGTTTCATCGCACCTTTCCTGGCTTGTCTGCATTGTCCCTGTATCATCACATGAAGTCTTTTTCTTCTCCAGCTCAGGGTTTTTTGTTTTTGTTTTTCCCTATCTGTAAAACAGGAGGTGGAGGCGGGGAGTATACCTACCTCACAGGAGTTTTGAGAGATTTAAGTAGGAAGGTGTTTGACAAACTGTGCAAAATGAGAAAAACGCTCATTTGTGCATTCACTCGCATATTTATTGAGAAAAAGCTCTTCGTGCCTGGCATTGTGCTTGGTGCTGGGAAGGCATTGGCAAGCAAGACCCTGCCTCTGTCTTCTGGGACTTCAGAGTTAAGGAAAGAGGAAATTTCCATATATGAGATAATGATTATTATTATTTTAATAATTCTTGTCATCAAATTTCCTGGGATGGATGAAAGCTTTTGCATGGCAGGGACCTTCGGGAATATTACTGACAAAACAGGTCAGAAACGGCGCACATGAAGCTTCAGAAAATCATCATACCATTCCTCTGTTCAAGGTTCTTTAGTGGCTCCTCGGATCAAATCCTAGCTTCTGAGCAGGGCATTTTTCCAAGGCCTTCTTCAGGTAACTAATGCCTCATTGCTCGGCCCTCTGGAAATCTCACTTCCTGCTCCAGCCACGTAACATTCCATCGGATCCCTCATCCCATCATTCCTTTCCTCGTGCTGTTCCCTCTGCCGAGGATGCAACTCCTCTATCCTTTTCTACTTCACAAACGCTTGCCTGTCCTGTAAGACACCACCTCTTCTCAGGGGCTCCTTGGAGAAGGTCAGATACCTGAGTGCTTAGTGGCCTCCTGCCACTAAAATGGTAAGTGTCACCATCTGTATTTTCGTCTGTGTCCTGAACAGACGGAGCCCTCTTCATGCCAGCAGCCCTGTGCTCCCGAAACACAGCTGAGAACCTGGGGCACAGACAGAGCATGTTGGTGAAGGGAGCAAATGAGTAAGTGTCAGTCATTCTGAGCCACCTTCTTAAGACTTGGGTTCCATATATTAGTCAAGCAGCCAGTCACAGTGGTTGGGCAACACAAATAGCTTTTCTGCCACTTCCAAGATGGAGAGTTTGCTTTTCACCCAGGGTCTCTCGGGGCTATCAGAAGCTGTTGCCACCATAAATATACGTGTGGATTCCAAGGATGCCCAGGGAAGCTGGAACATGCCAGCAGAAGGAGATTTTGAGGCTCCTTTTGTCCTCAGAGGACTCAGAAGTGATTCTTGCTGTTGTTAAAATCAGGAAAGGAGAGGAATGCCCCCATTTCACCAAATGTTTGCAACCCTAGATGCAGGGCTTTCACCCGGTGGTCCAAGAAGTGACTCCTTTCACTTAATTTTCTCCAAGGATCCCATGGTATAACCCAAAGGATTCATGTTGTGGGGGTCAAAGGACGGGACTGGAATTCTGGTTCTATTTGTTAGTTGTGTGACTTGGGGATGCCTCTTAGCCTTGGTTCCTCCTTGGTAGGGTACCCACCTCACACCGTGGTGGACCAGACCCAAAAGGATGACATCTGTACCACGTAGCTCACTTTCCAGTGCCTCATACACATCCAAGAAGTGTGAGTTCTCTTCCTTCCCTGTCACAGAAACTCACTCTGAACATGCTCCCAATTGTTACCGTTGATGGGCCCTGCTTGAGCTTGGGGAGATGTTTCCTGAAGTTTGGTAGTGAGAACAGGGACACCAGAGCTCACAGCATGGGTAATTACTATGCACCAGGCTGTCCCTACATGTTTGCATTCTTTTCAGTATCCCTGCGGGGACATACTATCATCATCCAGTTCTCATCATTCTCAATTCTCAGATGAAGAGACTGAGGGCCAGAGAGGGGCCACACAACTGAAAAGCAGGGAGCCAGGGATTCTGGCTGCAGAGCCCCCTGGTACTGACAGAGCTAGTCTGCCACTCACACCTTAGCCTATTGGAGATCTTGGTGAACAGCAGTTAACTAGTGGTGTCAAACCAAGCCACTGTAGTCTCAGCCTACAGCAAAGGAACTTGGTCTTGTAGGGAGTTTGTGGAGGTCGCGTTACTGACAAGTATACTTTGGAATATTGAAAACACTTCAGATACCCCTCTCTCATTGCCTTTACCACCTTCCTGGACCCGTGGAGGCCAGCAATCTGAGGTCAGAAACCCCAATATAACCTAAACTTATGAAGAACACAGATTTTTAAGAAGGGGCAGTTATAATCAAAATATAATTACTACATTTAACACCTTGCTTGAGTTTAATAAGTAATACATTTTATCAAAAACAACATCTTAAAAACTTTACCAATAACTTTCCATGTAATGAATCATTTGATGCTAATAATAATAGTAGTAGTAGTAACCATGACTCATCAAGAGGTACTTTATTAGTCCATTTAAAAATATTATTTACTCTTCACAACAATGAAAGATGCATGGTGGTTTCTCTGGCTTACAGATGAGGAAGCAGGTTCAGGCATTACCTCATTTGATCTTTGTCTTAATCCTTCGAGACTTGTTCTTTTATGATCACAGATGAAGAAACTGAGGCTCAAGGGGCTAAGATACTTGCCCAAGGTCACATAGCAAATTAGAAGCAGAGGTGGGTCTCCAACCCATATTTTTCTGACTCAAAAGTCTTTATTTTGAATCCTTGTGCTGCAGTTCTCAAAATAACCCCTAACGTAGGCAGAGATCATCCTCATTTTGCAGTGGGGAAATAGGTAATGGGACAGGAAATGGTTTACCTAATATTCTCCCAGCATCACTGTTCTCTCTGGAGATCCTAAGGCTTAGTCGTTGCCCGTAACAGCTATGGAGTGGCTTGAGATCAGCACAGTTCCAGAACCCGGTGAGCCATCAGTAAATGAGAGCTGTTGTCATTTACAGTGTGGGAGCTCGGCAGCCCTCAGCCTTGGGCACCAAGCTGCTACCTGTGTCCCGGACTGTCGGCATTCTATTCTGTGCTGGCTTGTGCTTAGATCACAGGACTTTTCTATCATTTCCTTTCAATGCCCACTGATGACACACCACCCCGATAAAGGCCATCTGAATCTCTGCAGGGAAAAGCTCCCTTCGTGGGAGGTCCTTCTGAATGGATGTGGCCTGCAGGAGACCCGTGGAGCACAGACCGGGTCGGTGACTCACACTGAGCTATCCCTCATCCGGCTGAGGCTGGCGCAGGAGCCGCCCACCTCTCTCGAACCCGGCGTTGTCTTCTTGGCACAGACCCCCCGGCTGCAGGCTTTGGACTCCACGCTGCAGAATTACTCACTCCCTGAGTCCTCCTTTGGCATCTGCCAGAATCCAGGAAGAGGCTTTGTAGACTCTCTTTTTCACTCCGCTTTTTCCCTGCCTCCTTTATTGGTGGAATTGCTGGAGACAAGGCTGAATTTCTCTCCCATTTCCTCCAAGGACCAGTATCTGGCAAGAATCATCTCTGCGCTTGAGAGGCTGGGGAGAAGTCAAACACCAGTTCTGGCTCTTAGCCTCGGGAGGCAGAGTTAGTCACTTGGTTACTGCCGGCTGAAATTGATCGGAGATGTCACGGGGAGGAAATGCGCTTCTTATGAGTTAGCAGAGCATGGTCTTCAAAAAAAAAAAAAAAAAAAAAAAGAGGGGGAGCTTTTTATTGTACAGAGAAAGTGGCAAACTGATTTCCTCTTCTGAGAGGTCTGACTCCAATCCCCTAGACGCTGCCATTAGCACTTCCGTTCTACTCAGTGCACGGAAGCCACGGGGGGCCTGGGACAAAGATGTGGCATTGGGGAGAAGGAAAAGGAGATGTTCTACGCACAGTGCTTCATTTTATCTCCACTCCAACCTGTTGTCACGATTCCCATTTTCAAGGGTAAAAACGTCAAATTTGGAGTGGTGTTGCAATTTGTCCTTGCCTGTCCAAGTTCATGGTTAGTATCTGGCGGAGCAGACACATGGAACTAAGTCTGTCCAATGCCAAAGCCATAGTAGGAAGTGGCTCTTCTGTCTCTCTCTCTCTCCCCTCCTTCCTCTTTTTCCCACTTTTCACCTCCGTCCACCCCCACGCTACAAGGAGTCACAAATTTTGGGATGCCTGGGTGGCTCAGTCATTAAGCGTCTGCCATCGGCTCAGGGCGTGATCCCAGAGTCCTGGGATCGAGCCCCACATCAGACTCCTCCGCTGGGAGCCTGCTTCTTCCTCTCCCACTCCCCCTGCTTGTGTTCCCTCTCTCGCTGGCTGTCTCTCTCTGTGTCAAATAAATAAATAAAATCTTTAAAAAAAAAGGAGTCAGAAATTTTCCAAAGGATTAAAGAACACAATAGACTACCTTGCATACAGTAGGTGCTCAATAAATACACATTTGCGATGCCATGGCTTTTAAGAGTGTTTGCATTGTCAAAAAGGACTCCTGAAGAAGGTCATACCTAACACCAACAACTAAATGGTGACTTTCTGGCACAGGGGATCTTCAGTGGGACATTTCTTTCCTTTCTCCCTCCCTCCCCTTGTTCCTCCTTCCTCTCTCTCTCTCCTTTCCCTCCTCGTATGTCCTCTCTGTCATTCAAAACAAACCCTGGCACTAACGTAAGTGTCTTATAGATATTTACTGATTTAATCTTTATTACTACCGTATGTACGTTAAGTACCACTATTACCAGCAGCATCCCATTTTGCGAGTAAGTAAAAGGGGCACACAGAGAGTGGCTTAGTTGTCTGCCTAGGAACACACAGCTGACGACCAGCAGAGCACTGAGTGGGAGTGTGAAGGTGGGCGGTCAGGTTGTCTAACCACCACCGGTGCACCAGTCTGCCTGTCGAGGCAGGAACAGCTTCCTGGAGGCACTTCTATCCCTTACACCCACCTGGCATTGTATAATTTTCAAGGTATGTTCACATGTCTTATACCATTTATCCTCACCACCATCTGTGAGATATGGACCATCATTCCTATTTACAACTCAAGCTCCGAGAACGGAAATGACTTGTTCAAGGTCACACAACTGGTAAGGTGGCAGAGCCTGAAAGCCAGACTGACTTGTGGCCCATTTTTTCTATGAATGTGGCTGGTGTGGAGAAATTAGAGCTGAGTAGATCAAAGACAAAGCTTTGAAAAAAAAATTGCTCAGTGTGTTCATTTTTTTTCTTGAGGGGGAAATGTGTGTGTGTATGTGTATAATACTCATAAAAGTATTCCTCAGACCTTGAGGTTTTAATAAAATGTGAAAAACATTTTACCAGCACCATCCCTTTCCTCCTGGATTTTAGGCTCTGCATAATTTAAGGAAATGTAATCCATATGTTTGATTATTCATACTTCCATCATCAAAAAATATTGTTGATTCTTTGAGGAGCTTTTGATGTTCTGGAAGTCAATTTTTTTTTTTTGAGAGCAGTGGAGAAGAGATTTTTAAAAAACATTCTTCCTTTTCCTACTATTCTATTTCCCTTGAAAAAGCATTTGATGGTATTTGACTGGGAGATGAACAAGTGGTCACTAGAATATTCCACTTTTTCCTACAGATTTTTAATATAGTGATGCATCCAGGAATGCAGTTCTTGGTCTCAGGGCTCTGACGTGTTGGGAAGGGAGTTGACCTTCATGGGGTTCCTACCAGTGAAGCTGCCTTACCTACAAGGTCTTAGGCAGTGTTTACAACCCTCTGAAAGGAGGTGCCATTGACGTGATTTCCTAGAAGAGGGCAATGAGGCTCTGAGGCCAGAGTGGTCCAGCTGGGGTGCAAATCCAGCTTTGCCTGACCCTAGAGCTGTGGTGTTCACACTTTTCAGCTCCTTCAAGAGAATACAAGGATGTTTGCCATCCAATCAGCACATTATCCAGTTCCATTCATGTCATCGTCTGCATATCCCTAACCGACCCCTGCCCCCAAAGCTCCCCTTCCCAGGAACCTGGGAGTGAGAGTTAGAGTTTGAATTCAGGGTCCCCGTTCACTGTCTACTGGGCCTGACTGCAGAATGAGGTGCAGGGAGCAACAGAGATGAACCTGGCCAGTTTTCTCCTCTCCTCTGGAGCACTAAGTCAAGATGGGCCCTGCCACTGCAGCCTAAATGCCACCTCCTCAGAGGGGCCTTCCCTGGCTTCCCATCTAAACAAACCCTCAGTGACATTCCATCACTTTGCTCTATTGTAATTTGCGATGTGGTGCTTTTTACAGGATGATATGTTTCTTGTTTCTTTATTTTTTTCTAGTCTATTATCTGTCTCCACTCCTCTCCCCTTCCCCCCAGGAGTAGAGCAATCCCTGGCATATAGAAAGCATGTAAGAAATGTTTGTTGAAGGAAAGCATGTCTTATTCATCACTGTATCCCTAGGCCCTGAAACAGACTAGGTCTTTAACAATAATACTAGCTAATATTTATTGAGCACTTATGTTCCAAATGTTCTTTGGAGGATTTTACATGTATTATCTCCCTTAGCCTTATGAGGAAACTCTGAGATAGTTCTAGTTATATTTCCCATTTTACAGGTAAGGAAATCAAGGCACAGAAAGGTCAAGATGCCACAGTTAGCAAGAAGTGAGGCTGACTTTCAAACCCATACAGTCTTGGCCCCAGAGCTGGAGTGCTTAACCCTGATTCTATTGGTTTAATGGACACATGAAGGTTTGGGAGAGCCACAGCTGAGAGAATGTGGCATTGTGAAGGCATGACAATAGCAATGAGCTAAATGTAGCGAGAAGACTCACTGCCTTGTAGCTGACCCAATCAAACTTTTTGGAGAAGTTGACAATTGAGCTTAGTCTTCGAATGGGGAGGGTATGAACTGGTGGATTTCAGAGTTGAGAGTCCAGAGTTGGAACCATGGCCACCATAAAGGAAAGGAGAGATGATGCAGAGAAGTTGGGGCGGGGGGTAGGGTGAAGAGGAGAGGGAAATAAGACTGGCAAGGGAGGGAGGGTAGGAAGTGGAGGGCTTGGAATGTGGGGCCAGCAGATGTGGTCTTGATGGTATGGGAAGGGTCTCCCCTGGAAGATTGCTACACAGGGCCATGCCACCATCAGAGCCTTGTTTTAGGTTGCATTTGACCTTGTGTTTGAGCTGTACTGACTTCAGTGCAGATTGCCCATCACATTGCATTCATCTTCCTGGTAATCCTGGGAGGTCCATATTACTATTCTCATTTTACAGATGGCACTGTAGTTGCCAAGTGTATCAGCTATGAAATGGCAGGGCGAAGTCTCCAATTTCTGTCTGCCCAGGCAGTATCCAATCCAGGAAACCATTCCCATCACTCCATGGAGAAAGGAATGGTGCCAACGTACCCACTTCAACTTCCCAAAGGTAGGGAAGAGAACTCCCCGGTTCCTCCCCCCTTCTCAACATTTGCGGCATTAGTGAGCTAGAGCCTTGTGGGGGAGGGGAGGATGGCAAGAGAGACAGCAAATTGTTTCTGGATGGAATTTTCCAGACAGGGCCTCAGTCAGAGAACAAATGTGCTTTCTGAATTTTCACTGTAATTGTTACTGACCTTTAGTGAGATGAGCAAAATTACTCTCCCGCACCCCTCCACCCCCACCCCTTTTTGCAAAATTGTTTTCCCCGACTTTTCAAAAATGAAGTTGGGCCAGCCCAGGCCCTGACTGCCGACTGTGGGAAAACAATACATCTCCTTATGGCCCCAAATGGAGCGTTCGCAATTAATCCATTGATCTCAGTAGAAAACCCTATTGTATCAGGGCCCGCCAGGAGAAAGCTGCATCCTGCCCCTCTCCCGCCCCGCACAGAATGTTCATTGAAGTCAGCCCCCAAATTGATGGCAGGATGTGGCCCTAAAAGCCTCCAAATTAAAGGGGTCCAGAAAATAATGTTGGCTGGGCAGCGGAAGCTGGGGCGGAGGAGGCGGGGAGAAGGGGGGAAGGGGATGGGTTTCCTCTGGAATCCGCATGTCCAGAGCTTTGCAAGCTGCAAAGCGCTTCTAGCTGTCCTTGATTCTCAGGTCTCCTTCATCTGTTCTGCACATTTGGACCCTTAGCTCTCTAGTTTGCTCAGGTTTGGCTCTTTGTCTGTGCTGCTGCCTCTGACGAATTGACAATAATGATCTTTCCCAGGATCTATTGGGCATTCGACGATAGGTATCCCCACCCCCTCTGTTTTACCTCATTCACTTCTCAAATAGTCCTGTGTGAGGCTGATGGAGACGATGAGGATGGTCTCTTGGTAAGTGGGTCCCACCTGTCAGGGGATTTCTGCATTGTTTTTCATTTAACCCTCCAGGCCCTGAAGATAAGTGGAGTGAGCCAGTTGACCAATAACCCGGGACACGGTAACCCAGGCCATCGGTCTTGAAGAGGCATTGAGCCTTAAGCATCACTGGAAATGCAAGGTGTATATTTTCTAGAGCTTCTCTGAGGTAGAACATGTGGATGAAAGAAAGAGTTAGATAAGCTGCCTGGGCTGAGGAGTGACCCTGGAAGTACCTAGACTGTCTTCCATGGTGGTGGGCGACAAGATGGTAGAGCCTTGTTTTGGTCTATGGAGTATGGGGTGGGATGCCGCCATCCTGGGGCATCACATCATGCCTGCGCGTGAGGTTGTGCTCTGTTTACATACATGGTGTGGGCAGGTGCATAGAGGAGCCCTGTTACGTACACTGCTGTGTAGCCAACCCTCCATGGTAGACCTGCCATAGTCTTCGCGTTCAGCTCTTCCCTCATCCAACACATTCTCTCTCTTCTAAGTGAATGTTAAACACAGATTCAAAGAATGTAAGCCTTCAGAGTGTCAGTCTGGTCCTGTTGGTGGGTGTTACTCTCGTTTTACAGATGAAGAAATGGAGACACCGCAAAGTGGAATGACATGTTGGAGGATGCACAACGATTAAGTGGTTGATTCTGAACTAACAAGAATGTAAGCTCTAGGAAAACTGGAAAAAAATATATATATATTTTTTGGTCTTATTCAGAGATCTACCTCCAACATGTATAGATCCATAAGCACCCGCATGTGGTACAGTGCCCGGCATGCAGACAATGCTCAATAAAATTTGCTGCATAAATGAAGTAGCTGCTTTTTGTTCTGTTGTAGGATATGTGGGGGCCCTGATTCTCCTCTGTCAGCCTGGTGCCAGAGTACATTTGTCTGGTCCTTCTGTTTTTTAATAATCCTTCTACAAGGATCTTCCGATAAATCCCCTGTAAAGTCCAGTTATAAGAGGAAAGCAGGTTTCTTCCAACAAGTAAAAAAGGTATGCTTTCTTGCAAAAGAATGAAACTTGACCACTATCTCACACCATACACAAAAATAAACTCCAAATGGATGAAAGACCTCAATGTGAGACAGGAATCTATCAAAATTCTAGAGGAGAACATAGGCAACAACCTCTACGACATCGGCCAAAGCAACCTTTTTCATGACACATCCCCAAAGGCAAGAGAAACAAAAGATAAAATGAATTTATGGGACTTCATCAAGATTAAAAGTTTCTGCACAGCCAAGGAAACAGTCAGAAAAACTAAGAGGCAGCCCACGGAATGGGAGAATATATTTGCAAATGACACTACAGATAAAGGACTGGTATCCAAGATCTACAAAGAACTTCTCAAACTCAATACACGAGAAACAAATAAACAAATCAAAAAATGGGCAGAAGATATGAACAGACACTTTTCCAATGAAGACATACAAATGGCTAACAGACACATGAAAAAATGTTCAAAATCATTAGCCATCGAGGAAATTCAAATCAAAACCACACTGAGATACCACCTTACGCCAGTTAGAATGGCAAAAATAGACAAGGCAAGAAACAACAATTGTTGGAGAGGATGTGGAGAAAGGGGATCCCTCCTACATTGTTGGTGGGAATGCAAGTTGGTACAGCCACTCTGGAAAACAGTGTGGAGGTCACTTAAAAAGTTAAAAATTGAGCTACCCTATGATCCAGCCATTGCACTACTGGGTATTTACCCCAAAGATACAGACGTAGTGAAGAGAAGGGCCATATGCACCCCAATGTTCATAGCAGCAATGTCCACAATAGCTAAATCGTGGAAGGAGCCGAGATGCCCTTCAACAGATGACTGGATTAAGAAGTTGTGGTCCATATATACAATGGAATATTACTCAGCTATCAGAAAGAATGAGTTCTCAACATTTGCTACAACATGGACAGCACTGGAGGAGATAATGCTAAGTGAAATAAGTCAAGCAGAGAAAGACAACTATCATATGATTTCTCTCATCTATGGAACATAAGAACTAGGATGATCAGTAGGGGAAGAAAGGGATAAAGAAAGGGGGGGGTAATCAGAAGGGGGAATGAAACATGAGAGACTATGGACTATGAGAAACAAACTGAGGACTTCAGAGGGGAGGGGGGTGGGGGAATGGGATAGACCGGTGATGGGTAGTAAGGAGGGCACGTATTGCATGGTGCACTGGGTGTTATACACAACTAATGAATCATCGAGCCTTACATCGGAAACCGGGGATGTACTGTATGGTGACTAACATAATATAATAAAAAATCATTAAAAAAAAATAAATAAATAAATAAAAAAAATAAACTGTTAAAAAAAATGAAAAAAAAAAGGGTATGCTTTCTTTCATCAGAAAACAAGAGCTATAAAATTCCTCAAGTTTCCCATTGGCTTCCAAGGCTTTGAATTAAATTTGGTGTTCAGTTTCATATTATTCTTGGGTTAGATTCAGAGGACCATGGTTTTTTGTTTTTTATTTCTTAATGTATACTCTGCTTTCAGTTCTTCTCTCTCTCTACGTGGTTCGATTTTACAGGTGTGTTTTTGGATGCAGAGGAAACATAGTCTGATAATAACAGTGCTCATGATGTTACCAGGGCATTATGTCATCCAGAGTCTCCTATATGTCCAAGACCTGGACGTGAAGCCACACCCAAGCCCAGACTTTTGCTGTAAGCTTCCTAGTTCAACCGCACCAGTGGTTCTTAATTGGGGTGGAAGTGAGGGGCAGTGATTCTGCCCCCCCAGGAACATTTGACAATGTCTGGAGGCATTTTTGGTCGTCACTGGCGTTTAGTGGGTGGATGCTGGAGATGCCGCTTCACATCGTACAGTGCACAGAACAGTCCCCACAACAAAGAATTATCCAGACCCATGTGTCAATGGGATCGAGCATTGAGAAATCTTCATCTGTACTTGTCAACGGTCATGAAGCATCTCCCAGAAAGAACTTGCATTCACACCTTTCTTGCTCTCCTTGGCTGAAAGCATTCGAGGGACGTGTCCAGCCAGGCTCCCCATATACCCTCTTCTGGGCAGGCTGCCGGGAGCCTCTCCGCTTAGCATCCGTCTCGCTCACATAGGAGAGGAACCGAGACAAATGAGGACCCCATCTTATTCATCTTTTGATCTTTGATTTTCACACCGGTCTTACCCTGGAGACGTTTCCATTTAAACCACAGGGTGATTTCGCGTCTTTGGCACTTGGGAGAGAGATCATTTCAGAATGAAGTGATTTTCTTTTTATAGTTGCCTTTAATTACACAGTCCCATAGAGGAAGTTAATAAAAACATAGCTCCCCAGAGATCTGTGCTGATAACTTTTGGACAGAGCTGGGCTATTTTTCTACATTAGTGTCATTTTGATAAAGGCATTCCCCACATCTGCTTCTGCTATCCTGTGTTCTTTTAGTTGACTGTTAGTAGTATCGGCTCTTTGGGCCAAGATACGTCTCTATTGCCTACTCTAAATTTCTAGACATCTGCCTCAATTTCCCTGCTTGACACCTCAGGGTCTTCCTGGGGTTAAGCTCAGACTTGAACTCAAGCCTGATGGGTGGGAACCCTGCTGCTGAACCTACTTTTCCTTGGCAGGGTCAGGGGAAGGGGAGGGGCCAGGTCCTGCTTTTCCTACTCCTCCTATACCGGTCGAAGCATGAATGTGATGATTTCCACGGCCCCATGTAGTCACCACCCACCCAAGCTTGAACATTGCCAGTGGCTCTGTCCCAGTGAAGGATAGGACCCCCTTCGTACTGCTGTTGGGACAGGTGAGCTCAGGTTCACTCAGTTGGCCACCTATTCTTTCGATAACATGTACCACTTTGGACAAAATACTGTGCACCAAGCCCTGTGCCAAGATTAATAAGATCTCATCGCTAGCTCACAAAGAAACCAAGTGGAAACTTACAGTGCTCTGTATGCAAATGCGATGATGGAGGTGAGAGTGGAAGTTTGTGGAACCCCCTGAAGGACACCGTTCTTTTTTTTTCTCCACACCTAACTCAGCCTGAGAGAAGCTGGTCAGGGAAGCCTTCCTGGAGGAGGGGGTGCTGGGGCCAGGTTTCAAAGGGCTTCTGTTGGTTCAACCGGCTCCTCTTGCCAGTCTGGTCTCCCCAGCAATTGTTTCCCCCTGGTTCTCCCCCTCCTCATCCCTCTCAGTTCCCACTCCCTACAACATCTGTGTTGCTGTATTTGTGCCAATGCTCTTTTCCTAAACCAAAAAAGAAATAAAAATGAAAAAGAGAGTGGGGGACCCATTGAATTGGGGGAACTTCTGTAGTCTGAGAAGTTATACCTCAGCCTCTCGGTAACTGTGGAACTCAAAGTTTCACTGTGGGGTTACTTCTGGTCACCAGCCAGCTGTTTCAAGGAGCTCACAGTTTCCTGTTAGACATGGCTGTGGGGGTGTCAGTGGGGTTGCTACCACCTGTCAACCAGCTCCAGCTCCACCCCAAAAGAGACCAGCCTGGAGACTTGCCAAAGCACAGGGCAGAGATTTTTCGAATCCTCACAGGGGCTCTGAGTGGTGGATGTCATTGTCCCCACTGCATTGCTAAAGAAACTGAGAATCAGATGGGTTGAGTCACTTGCTAATAAATGCAGCAGCCAGGACGCAAAAGCAGGGCTTTTCAGTCCAAATCCACTTTCTTCACAATGCTTCATTTTCTGGGCACAGCTGAGCCTCCTCGACCAGTGAAGAGCAGATCAGAGCCCCGTCCTATTTTTCCCTCAGGCTCGCTCTCATCGAGTTGCTTTGGAGATGAAACAGAACCAGAACAGAGCTTATGTGTTTTGTTATGTCACACCTCTTTTTCCCAAGATTTCAAAGGCTCGGATCCATTTATCCAGATACTCAAATTCTCACCAGGGGCGTTCGCGAGGGGCTGGAGAGTGAAATGCTGTTTTGGAAAGGATGAAACAACCCTTGCAGTGTTTATATTCAATTCCGGAGACCTGGTTAGAAAAATATTTTTAAAAAACGGAAGGAAGAGTAACTATGCACTCACAAAATGTGGGCTCCTCATCGTGGGGAAGCTTTGCTCTTGGAGTCTGTTCCCAGGGGTGGATGTGTGCAGCTCCAAACTGCCGTTAGGAGATGAAAGGGAATCTTTCAACATTTCCTCCCATTGTCTGAGCTTTCTCCCTGCTTTGTCACCATAACATTCTTTTTTGGAATTCCATTAACGTGGAGTTTTCCCCTCCCCCAGAAACAATTAAAAGAGAAGAGTTGGCAGAGCCCGCCAGGAAAGACCTGTGGCTCACTCCTAAGTGAGTAACTGTCACGTGTCTTGGAACGATTTGCTGCTTCCAGCCAAAGAAGTTTGAGCTTAAAGAGAAAAACACATAAGCATTCTATCTATCTGACTGCCAAGGGGTGGCTTGCACTCCTCAGTGAGGCACTAGGAGGGCTGAGTGTGACTTGGGGATCAGAACAGCTGGACTCAAATCCTGGTTTTACTCTTCTAGTTGCATGGCTTTGAGCAACGTCCCCTAACTTCTCTGAACTTCACCAACTTCATCAGTGAGAAGAGGAATTCTGCCTGTGTTATGTGTGCTCCTGTGAAAATTTAACGAGGCAGGAAACATGGAAGTATGTAGCACATGGCAGCTTTCAAATACGTCCTTTTTCTTCCTTCTCCCTCTGGTCACATCCCTTCCACCTGCACAGTGTCCTGCATGGAACTTCTAAGTGGGCAAGTCAAAGAAACAGGAAGAGTCCAAACAAGAAGTTTCAGGCACTGACAACTTCATTTAACTCGTGAGGAATTGCATGTACATCTGTTTGTTTGTATTTCTGGGGCAGTACTTTGTAAGAGAAGAGAAGAGTACTCAGTTGAGGCTGTCTGTCCATGTGGGTTTTCAACATTGTTCTGAGAACTAATCACAATATACATATGTATATATATATATTTTTTTGTCAAATAAGCTAATCATTTGTAAAGCACCTGTTCTATCCTGGCTACTTTGTGAATATTATCTTGTTTAATTCTTACAATCACATTATGTAGTAGAAATTGTTATCCAAATGTCCACATGAGGAATTAAGGCTCAGTGAGCTAGTCAGTTATAGAACCAGAAGAGAGCAACCATATAGAAAGGGCCACTTTTCAGGATCCGTGGCCTTTGGTAGAGGAATATAGCCAACCCACAGCAACCTGACCCCGAGGGAGCCAGGGGAGCCTATATGCCATCCTTACTCTCTTCTTACTTTGTGATTTTCCACTTCTATTGGCCAGACCCAACTGAGAGCCAGAGGGCAGGGGAAACTTTATAAGGTCTTTTATAAGGTCAGAGTCTTGGGACACAGAGGCAGATGGAGAAGTAGCGAGTGGGGTGAGTCTATTACAACAGGCTTGCATTGGATGAGATGCCACTTTATATTTGTCACAGTGTGCAGTCGTCCCCAGTGGCTAACAAAGCCCAGACTCTAAGCAGGCATGAAGGATCCCCTGTAATGGGACTCGGATCATGTGGAATCCTCCTCTCACCTGATCTCTTGACCAAACTGGATGGCTCACCGTTGATGGTCACTTCAGTCGTAAGCAGTGTCATGACTCCATGCTTTGGTTGAAGGGCTTCCCATGGCCCAGCAGGCCCTGCCTTCCTGCCCTTCTCCATCCTTCCCAACACTCAGGGCACGTCCCAATGCTCGCAGATCCTGCCCAGCTCACTCTCACTCAGAATTTTAGCACGGCGTTCCCTGTGTTTCTGCAGCATGACACACTCACTTGTCTTGGCAGGCCATGTTTCATTGAACAGCCATTTCACTCGGCAGGCACTGAATGCCTGCTGAGGTCCCAGCACTGTGAAAAAGGGGCTACACAGGGATTAGGACTGGTTCTTGCCTTCACGGAGCTCATAGTCTTCCTGGGATTGGAGCTCTTTTTTTGCACATGGCCATCTCCTAGATGGTAGGTATCCTGAGGACAGGCAGTCTGATTCATTACCTTTGTACTGTCCGTGCTTAGCAGCTGTGCAGCACAGAAGTCTCAGAAAATGTGATGCTGTAGAAAAAATAAACATGGAGAGAGGGATGAAGGAAGGAAAGGAGGAATGAATTCATTTATCCCACAGGATTTGCTAAGTGCCTAAAATGTTCCAGGCCCCTATATACAATGAGTAGCACAGGCTACACACATGTAGCAGTGTGTGTGTGTGTGTGTGTGTGTGTGTGCATGAAGACTGAGGAAGTGGTGATGAATGTCGACAGAGGCCAAAGGACCAATCAGAGGATACCTGCTTGACTTCGCCTTTTGGATGGAAGCTTTCAGAATCCAGAGGAGAGGTGAAGGGATCTGTTTAGATGCCCACCTTAGCTACTGGGTGGTGGTTTAAGAGGACTCATCAAGTTCTGAAAGCAGGTGATTTTTGCAAATGAGGGCTTGTAGGCATATGGTATTTGGATGATACAACTTCTTTAATTGAAAGTGTTATCTTAACCAGAGAGTTTTGCAAAACCCCAAAACAAAGACATCTGTTGCTGTTTTTGTTCTTTTCCCCAGCAAACAATCTGGTGGTGAAAAATAGGGATGACTAAATGGAATGCCAGGAAAAATTGTGGATTTGAAAAACAAACCCCTACATCTTGAAGAAGAGGGTAATCAATCAAGGTACAAGACAGCCAGTTTCTGAACAGAGTCTTCTGTGAGATCTTAGGTCATTATAACTCTACTTCTTTATATATCAATAATTATTAAGACAACCAATGAGATGAGCCTGTGACAAATTTAGTGCATTTTTCAGTTGTCCATGGACCTTAACTGTTAGCTCTGTGCAGCCGGTGCCTTGGCTGAATCTCCAGGCCAGACCTTCTGGTCCACCGGTCTCCTGGACATCTCCTCCTGGTGTCTCACAGTCACCTCAGACTCAGCTGATCAAAACTGATCTCATTAGCCTACTGGAACCTACTTCTCCTCCTGAATTCTCCATTTTGGGCAGTGCCCTACTACCCCCTCAGTCCTGCAGGAATTCTCCCTCCTGGAGACCCTTCACAAGCTGAAATCGAGACCCATGGCTTCCCCCTTGGAAAGAATCCCACTCATCTCCCTTTCTTCATCACTATTACCTCTGCACCCCTCTCTCAGCCCTGCAATGGCTCTGCCTCTCTGCAGGCTTCTGTCGAACCTCAATTTTAGGTATCAGTCTGTGTTTTGGCCAGAAGCAGAACTCATCTCACATGGATCAAATGAAGGACCATTAATGAAGGGACTATCAAAGAGGTAAGGGCTGGGTTGATGGAGGTATCCAGAGACTAGCAACTGCTGGAAGCTGTTACCACCTGTAGGACTGAAGGCACAGGGGGAAGAAATGAAGATATTGAAGCCCAGAACAAGAACCACGAAGGGCTGCCCAGTGGGAAATACCAGAGGGGCTATGCAGAACAGAGAGGAAACAAGGAAGAAATCACGCAATGCTCCTTCCACCCATCTCCCTTCTCCTTGTGGGAGCTTCCCATTGTTTGAACCCAGCAATCTGGATTGAGGGAGCCCAGAAGGTGCAGTCAGCAGGAGTTGGCCTCCTGGGACACAGAACGGGGCAGAAAGGGGCTGAGAGTAGAGTTGGGAACATGGAAGAGGGGGACAGAGAATGGTTAGCCTCCTCCCCCTTATCCATTCCACATTCTGATACCCAAGTGCAGGTGCTAGTTCTAAAACCCTGACATGCCTCTTCTCCAACTGAAAAACCAAAGCTCCTTACACTGGCATTGAATCTTCCTGTTGGCCTTTCTGACCTCTCTTCTCCCATCTGTCATTACTCCTGGTTCTTACTCAACACTCCAGCTCTGTTGCATTACTTCCAGGCCTCTGAATACACCATGCTGTTCCAAATCTTTATGCCTTAGTAAATGTTCCTTTATTCCTCTGGAATATCTTCTTCTCCCTGTCCAAAAACCTCCCAACACCATTTTCCTGGTGAAATGCAAGTCCTTTTTCCAAACCTAGTTCAGCTGTCACCTCCTCCAGGATGACTTCTCTAATGGTCCCACTCCCCCATATGAATTAATCACCCCTACCTCTGAGAAATCTCCACTATATGCATTTTTATTTTTGCACTATTGACACACTTTGTGATTTTTTTCTTGAGCAATATCTGTATCCCCCAGCCAGCCTGGTAACTCCTTGAAGGCAAAGACTATGTATTATGCATCTTGGCATCCCAACTGATTGTCATAGTGCCTGGAACATTAAATCTGTTCAGTAAACATTTAAGGAAGGAAGGAAAGAAGAGAGCAAGAGAGGGAGGGAGGAAGGAAGGAAATCATTCCAACTGTTCAAAGTATTTTCAAATGCCTTGCCCCATCTGACCTTCACAAGCAGTCTGAGTGCTGGCATAGGAATGGTCACCTAGCATAAGGACACTGAGTCTTGGGAAGGATGGGAAGGAGGCTGGGCAGTGAGATGAGTTAGGAATTGGGAACCAGTAGATTGGATTTCAGCCTCAGGTTGCTAACTTATGGAATGTGTGTTCTTTACTGAACTAGGAACTTAACATCTCTGAGCTGTTGTTTCATCTTGGTAAATTGGGGGTAGTAATTATACTTACCTCTCAGAGTTGTGGGCAAGGCAACATATGAAGATGTTTCATACGTTATATAGGACTAGACAAATAGAAGGGATATTAGGACCACTTTTTAGCACACACTGCTATTGTAGTAGTTCTGACAAATTGACTGACATCTTCCCAGCTGTCCTACCTTAAATGCCCAAACTCACAGAAGTCGGAGGAGGCTCTTTGCACCGTGACCAAGTTGATTTCTGAATTTTTGAATTGTAAAGGCAGGTCCAGAGAATACCTGGAGACCACCTAGACCCATCTTTGATCTGACACTAGGCTCTCCTGACAATGGACACCAGCTTTACACATTTGTGTAAAGTCTTCCATCTTTGGAAGACTCTGGCTGCCAGAAACTTCTTCCTTTGAACAGAAATCTACTTCTTTCTAAATTTTTATATTGGCTGTGGTTCCAGGCTTTGGGGCCACCCAAAAGAAGTCTACGCTCGTTTCCATATAATGACTCTTCTGAAATGAAGGCGGCTCTACTGTTCTCTGAATCATTTTTCCTTCAAGCCGAGATATCTCATGTCCTTCAGATGCTCTTTATCATGGAGCCTTGAGGCCTGTTACTACATTGAGGGTGTCATCAGAACTTTTCTCTGTCTGATACACGTCATCTGAGCCTGTGACAAACCCCTCAGTTGCCTCTTTCTATGATACCATAACAAGTCATCATACATCTGAAAAAATAACCACATGTTATGGAGGGCCTCTTATATCCAGAAAGGGAAACCGAGGCTCTGAGGGGTATGGCGCACTTGCTGTATTTCATGCAGATGGTAAATAGTGCAGAGATCATATTCAGAGTTGTGTAACTTCCAGAGCAGCTGTGTTTTCTACTGTCTGCAATACCTTCTCTTGCTCCACTCAAGCTATGGTCAAAAAGAACTGAGGTGTGCACTTGTCAGTCTCCTTCACTAACCAGTAGTCTCCTGAATGAAAAGATAGGATTAGGCTGGTTCCTAATCATTGACAGTATCTTCAACATAGGAAACACTTGGAAAATGATACTCTCATCAACATTATTAAATGTTTCACAAAACTTGCCAATGTCCTCAGTCATTCTGGGATTTCCAGATAATGAGGGTTTTGGAATCATATAAACTAGTGACTTGCAAATTATGGTCTGTGTACTGGTATCAGTGTTGTATATCAGTCTGCCGATGGTTATGGGTCCTTGCAGAGATAAGTTCAGAAATTGGGAGTGAATGCTGAGAGATTTTATAGCAATTTGGCATTGCCATGGCATCCAGTCCTGTGATTTTGTATTTTACCAAAGTGGCCACAAATTGAGAGTAAAAACCTGGTCTTTCACCATAAATACTCTGAGAAGCAGTGGTACAGACCGTTTGCCCAATGATTGGTTCTATTTCATTTGTATGAGAATTTGAACTTCACTTGGACAATAGAATCAGTTCAGCTCAGTTTGGCAAAACACCAGTCACACTTACCATGTGCCATGTGCACCACCAGGGACTGTGGGGGAGAGCCGAGGTGGACAAGGTGTTCTGTCCCATGGCATGCAGCTCCACAGTGTGCACAGATTAGATGCTTAGGAAAGATGGAAGTTGAATTTGTTTGACTTGAATGTACATTTGCAATTCTGCAGGCTACCAATGGCAGATGGTTACAGGAATCTATTAAGACTGTTCAAGAGTGCCTGGACACACTGTAGCCCACAGTTGAGTGTTGCAAGCAATACAAAGTTAAGGCCTCCCTTTTGCAGATTGCCACATGTTTGCAGAAACATGTTTGCAGAAAGACTGACTGAAACCTGCAGTATGTAACCATGTACTTGTTTGGGCTCGGTGGTTTTTTTTTTTTTTTTTTTTCTTTTTCATTTTCATCCACGTAGTCTTACCTTGCCAACTGGACTCTTTACTTTTTGAAGGCCTGGACCACATTTCAGATTACGTTTCCTCAAATTCTAGGAAACGCTTTTTCTTTTAAATTTAATTTTTCAGAAATCGGTATGGATCTTACAATGGATGTGTACATCATATCAAGGGTGTGATCCTTCTTTTTTCCCCACTTCAATCTAAAAGTTATTAAATCAGCAATGCCATTACAATCAATGGCATCTTAGGATTTAAGAGTTACTCTACTTCTGTGATACTCAAATTGCTCTCATCACCCTGTTGGGTGCATACAGAGTGTCCCATAAATGCCCCCTGGTTGGTTTATTGCCTTCGGTTTTTAGAAACACAATTTTGCTCATCCAGGGATAGGAATGTTGGGTGGAAACTCTTATTTTTTGGTATCTACCATCACGATAAACACTCGATTACTAATTTATCCCGAAAAGCAGTTCTTTCCCAGGAGGTTGCTTTATCCCTACTTTACAGATCAGGAGACTAAGGCTCAGAGGAGAGGCTGCTGATTGAGCAGGGTTAACAACTGCGCATCTGCTGAGCTGAGAGCCCGTGTTCTTCGCCTTGTGCCAGACTGCTCCTCTGCGTGCTCTGCAAAGCCCAATTCAAAAGTAACTTACTTACTTATTTAAGATTTTATTTATTTATTTGACAGAGAGAGAGAGCAGCAGCAGCAGAGGGAGAGGGAGAAGCAGACTCCCCACTGAGCAGGGAGCCCAGTGCAGGACCTGTTCCCAGGACCCTGGGATCATGACCTGAGCCGAAGGCAGATGCTTAACTGACGGAGCCACCCAGGCATCCCCAAAAGTAACTCTTTTAGAAAGACTTCTTTGATTCCCTTCCCCGAAAAATGGTGATCTTTATCTTCTGTACATCTCCCTAACGCTCTGCCTGTGTGAAGCTAATGGCCTTGATGCTTTATGCCCTAAATTATAGCATTTTGTGCATATCCATTAGATATAGTTCCTTAGGAGGCAACTAAGGGAGGTGCCTCTATTAGAAAATGTTGGCGACTTTGCCCAGATTTTATAATACTTTCTTTGTAAAACATAATTTAGGCCTTGGCTGTGTGTGTATGTGGCTCATCTGTGATGGTAAGGTGGGGTTCTGGTCCCAACTGAGATCCTATCAGTCTACATGTCCTGGAGGGTTTTCCCTTTAAATTCATCCCGCCTCCATATGATTGTTTCCTAGAAGCAATGTGGACCCTACGCAAGTAACGAGGCCCTGGGGCTGTAATTACAATGATATACAAATTTCCTCTGACTATATTGAAGTGTTATCACTAAGAGTTATAACGGCAAATATTTCTTAGCATTTTATAAATTAAAAATGACTTTCACGTCTATTATATTGTTTCATACTCATAATAAACTTACGAGGTAGGTAACCTTATATCCATTTTCCATGAAAGGAAATAAGGCCAAGAGTCACCCAAGGCACCCACCTACAGGCAGTGAGTGGCAGAGATAAAGCTAGAATCCAATCATTCATCATCACATCCACACTGCTCTTGACAAATACAACACATGCCATTGTGGCTCTTTTGTTCTTATCACAGCCCTGCTCTATCTGATGTAAACGCATTATAGCAATGCACTCCCTTGTTGGCCAAGTGTCTGACAGAAATCTGCTGTAGAGCTGGAGTTCCCCAGGTGATATCTCAGGTTGGTTACTATGATTGACAGGCAGGCAGCAGACACTGTCAGTCATGTTTGCCCGAGAAGCCAACTGAACTATGACGATGGATTGCGTTACGCAAGAATGGAGAGACCCCTTTCCTTGGTGATTAAGCAGGGCTCTTACCTTCCTTATGGGTCAAGTGGATAGAGCCTTGAAGTAGGAGGTAAGCCGCACAGGCTCTGACACCTGTTAGTGGATGGCCCAGAACAGGTTCTGGACATGTTCTGTGTGATTGCTGTGGGTGATTGCTGTCTATGAACCATGGATAGGATCCTGCCCCACTGACCTGGCCGGGTGACTGTGAGGTCCAACGGACATGCATTATATTTGCCCAATGCTTGGAAAGGACTTCTCTGGTGTGGACTATCATTGGGATCCTGGCTGTTCCAATGCAGGAACCCATCCTAACCCAGGATCACTTGCAAGGGAAATTGGTCTCTACAAATGGCTCCCTGTGGTACAAGTTCCCATTCTTGGCACTAACTCAACCAGGTGAGAAGTGTTCCAGCCAGCAAAATTCCCCTGAGAATGCAGTAGAGCTTGTGCCTTTCTTTGTGTCTGTTCAATTCAGCTGTGCCATGGGAAACACTCAGTTTCACCCTTCAAGACCAGCTTGGTGGCTGTCGTCTCTGTGAAGCTTCCCTTGGTCCCTTTAGACAGAGTTCAGCATTCTGTTATATGAACTCCCATTATTTTACTCATCTCATGCTATGGTGGAACTTGTTTTCTTGGCTATCTTCCCCACTAAACCATGAGCTCTCATCAGGAGCTGTGGGGTCCCCAGGGCCTAGCAGGGGGCCTGGTACAGAGCAGGTGTTGGGACCAATGGAAGGACAGACGAATAAATAACTGAATGACCGAGCGTCAGAAGGGCCTGGATGGCAGTTCGTCAGCTGTGTGATGTGGGCACCTCAGAACCTGACGTGGGTTTGAATTCCCTGTCGTGAATGGACAAAACAATGCTTTTCTATTATGATCATAAGAAGTAATGTGAGTGGAAATGCTGTGAAAACAAAGTCATGAAATGCAAAGTAATGTTTGAGATTTCAGCAATATATAATGAGCATTATAAAACTGGCATGCTTCCAGGCAATTCAATGGGGGAAGGAGGTAAGTCTTGAAATAGCAGCCTGCGGGTGTGTCTATGTCCTACTTTTTAATTTTAATGAAAATGTAAGAACGAGGGGTATGGTTATTGTTGCTGAACTTAAATGACACATGTAGTCTATTTATCAGTTTGTACTTGAAGCCACTTGACAGTGCTCACACCAAGGTTTCTTCCAGTCCCTGTTTCCCTATGATAGGAAACTTGCACCCAGAGCGGATGCAGCCCGTAAGGCCCCCCAGTCATGTTTCGTTTCATGCTCTGCTGCTTCCATCTGGAAAGTCCTAAGACTTTTGAACAGGAGCCTCACATTATCATTTTGTGCTAGTTCCCACAAATTAGGTAGCAGATCCTGCATGCACCTTCTAGGGGTAGCTGCATCCCTCTTCGGACGAGGCTGACGGCTACGATGCTTTTCTATTTATTGAACAGAAATCTCCCTTCCTTGGTGCCCATTTGGTCTAATTCAGCCTTTGAAGCCTAAACTGGGAGAAGGAGTCCTCTTTCAGCCGATGATCCTGAGATAATTAAGGACAGTTATCATTCTCCTCTCCTCCTGACTCTGGCCTCTCTTCTCTTTTCCCTTCCCATTGATTGGTGATGTCATTGTTATTATAACGTTAGATTTGAATGTCAAATGGAGCCTAGCTCTCATATTCATTGTATTCCATTTGTCTGCCCATGTCTTTTTGTACTGGTATTACTCTATTTTATTAATTATAGTCTTGTGAGATGCTTTCGAATTTGTCAAGGGTAGTTCTTCACTACAATTATTGTCCAAATCATCTTTGTATTTCTCCACTCTTTATTAATCAAGAGGAATTTTAGAACCATTGCATTCCTGAGATAAACCCTACTTAGTCATGGTAAATTATTCTTTTCAGTATACTACTGAATTCAATGTATTACCCTTTTGTTTAGAATTTTTACAAAAATATTAATATGGGAGACTGAGCTAAAGTTACCCATTTTTGGTATTATCTGTCAGATTAAAAATTATTTATCTATCTACCTTCACTAAGGTGTAATTGACAAATAAAAATTATACATAATTAATATGTACAACGTGAAGTTTTGATACAAGTATACAATGTGAATTGATTACCACAATCAAGCTAATTAATATATCCATCAGCTCCCTTTTGTGTGTGTGTGGTGAAAGCACTTAAGATCTAGTCTTTCTTTTTTTTTAATTGAGGCATAACTGACATATAACTATATAAGTTTCAAGGCTACAGTATAATAATTCTATATTTGTATATATTGCAAGATGATCACCAGAATAAGTCTAATTAACATCCATCATTATGCATAGTTATAAATTCTTTTTCTTGTAATGAGGATTTTTTTTTCTAATCAGTATCTTTTTTTTTTTTAAAGATTTTATTTATTTATTTGACAGAGAGACAGCCAGCGAGAGAGGGAACACAAGCAGCGGGAGTGGGAGAGGAAGAAGCAGGCTCCCAGGGGAAGAGCCTGATGTGGGGCTCGATCCCAGAACGCCGGGATCATGCCCTGAGCGGAAGGCAGATGCTTAACCACTGCGCTACCCAGAAGCCCCAAATCAGGATCTTTTTTTAACGAGGATTTTTAAGATCTACTCTCAGCAATTCTCAATATGCAATACATTATTATTGACTGTAGTCACTGTGCTCTTCACCCACATAGAAGGATTTGTGATAGTTTTATAAAATAAATGAGTTAATTTTTCATATTTTTCTATGTTCTGAAACACTTCAGGTAGCATAAAAATCTCTTTACTTAAATTATAAAAGAATTCACCGTATGAAGCCTGGGGCAGGTTGCAAGGCTGAGGGAGAGAGTGATCCTGAAGATAATTTTCTTCATTTGCTCCTGGATTACCGCTATGATACATATACATATGGTTTTTAGCATATATGTATATATATATTTTTCCTTCTTCTTTTTGAACCCACATATTATGTTAATTTTTCTATTTAAAAATAATAAATTAAGTAGAGCTTTGGTGAACACCTGAAAGCTTCAACTTACTTTTTTGCTATCTTTCAAGATTGCCATTTTAAAAATTTTAATGTGCTTGTCACTACTATGTTCTCATTGGGGACTGTAAATTCTTTTTTTTTAATAATAATTTTTATTATGTTATGTTAGTCACCATACAGTACATCCTTAGTTTTTGATGTAGTGTTCCATGATTCATTGTTTGCATATAACACCCAGTGCTCCATGCAATATGTGCCCTCCTTAATACCCATCACCGGCCTATCCCAGTCCCTCACCCCCCTTCCCTCTGAAGCCCTCAGTTTGTTTCCCAGAGTCCGTAGTTTTTCATGGTTCATTCCCCCTTCTGTTTACCCTCCCTTCATTCTTTCCTTCCTTCTCCTACCGATCTTCCCGCTATTTCTTATGTTCCATAAGTGAGTGAAACCATATGATAATCGTCTTTCTCTGCTTGACTTATTTCACTTAGCATAATCTCCTCCAGTGCCGTCCATGTTGCTGCAAATGTTGGATAATTGTTCTTTATGATGGCTGAGTAATATTCTATTATATATATGGACCACCGAGATGCCCCTCAACAGATGACTGGATTAAGAAGATGTCCATATATACAATGGGGACTGTAAATTCTATCAATATAACATGATTATTATAGTTACCTGTCCCCCTTTTGAGATTGCTTTGTCTACGATTTAACTTATCATGCTCTCTCTTTATGTTTAGCTTACTTGCAATGTTGCATCCTTATTATTTTGAACTTTCTGTGACAGTTTGGCAGTCTTTTATATAAAAAATATCATTGGTTTTATTTTAAAATTTAACTCAAGAGCGTGTGCCAGTCTTTTATAGAGACAAACCACTGGTTTTTGTTTTAAAATTTAACCCAAGAGTTTCTATCCTACAAGCTCGTTTCTGCTTATCCACATGTTTCATAGCTCCCTCGCCAATGTGGTTAATAGTGGACTTACGTGAGCTTCGTGTCTTTTTAAACTTTAGCTTTTGTGGGATCTCATTTTAGTACCTTCAACTCCCCATCCTCTCTTCCCTCCATTTCCAAACCTTTGCCTATTTCCCCAAGGAAACCAGCAAGTTGGAGCAGGAGCAATTCAATGATTAGATTTACGTATCTAAGAAACTTAAAAAATATATAGTATATTGATGGGATACGAAAGGAACATGCAACCACAATGTCCATTTTGATTAAACTAGGAAAAAAACACATTTTTATTATTTTCATGAAAATATTTAGTTGCTGTTTTAGAAGTTATTACATTTTGATTCATATATTTAATGTATAACATGGAATAATATCAGAAATATATGGTGCTCTTATTAAGAAGTATATGTAACTTAGACCAACAATCATCCAAACGGCTATAGGCATGAGTTGGTTAGAGCCGTGTATGCATCACATGATTGTGGAATGTTCCAGGTTTGTGCATCAAGAATTTCTCACAGGGCCACCAGGCATTCTAATGTAGGGTGTGCCATTTCTCCATTTCGTCTGACCAGAGCATCACACGTCGTATGCTGTAATAAAAAGGAGCACACACACACACACACGCACATTTCTTATGTATCTGTGCTAAATGACATTTCAGAAAAAAATCCCAAGAACTATTTTTATTTTTACTTTTTAAAAATTAATTAATTAATGTATGTATGTATTTGTTTATTTATTTATTTCCAGGACAACAATTATCTCATGTATTGCTAGCATTTCACAGAATAGAATTTAAGAAAATTTGCCTTGGGAGCAACTGGATTAAAACAGTTCTGAGAAAGATAAAAACTGAAGAAGATGCTCTTCGTCCATTCAAGTCATTCATTCTTACAATAAACACTCGTGAAGCACTTACTGTGGGTCAGACATTGTACTCTAGGGCTGTGATGTAGAATAAGAAGGACCCTAGCCCGTGCGAAGCTCTGCCTCTAGGGGGTGGTCCTAGGAAGGTGTCATAGGCACCATGATTGAGGGACTCCAGGGTCTTAAGGGAGCATAGAGTTGGTGCCTCATCCAGCCAGGGCATGAGAGGATGGTCTCAGAGAAAGCCTGGATAAATTAAGGAAACATTTGTCCTATAAGAGTGTACCAGACCCACCCCTTGCAGAGAAGAAGGTCTTCTAGCTGTGCATGGTCTGTGAGAGGATATGGGTTCATTGTTAGAGAGAGCCCCATCCCCTCTCTGGTGACCATCAATGGCCTGGACGCATGAAGGTGTTTCAGGACCTTGGGATGTGGTGGGTCTCAGAGGCCTCATTAAGGTACCAGTGATTTCTGTTCATTAAACCTCAAATACAGTTGAAGAAGGCTGTAATAATTCTGGTGGGTGGTGCAGTTCTATTCAATGGGGATATATTTTCTTAGATGCTGGATGGTGCTGGAATCTCTGCTGCCCGAGACCCTCCATGCCAAGGCTGGATGTCTTTTCTAAGCTATATAGATTATGAGCTCATATTGGTATGAGCTTCTCTAGCTCATACAAATGGCCTAATAATTATATGTACATAATTCCGAGCCCTTTGAAAAAAAATTCACTCTGTGACCTTAAACAAGCCGGTTTGTCTCTCTGGACCTCAGTTTCATCATCTATATAGATTGAGACTTTCAAACAGAATCAGGGATGGCAAATATATGCTGGTGTGCTGTTCTTCTCTGTTCGCGTATCCAGGACATGCATCCCTTACCCATCACTGCACACCTTCTGGATGAATTCAAACACGGCCTCAGAATCCTTCTCAGCTCTGCTCCACACAGTCACTGCCAGGTAAAACCTTTGTGTTTTCTCTGCTTTCTGATGTTACTTTGGGGTCTAACATTTTGATTTTAAGAAAGGCAGAAAAATATTCAGTGCATGTAGTTGGTACTTGGACCAAGAAAAGTCAGACTGTCATGGCATGTTGAAGCCTTGAAGGAAGAATGATTCAAATTTCTGTACACTTAGCGAGGAATGGTTGATATTGGTTATTTGTTTGCTTGAAATTGTATTGTACAACTGTGGGACATTTTTTGTATTTATTTATTTATTTATTTATTTATTTATTTATTTTTATTATGTTATGTTAGTCACCACACAGTACTTCATTAGTTTGCTTGTTTTTTTAGATTTTTTTATTATGATATGTTTGTTACCATACAGTACATCATCAGTTTTTGATGTAGTGTTCCATGATTCATTGTTTGTGTATAACACCCAGTGCTCCTTGCAATACATGCCCTCCTTACTACCCATCACTGGGCTAGCCCATCCCCCCGCCCCCCTCCCCTCTGAAACCCTCAGCTTGTATCCTGGAGTCCATTGTCTCTCATGGTTGGTCTCTCCCTCTGATTTCGCTCCCCCTCATTTTTCCCTTCCTTCTCCTAATGTGCTCCATGCTCTTCCTTATGTTCCACAAATACGTGAAACCATATGCTAATTGTCTTTCTCTGCCTGACTTATTTCAGTTAGCATAATCCCCTCCAGTTCCATCCATGTCAGTGCAAATGGTGGGTATTCACCCTTTCGGATGGCTGGTAATATTCCATTGTATATATGGACCACATCTTCTTTATCCATTTTTCTGCTGAAGGGCATCTTGGCTCCTCCCATGGTTTGGCTATTGTGGACATTGCTGCTATGAACATTGGGTTGCATGTGCCCCTTCTTTTCACTACATCAGTATCTTTGGGGTAAATACCCAGTAATGCAATTGCTGGGTCATAGAGTAGCTCTATTTTAACTTTTGTTTGCTTGAAATTGTATTGTACAACTGTGGGACATTTTAGACACCCCTGACCTCCAGTGTGCACATGGTGTTTCTTGAGTGTACCACATCTTTGAAATCCAAATGTTTCAAAGCTGTGGGTTTGCTTGCTGTCTAAAGGAGGTTTGTCATGATGCCAGCTGCAAATAGGGAGCTCTTCCAAATTTCAGGTATGCTCTCTGTGATGTTTTGGTGGTGTTTCTGTGGTCTGTTTTTTCTTAAGTGGAACATATTGAATATTAGCTGAATTGAGTGGGTCCCTTGCTGGGAAAAGGAAATCTTTTCGTTTTTCTCTTGCTTTTATAGAATAATGTAAAAAAAGGCTTGTAATCCAGAAATATCAAACTTTGGTCCTGATGATGGGGGCATGACAAGCTGGCATTTGTGTCTGAGGGTTCAAAGCTGCCCTTCTCCAAGGAGGCTGAGTTGCTTCCCGTCCTCCACAGTTAATTCAAGCCCAGAACATCCTTCCAGCCATGGCACCTCCACCCGGCCAGGAAGAGTAGATTGGGCCAGCCCCTTACAGGAAACACCTGGCCTGCCTGAGCCCTCCTGAAATCACACATTGAGCTTTGCTTCAAGAACTACTTCCAGGTTTCAGAAAGAATCCCAAAGGTGAGGGAAATCTGCAAAAAATAGAATCTCTTTCCATCACCCTTTGGCACCATTCTGTTCTTCTGATGTCAACATTCTTCTCTTAGAGCCCTGGTTTACTGCAGCTCTGCACAGCCAACGTGGTCCTGTCCACAGGGAACTTAACATCCATTTGGGGAAATTCAGCTCTAGTAGAGGAGATCATACTCATTCGTTCATACACTTGGCATCTGCCTGTGGAAGACCCCCTATGTTCTGGGCCAAGGGGAAGGTGTAGATGATTGAGTCTCACTCTCTGCTGCAAGCAAATGAACGAGTGGGTGCTGTGGTGGGGGAGGCTTGGGGTGCAAGGGGAGCACAGAGGGGTGGCCAGCCTCGGGGATCAGGGACGATTTCCTGGGGAGATGTGGATCATCCTAGTTTGATAGACAAATAGGAGTCAGCTTCTGTGCAGGTAGAGAAAAGAAAATGTAGATACACGGATGAAAATGAATAAGACTTGCCCCTAGTCTTAACAAGCTTACAGTCTTATAGTTGTAGGACTGGACTTCATCATTCAGTTCAGATGGATCGACAAACATTTACAGAGCTCCTGTTTTGCACAATCGTCATGTGAAACTATTAAATGGCAACACTAGATCACATCTTCTGAGGTGCCCATTCTAGAGGTGACATTAAGTATTCCATGGAGGAAAACAGACCACGTGTGGCTGGATCGTTTTCACCCTGGAGAGGCAGGCCACGCAACTGCTTAGAGGGTCTAGCCAGGTACTTATGGTCCATTGAGGGACCATCCCATGATGGAATTCAAACCCAGCTCAGATCTCCATCCTTAGGATGATGGTGGTGGAGGCAGTGGGGTTGGGGGGGGTGCTGACCGCCCACTCCTGCACTGAGTTTTCTCTCCCACCTGTACCTATTTCCATTGTTTCAGAAGTCACAATGTACGGAAGGCGTTTTTTCCAGTGTCTGCTTCCCCATAAGCAATGAGCTCCTTGTTCTGCCTAGTACCTGGTGAGAGACCAGAGCAAGTTTACTGAATAGGAAAAAATGCAGGAAGTGCAAAGGGTTTTACGAACACATGGCAGTCCTGATTGTTTATACATTACAAAGCTTAGAATTCTTCCTCGGTTAAAGCAACAATAATAATCAAGCCTATAGCACCCACAAAAATACCAACAACAACAAAGAACAGCAAAAGTAGTTCATTCCTCATATCGAATTAGGTGAAATTGAGCTCTTTGAATCCACTGAGTACTTCCTTGGGGAATTGTGTCATCTTGGTCCCCGGATCCCTGAATCAAGCGCCTGGTGCCTGGAGAGCAACAAAGGTGGTGTTTGATGTCGACTGAGATTAGGGGGCTCGATGATAGACACTCCCCAAGTGCTTAACTTACTGGATAGGCAGACATTTATTGAGCACTTACTCTGAGGACGTGATGTTATATATCTGAGGGCTAAAAAGCAGCATGCATTTTGGTCTGCAAAGAGCTCATGTTCTGTCAAGGGAGCTAACACTTATTGAGGGCCCACCCTATGTCCAGACATTCCATGGGATGCATTTTTCTGTCTGTTTGCTCTTTTAAGGAGCCTAATAACTTATGCAAGAGAAGATGGTGATGAAAGGGGAGCCCCTGGAGTACATGTTAAGGGCAAGACCTCTACTTCTGGCTTGTACTTTCCCTTCATGCTGCTAAGGAAGCCCCTGGTGGTACCAACAGCAGTGGTTGGGAGTGACTGCAGTCGAGCCCAAGAGAGGTGAAAAGCAACATCTCTTTAGGCTTTTATTTTATTTTTTTTAGATTTATTAATCTATTTGAGAGAAAGAGAGAGAACGAGCAGAAAGGGCAGAGGGAGATGGAGAGAGAATCTCAAACAGACTCTGTGCTGAGCGTGGAGCATGATGAGAGGGCTGGATCCTGGGGCTTAATCCCAGGACCCTGAAATCAAAACCTGAGTCGAAACCAAGAGTCGGACACTTAACTGACTGAACCACCTAGGTGCCCTGCGTTTTGGGCTTTTAGAGACAGCATCTCACTTAATGCTCACAGACACCTATTTCGGAGGTGAAGAAACTGAGCTTCCATGAGGTTGAGGACTCATCCAGAATCATGCCTCTTCAAAAACAATGTAATGTTTATCGAAGATGAGTCTGTTAGTCCTCTGTCTTCCATCATGATAGAGATATGGCCCTGTTCCTCTGCCTGAGGAAAGCCGGGCCCTTTGTCCTTACTGCCCCACCTGTTCAAGGGTGCCGCAGTGACCACCCGCTGACAGCTCAGCACTTCTGGGTTTCTGCTCAACAGTGGATGGCTTCAAGAAAGGCTCTCGATGTTCTGGTTCTGAGTTGCTTCACTGCAAAATGGGAATGGCGATGCCTGGCTCCGAATCTTGATTCTGTCACCTGCTAGCTTTGTTTCCTTGGACTTCAGTTTCCACGTCTGTAAAATGGGATGAAATCATATTGGATGAATGAAATTAGCAAAGCTATATGAAAGTGTCCTGCCCAAATCCTAGCACATGGTTGACACTCTTTAACAGTGCATTTCTCCCCTGTTTTAGGCAACCAGGCTTTCAGAGAAGTCACCAGAACTTTCAGGAACTGTTTGGGCTGAGGGTGTCCCTCTCATTCTGTCCCTCCTCTCATCACTACACTCTGGACGGCTTTGTTTCTTATCTTCACTGTGGGCCTCAGCATTGATTGGGCAGGGGAGAAAGTGAAGCCATAAAGAGAAGTCTTCGAGCTCGCTGGGCCCCCGGGGAGGAAGGGGGTGGGCAGGTCCTCATTCTATTTGTACAGGTGCATTGTAATGCTGCCTGTGGTGTGAACATTTTCCACTTCATTACTCCTGGCCCTGGCCCAGGCCCCGGCTGCTCCCCTGGTCCCTGCCTTGGTTGAATTTCAGCGGTTCCTGGCCTTTGGAAGGCAGCAGTTACAGAAAGGAAAACAAACGAGGTCGCCATAAACATTTCTGCACATTGCCCAACCAAGGCAGATGGACACACTCGTGGAGCAGGACGGGGGCGGGCTTGGCTGGGGCCACCGGTACCCCCATGAAAACACCTCAATCCCCAAGGGCTTCTGTCTACTGAGCCCAATCTTTCTAACTAGAGTTGGTTTAATGTATAAGCATGGGTCATAACAGATACCCACAAGTTCCAGGACCCCGTCGGCACAGCCTATAAAAGATGGCTGAACTGAATAAATAAATACTAGCTAACATGGATGGAGCACTCGCTATGTGCTACATGCTGTGCTAAGCGCTGGAGATGGATGTTAGAGTAACGTATATGCTCTGATTGTTCTTATTTTGCAAGTGGGAAACTGAGGAACACAGTGTGGTTTGTAAGCAGTGGAGCCAGGCTTTGTCCCTGACGGTCTGACTTTAGAATCTGCATGTTTAAGGATTACGCTCTCATGCCTCCTGATACAACACATTCTAGGTGCTTCTATTTTGATGATGAGACACCTTGAGTTATGGGTTATACAGTTACAGAATGATATGACTTAGACTCATCGACTCCCAGGATTGGATTGGACCATAGGTGATGAAGCCCAATGACCATTAGATGCTGGGGTTCCTCGCAGATATCATCCAGACTGTGCTTACATGCCTCCACTGATGGGAAGCTCACTACTACATAAGGCATCCCATTACATTGCATGGCTCTTTAAATCAATGGTGGGGCTGAAGTCTGTGCGCAAAATCAATCGATTTTTCCCAATCATGTTGGTTATCTGGAAAAGAGATATTTCAATTAACTATGCTCAGCAGGGTGCCTAGAAGAGTATGGGCACTCAACAAATCTTTATTTCTTTCCTCCTTTCCCCTTTGTCTTTCACAAATCAAAAAGAAAAGAAAGAAATTATTTACTGACCATATTGTTAGGAAGGTATATTTAATAAAACAATATTAAGCTCATGCCTCACTTGAAAAGGAGAGATTTCATCGGGAAGGAAGATCCAATTTTCATCTCCTTTCCTTTTATCCCTTTTTGTTTCTTCCTTTCCCAAATGGTTTGTGGATCCATACGTGCCAGACATTTGCTGGTCACGGGGCTATGGGAAGGAAAAGAGCACAGTCCCTGCCTGTGGGGAAGTCCCAAGTAGGATGGGAGCCTGCTGCCTAAATGACCCGCAATTAAAGTTGTATACAAATGCTGGGGAAAGCAAGCAGTATGAGGAGTGGCTCGCTTATTATATTCACCAAGACAGGTTCTGCAAGACCCACTGGGCAGTATTTTTCCCACCTCCTGGTAAAGGTACTCTATGTAATTGAAAGGAATGCTTGCATTTGAAAGCAGCTTAAAATGATTCCCAAACGTATAATTTTATCAACTGGGGGACCATGTAATCACAGTAGAAAGTAGAGCAGGATTGAAATCCATCCCATCCCTCTCATCTGCTCAAGGGCATTGCCCCCAGAACAGGTCCTTCCTTTTCTCTCCCACCTCATCAATGTATCCGTATAGTAGACCACTCCCAGCAGCACACAGACGTGCCATGAATCAGGGACCCTTAAAAAGACACCCTCCATTTGACCCCATCTCCCCCTCATTTCTCTGTTCCTCTTTCCAGAAAAACTCTCCAAAGAGTTGAACCTACTTGTAGTCTTCACTTTCTCTCCTCCTGTTCTCTCTCGAACCCATTCAGTTGGGTGTTTGCCCTCCCCACATCACTGAAACAGATATTGTCAAGGGCACACTTCACCATTTCTGGAGATGGGAAATTCTGCCAAATGCCAAGGTCAGTCCCCCATCTCTACCTTAAACTAACACTGATTTGATCCTTTCTTGAGACACTTCCTTCATTCAGCTGCCAGCACTAGAGCCTCTGGGCTTTCTTCCTCCCTTAAGAGGTCCCTCCTGCACAGCTTTCTTGCTGAGTCCCCTTCCTCTTTATTAGCTCGATCCATTGGAATGCTCCAAGGACTGGTCCTCTCCTAGATCCCCACTCACTCTCTTAAGGATTTCAATCCAGGCCAGTGGCTCCCCAAACAGCACGTGTTCTGATGAATGGCAATTGAATATCTCCAGATTGCTGCTCTTCACCTTCTCTGCTACCCCCATTGTGTCTCAGAGGTACCCTACCTAAAACAAAACTCATCATTATCACCCCCCAAACCTGCTCCTATCTCAGGATTTCCCATCTCTGGAAATGGCAACTTCACACTGCCAATTACTCAGTCCAAGAGCTGGGAGTCATCACCAGCTCACACCCCACCTCCAACCATCAGCAAATCCTGTTGCCTCTTCTTGAAAAACAGTTCTAGAATCTGTCCCTTCTCCACCTCATGGTTACCACTCTCTGAGCCCCCATCCTTTCTTGCCTGGATTGTTTCCATAGCCTCCTGACGGGACCTCCTGTCATCTTTGCTGCTCTCAGGAGTGATGCTCATGTGGGCCAGAGGTTTGCCAAGTCACGTCGTGTCATTCCTTGGCCCCAAGCCCTTCGACGGCTCCAGTCTCCCTCAGGGTAAAATCCAAAGTTCATTCCACCCCCACCAGGCCCTCATGAACTGGACCCCGCACTTCTGCTCTGGCTTCACCTCCTGCTGGTCTCCTCTTTGTCTTTGCTTTAGCCACTCTGGTCTACTGGCTGTTCAAAGCATGCTGATGTATTTCCGCCTCAGGGTCTCCAGGCTCGCTTCCCCTCCTCCCTGGGTGCTCTTCCACCATGGTACCCACATGGCTAGCTCCTCCCTCCTCTCACGTCTCCATGCAAAGGACTTTCCAGATGACTATAGGAAATAGTATTCCACATCACTATTCACTTCTCTCTGCTTATTTTTTCTCCATAGTGCTTATCCCTGCCTGAGATAGTATGTATTTATGTGATGGCTGGTAGCCTGCTTCCTTCCTCTAGAACTTAAGTTGCTTAACAGAAATTTGTTGTGTTCACTGCTTTAACCTCACTGCCTAGAACAATGTTGGCACCTAGAAGCTGCTCAAAAAAATATTCTCTGAAAGAGTAAGTTGAAAAATGTGTGTTTGAATCCCGGCTCTGCCTCTCGTTCCCCCCTGTGACCTGGGCAAATCACTCTACCTTTGTGCCTCGGCACCTTCAGTCTGGAGTAGAAACGGTGCCTTGCCCTTCCAAATTCAGCAGATCAGAAAATCCAGTGACATAAGGGTCATGGGGGACGCCTGGGTAGCACAGTCGTTAGGCGTCTGCCTTTGGCTCAGGGCGTGATCCCGGCGTTCCAGGATCGAGTCCCACATCGGGCTCCTCTGCCGGGAGCCTGCTTCTTCCTCTCCCACTCCCCCTGCTTGTGTTCCCTCTCTTGCTGGCTGTCTATCTCTGTCAAATAAATAAATAATCTTTAAAAATAAGGGTCATGGAAGCATGTGGTAATGAAGCCGTCATATACAAAATCAATGAAAAGGTCGGTTCCTCCCCAGTTACGTCCAGATTGGTAAATTTGTCTGGGAGGTGAGAAGAGCATTATCAAAGGACATGGGCCCTTGTTCATCTTTCAGGGTTTTCTTTTGGTCAACCCAGTATGCAGAAGGGAGAGAAATAAACTGTTGGAGTATGACTGGCCCACACTGGGGGCCAGGACGTGGGCCTGATCCAACCTCTGTTTCGTACAGCTCTGCCTGGTAGACTCTGTGAGCAGCCCGAGGGCACCGGCCATGTGTTTTTAGCTTTACAATTCCAGCGTCTCGCTCAGGGTAGGCAGCAATAAGAGTTTACTGAATTGAGAATTGGGCTTAACTGATTTATTTTAGTGGATTTATTATTTATTTATTTATTTGCCTAGGAAAGGGCTCAGTGACTGTAAGTGACTTACCCAAGGTCACACAGGTAGTCAGTGGTGTTACTGTCCTGTGACAGAACCAGAGCCAGTACGCCAGGCTGCAAAGCCTCTGCAGAAAACACCAGGCTGCACAACTTGGTCTGAGTCTCTTCCAACCTGCCTTGGGCAAGTGGTACAGCCTTTGCACACACAACTTTCGTTAGAGCAGGCAACAGGCTGTGTGCAGCCAGCAGAATGGCTTCTCTTTAATGCCTTTGAAAGGAGGCTGGAAAACTTCAGTAGAAAAGGGGGGGAGAGGGCCAGGAGAAAGCCTTCTCCCAATCACGCATGCCTTTGCAGCCCCTCCCAAGTTTCGATGTGCAGTTTCAAGGTTTCTCTATGGCCACTGGGGTTGCTATGGAGATACAGCAACAAATATTTGGAGGAGGCCGGTAACACCTCCCTGTCTCTGCCTACCCCCCCCCCCCCCCCAGCCTAGTAAAGAATGTTTGGGACAAGGCTTCTGCCCATCAGGCTGCTGTTCGCAGCTGAATGCAGCCTTTGTGACCAGCCTCCTGGCCGGCCACCAGGCTCCAAAGAGATGACTCGGCCCAGATCTTTCTAAATAGTGTTTGTGTTTTAGTTGTCCACAGGAGGGGGGGAAAAGCTCTACATAACTCTAAGAAAATCATCCAGCTTAGGGCTGATTGTCAAGACAAAAATGATGTCATTCAGGAGAGCCGGGCAAGGCTGCGGCGGGAACAATGCGAGTGACCACTCACCGAGCACCGGGCAGGGCTTCATGCGGGGAGCTGTGCCCTCCCGGCGGCCACAGCTGCACGGCTGTGGGAGCCTGCGCCATCCCTCCCAGCTCCCAGAGAAGGAACTGAATGCCCAGGGAAGGGACACCGGTTGCTTCAGGTCATCACACTGGCACGTGGTGCTGCCAACGCTGAAGAGTCCCAGCGTTAGGATCATGACCGGTCTTATTGTAAATTTCCCTAGATTTCTGACGCACGATGGCTGGCAACTTCGTGGAGCCTCTCACCTTGCGTGCACTACGCAGAATCAATCTTGAGAGGGAAGGAACAGTGCAACAGAGAAACTGAGCCTTAGCTGGGAGGTAACCATTTATTCGTGGGAACTTGATATGCTTGCTTATCATTGTAGGCCGGGCGTTGTGTGATCTTACCAGAATGTGCAGGCCCGTGGCTTCCCATCTGGCTTCAGTTTCTGTTTTGGGGGGAAGGAGGTGGTGGAGGAAACTTGACTTAACAGCAGGTGTTACTTTGAGGGCTAGAAAGGTACCATTGTCTCCTCTGCAATAAACTGCCCGGTTTTCACCTGCTGACAAATCACAAATTCACTTACCATTAAAATTCCGGGTCATTACTTCATTAGTTTAATAAGTCTTTATTAAATGCCTACTGAGGGTCAAGCACTGGGCTGGGTACTGGGGATAGGGAAACGAATAATATTTGTTTAACAAGTATTTCTTGAGTGTCTGCTCTGTGCTAGATACTATGCTAGGCCCTGGGGATACCACTCGTTCCCTCTCCTCGAGGGAATTGCTTGCGGATAAGTCAAGTAAACAGACACTTGCAGGGGGAGGCACGAGGAGAGCACCTACCAAGGGCACTTAAAATTAGTCTCAACCGGTACTAGCCCCCTCGGTAGCCACCAGCCCCCTGTAGCTACTGAATACTTAAAATGTGCCTGCCGAACTGAGATGTCTTGTAACTGTAAAGCACACACTGGATTTCAAAGTTGTGGTCCATATATACAATGGAATATTACTCAGCTATCAGAAGGAACGAGTTCTCAACATTTGCTGCAACATGGACGGCACTGGAGGAGATAATGCTAAGTGAAATAAGTCAAGCAGAGAAAGACAATTATCATATGATTTCTCTCATCTATGGAACATAAGAACTAGGAAGATCAGTAGGGGAAGAAAGGGATAAAGAAAGGGGGGCTAATCAGAAGGGGGAATGAGGGGCGCCTGGGTGGCTCAGTCGTTAAGCGTCTGCCTTCGGCTCAGGGCGTGATCCCGGCGTTCTGGGATCGAGGCCCACATCAGGCTCCTCCGCCAGGAGCCTGCTTCTTCCTCTCCCACTCCCCCTGCTTGTGTTCCCTCTCTCGCTGGCTGTCTCTCTGTCAAATGAATAAATAAAATCTTAAAAAAAAAAAAAAAGAAGGGGGAATGAAGCATGAGAGACTATGGACTCTGAGAAACAAACTGAGGGCTTCAGAGGGGAGGGGGGTGGGGGAATGGGATAGGCTGGTGATGGGTAGTAAGGAGGGCACGTATTGCATGGTGCACTGGGTGTTATACGCAACTGATGAATCATCGAACTTTACATCGGAAACCAGGGATGTACTGTATGGTGACTAATGTAATATAATAAAAAAAATTTTTTTTAAAAAGCCTTAGTAGGAAAAGTAGAATGTAAAGTATCTCATTAGCCATTTAAATTGCTTACACGTTGAAATGTTAATATTTTGGACATATTGCATTAAATATAATATACTATCAAAATTAATTTCTCCTGTTTCTCACGATGTCATTTAAGCTGTCCACAACTGTATGAGGTAGAGATTTTATTCTTAACTCCCTTTAACTGATACAGAATGGGTTTATAGGGGTAAAGTGCCTTGCCCAAGTCATAGGACTTAGAGTAATTGATTTGCCTAAGATCATACAACTGGACCTTCTCTCAGAGAAAGCCTACCAATCACCTGGTTTAGAAATTGGGTCTTTAGGGGTGCCTGGGTGGCACAGCAGTTAAGCGTCTGCCTTCGGCTCAGGGCATGATCCCGGCATTCTGGGATCGAGCCCCACATCAGGCTCCTCTGCTGGGAGCCTGCTTCTTCCTCTTCCACTCCCCCTGCTTGTGTTCCCTCTCTCGCTGGCTGTCTCTATCTCTGTCAAATAAATAAATAAAATCTTAAAAAAAAAAAACTTAAAAAAAAAAGAAATTGGGTCTTAAAATTGTATTCTCTTGGTGTGTATTGATCTCTACAAAGGGCGTGAGAGTATGTCATAAGCATGAGGCATTTCCAATCGTGAATCAGTTTTAGAGAGCTGGACAGATACATTCTGAAAGCAAAACACTTCTACCTGTGTCAGAGGATGGCTAGTGGTACCCACAAAACTGTTCTCCATTTCCTCCTTAATGATAGAGCCCCTGGGTTTCAGTTGGGTATATGGCTACTGGAAATAAAGTCAGTATTATTTGGCCTCCATTACAGTGAGGTGTTGCCATGTGACTGAGTTCTGGTCCGTGGGATGTGAGCAGAAGTGGTGTGCAAGACTTCTGGAAAGTGTGCTTAATTGCAGAACACATGCCTTCTGTTCTGCTCTTCCTCCTTCTCACGGGAAGGAACAGCCATCTTGGGTAAGGAGGTAGAAACCCTGCAAGGAGGATGGCAGAGCAACAAGATAGAAGGGGCCTGGGCCTCTGCCACTGTGGAGTACGATCACTTTCCTCTGGGTTTCTGTTGTCCGTGAGAGACTTAAACCTCACGGTTATCATGAGTTTTCTGACATATGCAGCTGATCATAATTCTAATAAGAACATGTATCAACATTTCCTCCAAGTATGTCAGAAATGACATGGTTAGAGTGGAGTGGTCCCTGGAGTCAGAAAAGCCCAAGCCTGAAATCTTCTCAGGATGTGTGATTTAAAAAAAAAAAAAATGTATGAGTGAGCCCATTCTTTAAATAAACTGATTTTATTTTGAAAAAGAAATACATGCAAATGATTAAAGCTAATTCAAACACACAGTTTTTAATGATGGAAGTCAGCCTCTCTGTGCCTTGTTTCTTCCTCTACACATGGGACTAACGATACTTCAATGAGTGTGCATGCACGTGTAGAGATAGCAATGAGCACAGGGCTGGCCCACAGCGAGTGCTCATAAATCTTGCTTTCTATCCCACGGCCCAGTATGTGTCAGATACCACATGGAGAGTGAAAGGCACACAAGCAATAGTCCCTTGTCTTCCAGGAGATCACAGTAGAACTCATAAGCCCTGTAGGAGAACATGACACCCAACGAGATGGGTGTCTCCAAAAAGCGCAGAGGATGTGATGAGCGGGAACCAAAGTCACGGAGTGACTTCCGAGTCAGGCAGACTGATGCTTGAAGCTCATGAGGTGTGTGAGTATGGACAAGTTAGGTCTCCTTCCCAAGTCTCAGTTTCCACATTGATAAAAAGGGAATAATAATAGTCATTATCATGTAAGATTGTTGGAAGTATCAAATTAAAGGAAGCATGTTAAAGTACTAACCATAATGACTTAGACAAGAGAAATGATCAATGCTAGTATTACATCATTTTGGGCTGAGGAGATCAGGGAGTGCTTCCAGATTTTAAGCTCAGATTTGAAAGATGAGTAAAACAAGGGAAAGGCCCACGAGGTGAAAGACGGTATATTAGCGAGGGCAAGGAGGAAGAAGAGTGAACGGCAACTCCAAGCAATGGCCAACAGGTTGACCATGCTGAAGTGAGGGATTCGAGGGAGCATAGAGAAGAGGGCTGAACACAGGTGGAGGTGAGATAAAGGGGGCCTTAGATGCCGAGCTGGAGGTTTTGACTTTATTCCCTACAAACTAGGGAGCCATGAAGGATCTTTTGAACATAAGCACAATGTAGTCATAACGTGTGTCGGTGGCAGGTTAAGTAATTTCTTAGAAGGAAAGGTAGTGGAGTGGATGCTGGGAACCCAGTCAAGAGAAAAAGTGATGAGGGCGTGAATTAGGGTGTTGGCACTAGGAATGGAGAGGAAGGAATGCCTCTGAGTTACAGCCCACCAGGCACCATGACTGGCTAGGTGTTGCCTTTCAGACACTCTTGTGAAAAGAGGGAAGTAGACCTGGCGTGACATCCCTATACCCACCCCATCTTCACCTCCCTACACTTGTGAGGGATTTCCCAGGTGGTGTACTTAGGTGGCCTGAGGGATCCTGGGTGTACCCGTCCAACAGGGCAGCTCTGCTTTCTCCTCGGGTCCTAGGTTCACCTCAGCCCATGACTCAGCCTGAGAGGCTAATGGATTGTCTCTGACCCATGGAGAAGGGTGAGTCATGACCAGGACAGTAGTGTTACCCCATCCAAGGCAGGGTGGCCCCTGTTGTGGAATCTAGTGGAAAGGTCATCAGAATAGGTCAGAAGACTTCTGTTCAGTCACTGATTGCTGGGCAACTCCTTGAACCCTGTGTACTGTTTTTTCCTCCATCTATAAAATGGGTGTACTTCTCTGGGGTCAGGAGGTTAAAATTAGATCATAAATTCTTCCATCAGTTCACTCAACCAATATTGACTGGGACCTGGTCTGTGGTGCTGGGGGGCAAGAGATGAATAAGACATAGGCCCTCCCTCAGATTCTAACAGGGAAACAGATAAGTACATAGATGCATTATCATGCAATTCAACTTTCCAACAGATAGTTTCATGTTCACTAACTCACATGACTCATCTCTTGTGAGGTAGAAACATATTATACCCATTTAACAGATAAGGAAACTGAAGGCAAACCAAGCCAAGTGATTTGCCCTTCCTGGTGTTTCCACATGACCCTGAACATGATTCTGTCACAGTCTTTAAGCATGCCCTGTTAGTTAGGGTTGGAGGTTCAAATGTTTATCCCCTCGCCCCCAAACTTTAAGCTCCCTACAGACAGGGCTAACTTCTCATTAGTCTGTTGACAGCCACATCTAGCTCCAGCTTGGCCCATAGGGACAGAGGGCTGGTGAGCAGAGGGTGCGGTGGGGGGAATACAGCTAAAAGTTCTGGAGTGTTGGCCAAGTGTGGGCTTGGCTGTTCACTTTACATTTGTTATTGGTTAATCTACTATAAAAACTCAGCACTGTGGGTATTACTATCTCTGTTTTATAGGAAATGTGCCAGAGGCGGACTTACGGGATTTGCCCAAGGTCACATTGAGAGTAATCTGAAAAGCTTCACACTCAGTGTTGGGAAGGGAGATGGTGTTTGTTGGTGTTGGTGGGGGTTGAAGCGGGTGGGCACCCAGAATTACAAACCCAGAACCAGAGGAGTTCCTGCAGAGCATTTAGCTGTTTCCCAGAAGCATCTTTAAGCACCAGGGCCCGATCCTGTTCTCCAGCTTCCAGAAGCATCTGTGTTTTTTCGACTAAAGCAGCCACCTGCCATGCCGACTCTTGGTGATCACTTGAATAAATGCTCGAACGGGAGAACATAGGCATGAAGAGCTCATCACTAATGCTGAGCTCCCCTTTTATGCTGAGGCACTGAGAGAAGCCATTTACTTATGCTTCTTCTTCATCCTTGCAACATCACAAGGAAGGAAGGGCCGCGGCAGCCCCAGTTTTACAGAGAGTAATCGAGGCCTAAAGATGGTGGGACTTGGCCTGAAGTCACAAAGTTGGTAAGTGAATCCAGGCCTGTTGGGTTCCAAAGCCCCAACTAACAACCACTACTTTGAAATGAATATACGTGCAAATGGATTGTGGCCCATTGTGACCTTGGGCAAATCCCAAACTTCTGAAAGCGACAAGCCCACAGCAGTGTTTGCTCCTCAGGAAGGGGTGTTTTCCAGTCACTTACTGATCTGACATTTTATGAAGTAGCCCTCTGTCTGCTGGCTCCCCTACCGTGGTCAGAGAGCAGGCTCCAGTCCCCCCCTGGGATCCAGCTATCTTTGGGACCTGAAGGCCAGATTTGAGGGTATGGATTAGCCCCAAACCTAAGGTCTCCTCTGCGGTAACTGCTGAAAAAAAATCCCTCAAGGATTTCAGCAGAATGTGACCGAGAGAGGTCTTAAGAAATCAGGCCAAATAGAGGAAAGAACAATGGATAGGAAATCAGGACATGACAGCGTCGTGACTCAGCAGTGTGGGGGCGGCTGCCAAAAGAGATAATGTAAAGTTCGGTTGTATCACTAGGAGCATAGTGTCAAATAAGTAAGGTGATATGGCACTTTCTCTGGGTTAGACTGGGGCTGGAATGAGGGGTTAAGGTCTGGTTCCACATTTTCAGATGGTCATAGTCAAACTGGAGCTTGTCCAAAGGCTCAGAATCGGAACACAGAAGGGAATGAGTTGTCATCATGTCTAGGCTGAAGGACCTGTGTTTCCTCTTCCCGAGGAAGGGAACTGGTCAGGAAGTGGGGAGATCGGGCTTTGGGGTTTCCCTAAGTGAGGCCCTAGATCTCTTCTGTCTGACCCATGGGAGAAAACAGGACTCAAGCAAGAAGCTAACAGGAAACTAGAGTTAAATTCAAATGGAATGATGCCTTTCTACCAGTTAAAACGACAGCCAATTAAGGAAATAGTTTTGAAGGAAAAAACAGAAAGCAAAACACTCAAGGACCCTCCTCTCTCTCCTCTGTGTGACCCTGCTCAAGTCATTGCATCTTCCTGAGCCTCAGTCTCCCTGTCTGGAAGGCGCAGGTGGCAGTCCTATGGGAACCCAAGGACGTGCCGACCACGGGAGCAGGGCATGCTTATGCACACGGCCCCGACTCCGACGGACAGGGTTTAAACTGTAGCTCGGGGCAAACTTGCTGCCCTACTTTAACTGTTCTGTGCCTTAGTTGCCTTGGGTGCAAAATGGGGTTAGTATGTGTAAAGCACTCAGAACGGAACCTGTGGATACAGTTAGCCGCCATCATCACCACCATCAGCACCATCATGGTCATCATCATCACTCTTCCTATATGAAAGTGAGTGTCATGGTGTCTAGAACATAACAGATGTTCAAAGAATGCTTCCCCTTTCCCTCCTCCTCCTGCCCCTCCCTTCAGAGAACTCTTCCAGAGTGTCTCTGGGATGCTAGGTTCTTCTGATTCCCTGACTTCTGGAGAACGTTTCCGAGTAATACAACATCCGTTTACATCAGATTCAAAGGCAGCTACTGGCCTCCGTCTAAATAGCTTTTTAGCAAAAAAGAAGCAAAGCAAGGAGAAGGCTGACTCCTTACTTTTAGAAGTTTCCCATTGTTAACAGAGTACAAAGTGTTTCTACCTCTGCTGCCTCAATCCCTCACCAGGACGTGACTTGGCAGGGAGGGAGCACTCATGGGGAAACTGAGGCTCAGAAAGGTTCAGTGGCTCACCCAGGGCCACTAACACCTGAGCAAGGGGCCAGGACTTAAATTGAAGGCTTTCTGATTCTAAACACTGGCATTTACATCAGGCATCACCCAGCCCCTGGCCCCCAAACCCCCACCTCCTCCCGCTCTGAGATGGTGCTCCAGGAAGCCCGAGAGCGGCACTCAGAGAGGCTGCCAATCTTGAAGCCAAATCCTTGCATTGTTAGCGAGGACCAAGGACGAGAGAGAGGAGCTTGAGCCCTAATGTCTGCCAGGATCCTGAGCTTCTAGAGCTGTTCACCTCCCTTAGGCAAGACCCAGGAGCAAGCAATGAACATCAAGAGCCCAGTGCTCCTACCAGCATTGCCAACTGACGGATGGCCCTGTACGTGTGCTAATACAGTGGTCACTAGCGGCATGTGGCTCTTGAGCACTGGCCTGAATGCTCATTATCTCTGTTGTATAGCCCCATCTGGGAGCTTGCCTTCATTGCAAGGTTGGCAAGTCTGGTCACCAGGACGGGAACCCATCTTGTCTGCTCCAAAGCCAGCACTTCACCACCACACTAGCCTCTTGTCCTCCTCTCCAAGGAGTGTCTGTGCACCTTCTGAACCCAGACAGGTGATTGGGTCATGTCTGCCTGTGCACAGGGGCCTCCCTTCCTGCCCGGCTCCACCTGGGCCCAGCTTTAGAAGCCACCTGTGTTGTTCTACTGATAACAGTGTTTGCCCTTCCAAAGCCAGGGCCATAAAAGGCAGCTTTCAAAGTCACTGCGGCAGAAATGTCAACACGAAGGGGAGGCCAGTCATGCTTTCTGAGGTGGAATGTCACCTCTGGGCTGCCTCAAAGGCTTTGCCAGAAAGACCTTCAGAGTCCAGGAGCCTGGGGTCTGGACTTGCTTCTACCACAAACAGACTGTGTGACCTTGGGCATGTTTCCTGCTTTCTCTGGACCTTGTTTTTGTCCTCAGAGGAAGGAGAGGGCTGGTCCTGAGGACCTTAAAGGCCTCCTCTATCCCTAAAATGTTTAGCATCCTCCATTCTCCATCCTGGGGGACAATACCCAGACACTGCATGTGATATCTGTGAAATGCTTTCTGTAGCAATCTTCAAAACAAAACCACCCCAAAAACCTGGATCTGGATTTTTTTTTTAAATCTCCAACAATGTTGCTATTGAGACGGTACAGCTACTCATTAATATATTGTAAAAAGTAATTTTGTGATTTTCTCCATGTATGAAAAAAACGCCCCTCCCCCAACCTACCCCTGACACTGGGCCCAGAGCCCCAGAATATAAAACCATAGTCAGACCACTAGGACTCTACAGAGCTCAGGTGTTTGGACAAATTGCCCGTACTTGAGAACACAGGGCAATTTTCTCAACTTTTAAAATGTTTTCTCCCTCCCCCCTCCCTCTTTTCTGGGGTTTTCGCCCTTGCTTGTAACTTAAACCACAAATAAAGCTTTAAGCCTCTGGCTGTGAGGAGCGGTGTAGTGGCTGCCAAGAACAGCATGGCTCACGTGGGCCCTTTTTCTGCCGCTCCGGAGAACAGCTCTAAGAGAACACCAGAACACTCGTTTTTCTTTCTTCTCTAATTGCAGAAAATGCTGCCTTTCATATGGGCTGGGGAAGGGGCAGATTGGCGCTGATTTGTGGTGGGCAGAGAGAGAAATCATCTACTTTAGGCAAATCAGAACCCAGTCATGGTAGCCCCAAAGATTCATGTGTCTCTCTCAGAGGAGCCCCTAATACTGACCTCCATTTAAGTCCTGTGTTCTAGAACCCGGTCCATCTAGGTGTTCACTACATGTCTGTGGTTGAGTGAACGCACTCCTACGTTCTTTCTCACTGTTAACACTGGGATGAGTGTTCATATCCTCAGTTCGGAGCTGAGGACACCACGACGCCAAGAGGTAAGCCACCTCATTCAGGGTCATTCACACGGTTACCCAATAGGGCCGGTGTGTTAACCCAGGCTGGCATCAGATGGGACTCCTAAGCCCATGCTCTCTCTGTGGCTGCCTCAGCGACAGGGGCCAAAGAAACACTGTGTTCTCAGCTCACAAATGAAGCCGAGGCATGATGGACAAGGCGTGTGGAGTTGGACTTCTCTTCTCTAAGTGCTGTCTCCCACGTCTTCCAAAATTATCCCCATGGGAATGACGCTTACCACAGAAATGCCAACTCAACCCTCTTTCCAGCTGCCTGCTGGACACCACTGCCTAGATTTATGCTCAGTTCTGTGGACGGTGCATAGCCCACAGGTAGTGCTTACTCTTAGTTGAAGAAATAAGTCAATGATGGCCCACAGGTATTATCCAAATCTCATTCAACATATCCACTGTTGAATCCCCAGTGCTTCGACAGGGCTTGGCAAATATCTGTCCAATGAGTGAATGAATGAATGAATGGAAGAATGCATTTTCCCTTCCTCCACCCCCCACCTCACCCCAATAGTTTACCTTCTGGATTGTCTACTTCTGCTAAAGACACCGCCATCCTTCTCCAATCGTCCAAGCCAAAGGGTGGAGACCTTTCCCTGGACACCCCTTCTCTTATGTGGCTCCTCAAATGACTTACCACGTTCTTTTGATTCTGCCTCTGACCTGTCTTTCATGCTTATCCCTTTCTCTCCAAATCTGAACTCATGAACTTCTTGCTTTTATTGTTCAAAACTGTACTGGTTACAAGAAACAAAATTCCAACTTAAACTTACTTGAGCAAAAGGGGGAGATTTAAATGAAGAGTATAGGGAGAATCACAGAATTGAAGACAAAACCAAACTACCAAGCCCCAGGGAGGGTGGGGTTGGCTAGAACAGGGGGCTCTGATTCTGACAGCTCTCTCTTTTTTTCTCTCTCTCTCCCACCTCCTTTTTCAGAGTCCCTTGATGTACTGGCTTCATTGTGTCTCGTCGGCTCTCTCTGTATCATAGGGACATAGGTGTCTGTGGGCTCCCATCTGTACAGCTTTAGGATTGGAGTGGAAAATGCCTCTTTTCCACATGCTCCAATAGGATGATTCATAGAGGAGTCCAATTTGCCTAGAGTGGCACATTTCCCACCCCCTTGGCCCGCCCCGCCCCAGAGCAGTAAATGTGCTGGCAGCACTGAGAGAGTGCCTCTGTGGGAGTTAGAAGAAGGCATCTCATCCTCTGAGTGCTGTATCTCCGTAAGCACAGCAGAGCACAAGCTGGATTCCCGCCTCCATTTATCCTGCCTTCCAGACAACCTTACGCAGGGCATAAGGGGCACGCTATACATAGTAGACCTGGCCGGCAGTGGAATACAGCTGACCACTCTTTTTAGCCTAGTTTGGATCAGATGTCCACACCTGGCCGATCACTACTAATAGAAAATCAGTGTCATGCAAGCGATCTCACTTTCCATGCGGACCACATGGTCAAAGTGGAGGGAAGATTAGCGAAGGAGCATTTTTTCCAAGAAAGGAAGATAGCACGTTCATAGATTCCAGGGACATTATATGATCTGGAATGTGTCTACAGCTTCCAAACCCAATCTTCCTATTGGTTCCCTTCACTGATGCAGGAGACCATCGGCCCAGATGCTCTGGCCAAGAACCTGGTGGGGAGTCAACCTCATTCTTTCCTCTCTCTTGCAAATAATCTCCTGAATATGTTTCAGATATGCTCTGATCATCTCTCAGTTTCTTCTGCCATTTCCCAGGTTGAACGACTATTACATCTTGCTTGGCCCATTACAATGCCTCCTAACAAAAATGTCCCCAAATTCACCCCCTCCCTGCATCCACATTAATTTGTTAAGTGACCTTGCTGTTCTTGCCACAGAAAAGTGGTGCCATTGTTCCGCCCTTTGAATCTATGATTGGTCAATGAGACATTAAGAAACATGACAGAAGCAGAGGCTTGAAAAGTGCTCGTGCATTGGGGCTTGCTTTCTCTTCCTGTTCTTGGTAACCCTGCAACCACTACCTAGCAAAGAAGCCCGGGGTAATGACAGACATGTGGTCCAGTCACCCCCGTTGCTCCACCCAATCTCCATTGCCCACCAGACATGTGAGCAGCCCATGAGCTGCCTGCAGAACTGCCCACTTGGCTCACGGACTTGAAAGCAATAATGAAATGGTGGTTGTTTTCGGCCACTACATTATGGGGCGGTTGATTATACAGCAAGAGCTAAATGATCCACCAGCCTTGCTCTCTTCAGCCTTCTCCTGCTGGAGTGTAGCTTCATACTCATCCGGTTAGCTCCTTGAAATGTAGGTCAGATTATATTACTTCCTTCTTCATAAAACTTTGATAGCTCATCATCTACTGAACAGTGAGCAATGCCCAAATGCCCCAGGATCCACAATTCTCACTTGAATTACCCTGTCTCCAACCTATACCCTCTGCCCTCTAGACTACTAAGGGATTTGATGCTCTCCCAACACTGGGTCTATACCTGTGCCTGGAGGAGATGAAACATGGGATGCATGTGGCGGCCTTTTCCTAAAGCATCATTCACCTTTTCACCTTTCCTACTTTCACAAGAACAAGCTCAAATGCCCCAGCTTCTGGAAACTTCCATCATGTCTCCTATTTCAGTTACATTGATGTCTTATCCATCCTCTGTTCTAGATTGGCCACCCCTTGAAGGCAGGAGCTTTTAAATTCTTAATTTTAACTTATTCCTCTTAATCTTAAACTTACTAATTACTTCTTTGTAGCTTTCCTCATAGCACCTAGCCTAGTGTCTGGAATATAAAAATGCTGATAAAAATGCTAGAAGTCTCTAAAAGTGTTCTAGACTTGGAGGAGGTAGGCATGGTCTGTTGAGGCAAAAGATGAAGTGGTTGAGTGTAGACTGAGGCCAAACTGCATGAGTTTGAATCTTGGACTTATCCCTTGTTATCAGTGTAAATTAACAAATTTGTTTCACATGCCTCAGTTTTATTATCTATAAATTGAGAACAACAATGGAACCTACATCATAAGGTGATTATGAAGAATGAGTTAACAAGTGTAGAGTTCTGGAAAGGTGCCTAGCATAGAGTGAGGACTTTGTTCCCTCTTGAATGGTCTTCTAGGCCAGTATAGAGAAGGTATATGTGGGTTTCTGACTTGGGAGATCCAGGCTCAAGTCTTTTCTCTGCCAGCTGAGTGAGCTTTACCCAGCTGATCCCCCTTTACTGAGCTTTGTTTCTTCACAAATGAGCATGACCCCACTGAGTTGAGAAGAAGTCACAAAATAGGGAATGTTGATGGAGCATGGTTGGAACAGCATGCTTCCTTCCAGAGGTCTTCTGTGGCCACCACCCCTGAACTGGGTTAGGCACCCACAACCCTCCGGACTTCCTCAAGCTATGCATTCATTAACAGAGACTTCCTAAGTGAGCACCTACTATGTGCTGGGAGGAGAGTCATGAACATGACAAAACCCTTGCCTTCTTGGAACTTATGTTCTTGTGGGAAGATCGAGTAGGAGTAATTAAATAATAACCTAACTTCAGGATGGTAAATACCAGAGGATTCAGGGGGTGCCTTCGTAAACACAGCCCCTCCATCCTTGACACACTGGGTTGTCATTGCCCGCTTACGTACGGGTTTCCATCTCTGCTGTGAGCTCCTGCAATGTACCTCAGGTGCCCAGCACAGTGCCTGCTATACTGTAGGGGTCAATCAAAGTTCATGACCGAACTCTCCCCATGATTGAATCTAACAATCACTATGGCATTCGCGATTTTCTAATTATGATTTTTCCTTTAATAAATAGTCACTAAAAACCTACTGTGTATCAGGCTCTGGCCTCTCAATGCCAAAGAGAAAAGACTGTGACGTAGTCCTGTTATCAAAGAGCTCACGGAAAAGGGAACATTCTAGCCTAGTTGGGTAAGCACTGTGGCAGAGGTTTGCATGAGAGCAATGAGGAATCCAGGAGCAGCCACTCATTGCAGCTCCTGAATCCTTCAGGGATCCTTTGAGCAGTCAGACCTCACAGGGTGACTAGAAGGTGGCTTTGCCAGGGGGAGACAGAGTGGCAGGATTTTTACAAATCCAAACTGTAGATCCAACAGCAATGGCCTAAAAATAAGACATGTCCCCGATGAGGCTCCATCTGCTCCTCAGGCCCGTTCATGGGTCAGACCAGTCCTCCTGGGGCTCTGTCATTTCTCCACTGAGCACATGCACTGGGCCTTCGGACCCAGCTTCCTAACCTGGGGTTCCAAGCCCAATCCAAACAACCCATGCTTCTTCCCACCACTCTTGCATCCATTCAGCTCTGTGATCCATTCTGTACATGACCCCTGGCCTCAAAGTCTCCCACTCTGGCTCCCTTGTCCACAGAACGGAGACTGATTTAACTAACCGGACTTCATTTATTTCTGTGCTTGCTTCCATCACCCATTCAACAGATATTTACCTCATGTTTACCATCTGTTAGGTGCTCTTTTGGGTGCCAGAGATACAGAAGTAAATCTGAGATGAAGGTCCTTGCTTTCATGGACCTTATATTCTAGTGAGGGCAGACAGGCAATAAATTAAAAAATCAGCAAAAAATAATATATCAGATGATAGTAAATGTAAAGAAGACAAAGCAGGGAAGACGGACAGAGCATGCCAGGGGTGGTGGTTCTAGACTTGGAACTTCAAATATGGCTCCATGAAGGGCCTCACTGAGAAGATGATGTGAGAGCAGAGATACAAAGGACATAGGCAGCAAGTCTTGGAGAGATCCGGGAAAGCGTCCCAGAAGGAGGCAAGAACAGATGCTCTTTGAAGACCAAATTCATTCCCCCCCTTCCCTCTTCTTTTCCTTCCTTCCTTTTTGTCTTCATTTATTTCTTCACTCCCCCCAAAATATTTTTAGGAATATGCTAGGCGCCATGCACTGTATCAAGCCTTGCAGGTAGGAAGACAGTCTCGTGCTTTAAGGGTTCAAAATCTGTCGGTAGAGAAGGACAAGATAAACCAGGTTTCAGTGGAGGGTGTTACAGGTTTCTGTCAGAGGAAGCATGACTATTTCATGACAGGAAGTCTTTGGGCAGTCAGGTGAAGCCCATGGGCCTCTTTTCAGAAGAACATTTTAAAATACATAAAGTAAAACATATGCAACAGCAAAGGAAGTCAATTATTTTTAGAAAGAATTAACATATATAGAAAAAATCAAATTGGTAACAATTTATGAGTTTTTATTTACACATTAAATAATCAGATCTACAGGTTGATTAACGATTAAAATTTCAAAATATTGGTGAGCATAGACAGTTTGTGAGGTCGTGTGCAATAACTCCAAAGAGCTATGAAAACTTCTGTGCTTCTGTTGGTGATGAATCACACATATAGTAGATATCAGTGTGATTTGAGCCGACATTCATAACTGAAGGAAATGTTACAGTTTAGGCAAAGGTCAGTAAACATAAAAATGCATTTTATCCCCCATGCAAGTTCTCAAAGCTCCTCAATTCCCCCTGAGGTTAAGAAGTTGTGTGTTAGAGGTATACGTATGGCAGGCTCCAGAAGGAGAACCTTTCTAGAAGAGGTAACTTCATGGCTGTGTTCCAAGGGAGGAGGAGTCGGAGTTAGCCAGGGAAGTAGGGGTGCAGGGGAATCCAGGTAAAGGGAAGAACACAGTATGAAACAGTATGCCTCCTTGGGGTAAATGAAATTCTTTTTTTTTTTTTTTAAAGATTTTTTTAAATTTATTTATTCGACAGAGATAGAGACAGCCAGCGAGAGAGGGAACACAAGCAGGGGGAGTGGGAGAGGAAGAAGCAGGCTCATAGCGGAGGAGCCTGATGTGGGGCTCGATCCCATAACGCCGGGATCACGCCCTGAGCGGAAGGCAGACGCTTAACCGCTGTGCCACCCAGGCGCCCCCATGGGTAAATGAAATTCTGTGTGGCAGGAGCTCAGGGCTTGTGTAGGATTGGGTGGGAAATGAGGCGGGAGAAGTCGACAATGGGATCAGATCACAGAAGGTCCTGGGTTCTAAGCTACAAAATTGATCTGGAAGGTGGTGGGGAGGCCTTGAAGGATTTAAGCAGAAGAGGGACAGTCACCATCAGAGCTGCCTATGTCGGAAAGATCATTTTGGCAACTGTGAGGCTAATGGATTGGAGGGGAGGGGAGGGAACTAGAGGCGAGCAGACCTAGGAAGCTCTTTTAATTAGTCTGGGCCAGAGGGGCTCTATGTTCCAGGCAGTGGCCATGGGGCTAGAAAAGAGAAGATGGGTACCTGGGACGTATATAAGCCATGAGAACCTGTAGAACTTGCGAATCGATGGGGTGGGGCAGCAGGGGGAGGAAGGGATGAAAGCAACTCATTGACAGGTAAGCAGCGGCAAGCAAAGGAAGAGCAGCCAGGGGCTGCCTCTGTGCCTTTGCGGAAGCTTCTTCCTTTTCTGGGGATCCCTTCTCCTCCCATGCCGCCCCTTTCCTGGCTCAGATCACCTCCCCAGTTGCACCTCTTCGTCTTCCTAGAAGCCCTTTGCAGAGGTGGCCGGTTATCAGTGAGCGGCAGCCGGTAGGTCAGAAGCCCTTGCCCCGGCCCGTCTGCACCCCTGACATGCCCCATCCAGGGCAGAGGCCCCGCTGGTCCTTGAGGTGAGTCACGGAGCTCGAGCTGGCTCCATGGGACATCAGCCTGGCGACAGGGCACGTCACAGGGAACTGCCTGTCCCGCCCCAAGCCCACAGCAGTTGCCCCGGAAGTCAACCCGGAAGTGGGAAGGGCGCGATCCCGCGTCTGCGGAGGCGTGCACGTGCACGGCCGCTTTCCGGGGAGCGTTTCCCCTCGGGCAGCGGGAAGAGCCGCTGAGGCCGAGGGAGACAGAGAACGGCCTGTGCTTTCCAAAGGGCTTCCTTCCACAGTGTCTTATTGATTTAAGCTTCCTAACAATCCTTGGTGAGTGTGCGCGTGTGCGTGTACGTGCGTCGGTGTGTGTGCTCACACGCACACATGCACACGCACTTTCTCTGATTTACAGATGAGAAAAACACAACCACGGAACCTAAAGGACATGTCGAAGGCCACCCAGTGAGTGAGAAACAGAAGGTGGGTGGGGAAGAGAGTTGGGAGGGAGCACGTCCCCGCAGGTCTGTAAGGTCAGGGATTAGGGATGGAGGGGGTTCAGTGGGGCAAGAAAAGTTGTCAGCGTTTCCGAGGTCTCGCTGATGCTGTTCTTACAGCCTGGCCGCAGTCAGGCCCTGACGCACAGTGGCGGGGAGCAATGGCTCCCAGGGGTGGCTGCTGGCGGGGTCTGTCCCGTAAGCACCCGCAGCCTCTTCTCCTGCCATTCGCTCTTGCCCAAACCAACCCCTACACTCAGGCTTTTGTCCTGTGAAACATGCTCTCTCTTTTGTCCAGGGAGCGGGGGACGGCGAGAGAAGGAAGGATACCTCTTTCCATAATGACGTTCTCCAAAAATGTCAACTTCTCATTAAGGTTAAGGTAATACATTGTATTACCGGTCTTCTCCAGGTCTGTCCCTAAGCTAGCGGAGCCGGAAGGGGGAATACTCTGGAAAAAGTGTGAATGCAGGACTTTGAGACAGTAGAGAAGGTGCATTTTAATATGCAATTTGCCCAACAAGCAGGAATGCTGCCTGGGTCCCAGGCTAACTAGCCTCTGGTGTTAGCACCTGACCAAGCCTCTAGTTGGCACACTAGAGGTCCCAGGACATCTTTCTGGAAGGACTCTGAGAAGGAGAGGTTCAAGGCTACAAAGAGAAGTCAACCCCTCACCCTGTCACTGATGCTTCCCCTTAGGAATACAGTAGGCAGTCACCTGGGTCAAAAGCACAACTGTGGGGAAGCGTGGGGAGGAGGAGGATGGGTATGAGGAAGAGGAGGAAGTGGAGGAGAGGAAGGAAAAGGGCTGGGGAGGGTAAGTGGGACACAGGACGGGGAGCGGAGGAGGCAGGGGGAGGATTCATGGTAGGAATTTAACTGCCTCTAATAACAATTCCTGGATCTCTAGCAACTGCTGGAGAAGTCCAGCTTGCCCTCGGCACAGAGGACGGAGGGCACTTCCTCTGAGCCTGGAGGCCATGTAATCTCCACACTCACATCCAGGGAAGCCTGGGTAGGAGCTAGGCTGCCTGGGTCAAGCTCCCCCTCCCAGCTCCGCTAGCTTAGGGGCAGACCCTGAGAAAACTGGTTCCCTGGGCTGGGTCCAGGGTCTCAAGAGCCAGTAGGGTGAAGGGACAGGTGGATAGCCTGCCCTGGAAAGCCACAGAACTGTGACTCAGACAAGAGGCTTCTGCTGGAAGACTCTTGAACCACAGTGGTACAGGGGTGCTGGGCAAGAGGAATGAATACTTAATTTTAAAAAGTGCCTAGTTGGGGGGAGAGGTTCTGTACAGACTTAGATGTGAAAGAATACTGAGCTACAGGAATAAAGGTAAGCCTCCCTTGGTGGAGAATTTCCTTAGTGCTAGACGCTGTGTGAAATGCAGGAGATATGAAAATCATTATGGAGGCCCTATGGCTTGCATGCCTACTGTGTACGGAGGCTTTTCCTCCATTATCCTATTTAACACCTACCGCCACCTCCACGAGGTAGGCCCAAGCATTCGCACCTAACAGCGGAGGAGGCTCAGACATTCAGTCTCAGAATGCAGAGCCCCCCGCCTCTTCAAGCCCTCCTCACTCTCCAGCTGCACCAAGGGAGGCCGAGGAGGGTAAGCGACTCGTCACAGTTGAAAGCACCTGGCACACCGTAGCATTGGCAGCACAGCTGAGCCCATTTACAGGATTTCTAGTCTGTCGCCAGCTGCCAGGGCCTTTTTCTCAACTGGTGGCAGCTTCTTGTCATTTTGCAGTGCCAGGTTACAGCTGGCCCTTCCAGAAGGCATTCCATGCCCTGGGCTGTGGTTTTGCTCAGTTATCTCCCAGGGCAGTGGTGACAGTGCACCCGTGTGCTGATGGAGCCCGCATGCTGACAGAGAGGGCAGGAAAGGAGCAGCCAGGAGAGAGGAAGGAAGGGCCAGAAGGAGCCCGGTGGCAGGTGGGGCCTGTAGGGAGAGGGCAGGCTCAGGGGACTGGCTTCCTTGTAAACAGTGCGGCCTGCTCTAAAAATACCTCTGCACTGGACAGGGCACACTGAGCTCTCAGGTCTCCTCCAGAACCTTTCCAGGGTCCTCGGGCCCTTTCCTGAAAGGTCAAGGGGATGGGAAGAAAGTTGACTTGTGAAGAGTAGGATTTCCTTAGCAAGGAAAGTATAACAGTATTTCCTTCCTCAGCAAAACAGGAGGAGGGCACTTTGTGGGTTTTAGCAGCAGCAGCAACAACAACGATAGAAAGCAAAAAGCTTGTTTTATGTCCTGAGCCCTTGTTCCCTCTGTTGTAGTCCGAGGCCTGAGCCTCACTCAGGTCCATGGTCTGGGCCTGCATTCACAGCCTGAATTCAAAAACTGGGAGAAGGCCCCTGGGCTGGAATCTCCAGCTGTTCCCTTTATTGGGTGTGGGACCTATGACTCAGCCACTTGATGCCTCAGTTTCTGCAATTATTAAAGGGAATCATGACAGTGTTGACTTCAGGTGTGAAGAGGATTAAATGAGATGCTATTTATAAGGCTCTTAGCAAAGTGCCTGACACATGAGAAATGTTCAAAAATGCTTAGTATTACGGTATCTGGGAGGATATAACTATTCCTGAACTTCGCAGTAAGATCTAGTTTCAAGTGAAATTTAGTAGGTAGGCAAAGAGGGGTGTGGATAAGAAGAGGCAGAATGGGTCTGAATCATAGAAATCTTAAATCTGTTATTTGACAGATGGGAAAACTGAGGCGCAGGGAGCAGAAAGGAGTAGCCCAGGGCCAGACACAGTATTAGCAGCTGCCTGTGGGTTCAATATAACATAACCATGTAATGAGACCACTAAAAATCCTGGGTGACTCTAAGTCTGCCCCACTAAGAGTTAGGAGAATAAGGCCTTTTATTTATATAGCATTTTGAAGTTTGGAAAGCCTTCTTAAAGGGGGAGACAGACCTGAGTAGACCACTGCCAGAGGGTTGAGCTCCATGATGGGGGACACTTGTTGCCCCTGTGCAAACAAGTAGCCCAAACAGAACACATCCTTAGGTGGAGAAGTTCTGGATCTTTAGACCAAGCCCTTGAATCTGAGAACCATGGGGAAGAGGCCCAAACAGGAAGAGTTTAACGTGGCCTAAGAAGAGTCTTCTAACCGTGTGCCATCCAATGTGCTGGATACTAGCCACATGTGGCCTTTGAACACTTGAAATGTGGCTAGTCTGGATTTCAAAGACTTAATTTAAAAAACAAAAAATATCCCATTAACCACTTTCTTACTGACTTCATGTTGAAATAATATTCTTAGATCTACTGGGTTAATTAGATGTTATTAAAATGAATTGTACCTGTTCTTTTTTTCCTTTTTTTTCCCTGTGGCTTCTGGAAAATCTAGAATTACACACGTGGCTTGCGGTCTCTTTCTGTCGGGCAGTGCTCTTTGACCACCGACTTTGTGCAAGAATGGAGCAAGCTGTCTTCGCAGGTAATAAGTCTCTCATCACGGGAGATGCTAATAAAGTGATCATGCACTCGTTCGAGTAAGGTGGATAAACCCTGTAATCCCTCCAGTTCTGACTCAGCTGTGATTCTCACACAAGGCTCTGAGGAGCACTTGCTCTGAGGAACATGAATAGATGTTTTATAGGAAAAGAGATTGGCGATTGCTTTAATATGGGAAATTCTTGGTGAAAAAAAAAAAAACTAAGTTCCTTAACGCTAAGATTTCTCAGAACCTTCTAGACACAAAACTGTGCCGTGGGTCTTTATGACGGAGACATGTTCACAGATCATCATCAGGAAATTATTTATTTATGTTCATTCCTTGGGAATCACTGTCCTCAATTCTCAAAAGAACATGGATTCCGTCGTCAGACATCACTGAGTTCAAATTCTGGCTCACATCCTAGGTGACCTTGGACCCATGATTTCACCTTCATCAACTGTAAAATGAGAGGAAGCGCACTCCCCCCTCAGTATGGCTTTGAAGGTTACGTTGTGAAGCATAGCGAAAATGTAGTGCTTAATGCAGAGCAGGTGTTCAACAAAAGGTAGCTCTACCTGAGGACAGCCCGCCTGGGGGACGGAGAGTGGCTTCCCTTAGCTGGGCTAGCTCTGGAGTCTCCCTGTCCCTGCCCTAGCAGCTGACCCCACCTTTTTTCCCTCAGCAGCATTGAATAAGAAATTCAGTTCATTGGGGGTGGGGGAGGGGGACATAGGAAGTGTCCTCAAATCTGGTGTGTTTATAGGTCCAGTCAGTTTCCAACCTGAGACAACCATTTCCCTCTCCCTCCTCACCTCACCCCCCTCTGTCAGTCCTGGCCAAAGGAAGCCGCAGCCAGGCCTGGCAGGCTCCCTCTCTGCTCCCCTCCTCTGCCCAGTTCCCGTTCCCTCAGGCCTTGGAGCCCCCAGCAGATGGGCTGCCCTTATCTGCAGGCTCCAGGCCAGAGGAGGTATCCTCCGGTCACATGCAGCTCTCTGGAGGGAGGGCGACCTTGTCAATAAACACAGCCTATGCAAAGGAAGCAGGGAGGTTGAGGGAAAAGAATCCTTGAAGTTTTGGTGACTGGGCCAAGCTTAAAGGCCACCAGGCATAACCCTTACTGGCCATTTCTGTGAGGAATTGCCAATCCGTGCGGCTTCCCCAGAAAGAAATCCACGCAGGCCTTTAAATAGCCCTGGGAGCTGGGGCGTTCCCAGTGTGCTGCTGGCTTGATTCAGGCCTAATCCTGGCCCCGGACTGACCTTTCACAGTTTACAGAGCACTTTATCTCCGGGCTCAGTGGAGTCTCACAGAGCTCTCCCCAGAGTGGGGAGGTTTAGCATCACCCCAATTTACAAATGTGGAAACTGAGGCTCAGATTATAAGTGACTCGTCCCTGGCTACCAGGCTGGTCAAGTCTGGGCATGACTCTGCATGAGATCCACGCATATTCTGACGCCGAGTCTAGAGAGATCTGTCCATCACACCACAGTGCCTCCCACCATGGGTCTTCCTGTGGGCCCAGCATCGAGCTTCATGCTCTGGCTGTGCCCTGTTTCTCCTCAGAGAAGCCCACATTTCAGGGAGGAGTGGAGGTCGCATAAATGCCTCTCAATGTAATTGTGCTCAGGGAGTGAAACCACTCAAAAAAGGGTATATACTCTGTCATTCCATTTATATAAAACCATGTGACATGCAAGCCGATGTACGGTGACAGAAAGCAGCTGGGTGTTTGTTGGGAGAAGGGAGCCACGAGGAAGCTTATGAGACAATGGATGTGTTCACTCTATTAGTGGTGCTAATCGTTCTCAGGTCCTTACCTATGGAATCGAGCACTTCGAATCCCCACCGCCCGTTATTGCATGTCAATGACACCACCATAAGGCTATTTAAAAAGCGGAAGATAAGAGGGAAAAAAGAATGAAGGAGTTTGGCAGGCGTATCATAAAGAACTCAGAGAAGTTTTAAAACGGAGACACAAATTTCCTTCCAGGGCATAGGGGGAAGAAGAGAGAGATTCTTTCCCAATTTGGAGAGATCAGGAACAGTTTTTGGAGCAGGTGTCTGACCTGGCTCAAGGTCTGGAGAAGTAGGCTTAGGTTAAGAAAGATCAGGGTGGAATATGTAGGTGGAGTGTGCTTGGGGAATAGGGAGTGAAGTTGTCTCCCCTGCATCCCCTGCCCCACTTTCTTCCCCGTCCTTAGAGGCCTGAGGTTAAAACAGCTACAATTCTCTCTTTTCTGCAGAATCAGACCACGCCCTACTTGGCAGGCAGCTGGTTTTGCTAATAAGATTCTTGCCCTCCCCCTCCCCACTGTGCTGCTCATCCTTCAGGTCTGTTGAGACCCCTGCCCTCTCGAATTTCCTCTCTGAACTCAACTGCCGCTGACAACCCCAGCTCCCAGGGTCCTGGACACCCTCCTGTCAGCCTCTTCTAAATCCCACCGACAGAAGGAGATTTGGGACAATTGGTGTGACAGTGCGACGGGATTCTAGGTCCAAAATGAAAATGCCTTCTTTCTCTTCCATACCCTTTGGCTTAGCAATAGACATGTGACCACTAGAGAATTTTGAATAATGAGTTTATTAGAAAATGTTATGGTAAAGCAGTAGGAAATTCGAGAATTGTTACAATGTGGTACACTGATTAATTGGTTAATTTGCTCCCAAAACAGAATGCCAGTCGTCAGTCTTACAGTTTGTGAAACATTAACTTGGGTTTGGATGATCCCATTATTCATGTCTTTACATAGGGCACTGTTCCCATGACATGTGAAACCCACATATGAAATTGTGGGCTAGCTCTTGCTTTTTAATTTCCTTGGCATGCTTGTTGATTTTAAATTGCCCCCTTTCCCAAAGTTTCCTTATTAATTAAATAAACGGGGCAGCCACATTCCCTGCATCTAATTCAGCTCTTGAATGTAAGCTTAGTTCTGGAGTCAGCTTTCCAACCTTGGCTTAAGGGACATTAGTCACTCGGAGCAAAATGTGGCATTTGAGCAGCTGTTTCAGGCTTTCAGAGTCCAGGGCCTACAGGGTTGGAGAAAGCGAGGGGAAGGAACCAGTATTTATTTACTGAATACCTACCCTGTGCCAGGCACTGGTGACTTTATAAAGAGTATCTCCTTTAATTCTTTCTCTGAATGGCCCGTAATGTTGATGTGTTCTTTTGGGTTTGAGATCTGTCTTCTCTGGGCACAGGAGGGTTAAGAACATGTCAGACATCACACAGCTTATGAGTAGTGGAGCTGAGACTTGAACTCAAGCAATCTGATTCTAGAGCTCACACTCAAACATTGCCCTGTTTGCACTTCATTTAACTCCCCAACCCCAAAACACAGGTACCATTATTATCAGATCTGCTTTCCAGATGAGAAACCAGAAGCTCAGGAAAGCACTTTTCCCAACGTAAACTAACTGCAGATTAGAATTCTGTGATCCTGAGCACGTCATGTCCAGCCCTTGTCCATCCTTCATTAGTTCGACAGATAGTGGCAAGTGTTTATTCTATCCCAGGGACTGTCTTGTCCCTAGAGATGAAAAGATGTGGGCTCAGTCAGTTAAGCGTCTGCTTTTGGCTCGGGTCATGATCCCAGGGTCCTGGGATTGGCTCCCTGCTCAGTGGGGAGTCTGCTTCTCCCTCTCCTCTGCTCCCCGCCCATGCTCCTGCTCTCTCTCTCACTCACTCTCTCAAATAAATAAATACAATCCTTAAAAAAAAGAAAAAAAAAAAGATTTACAAAATGGGGCCCTGGCTTTTCAGAACCCATAATCCAGAGAGGAAGGAAAACACCTCATCAACAATGAGAAACATGGTTGCAGTGCTAGAGGGGCTCCAAGAGGTATATATAAAGAGCTATAGGAACCCAGAGGAAAAAGCATCATGCTGCCTGCTGAAGTAAGGAAGGAAGGCTCTAGAGAGGAGGGGACATTGCACCAACAACTATAAGCTCCCCAGATAGAAAAAGGGAGGGGGGTACTTGAGGCAGAGAGACCATCAAAGGCAAAAAGTAGTATAGGATAATAGCAGCTCAGATGTCGACGCCTGCCTAGCACGACTTTCAGTACTGTCTCTGTAACCCCATAAGAACTCTGTGAGTAGGTACTATTATTCACAGGCACATAGAGGTCTCGCCTGTGTGTCTGTGCTCTCACGATAACTTGCCCTTGATCGCACAGCTGGTAAGGAATCAAGCTGGGATTCAGCCCCAGGCAGCCTGGGTTCGGAACCCACCCTGTTAGCCACTCTGCTCAGGGTGTTTGGCGCCACTGGCCAGTAGTTCTTCATGCGTGTCACAGGCAATGAGACTGGCCACAAAAGAAGGAATTAGATCCAAAGGGTCTTCCTTTCCTCATAAGGCCTTAGCTGTTCTTGATTCAAGGACCCTGGACCTCTTGGGATTCCTAAAAGTCATCATGGCGCCGTGAGTGCATGCGCGTATGTGTGCGCACACGCTGAGGAACGGCATCCTTTCTGTATAATGACACGTCAACGTTATTTGCTGTTGATGAACCACATCTCTGTACTGTAGGAATATTGGGTGTCTTACACTCAGCGAGATTCTCTTGGCTTCAGTGTCAGTATTAGAATCCTTGTTCATTCTCTGCATTGCCTTGCCAGACTGGGAAGCCCAGGAGCACAGAGCTCGTGTCCACCTTCTTCTCCGCCGTCCCCTGGTACACAGCACGGTGCCTGGGACACGGTAGTTACTCAATCAATATTTGTTGAGTGAATGATTATTTGTGGAATGAACTCCGGGCCTTTGGTACATAACTTATGTAGTAAGTAAATGAATTAATTATGAGTTAACAAATCTGGTTTGGTCAATAAAATATTTTACACTATTTAATCGATAGGATAGGAGGGAATAACAATAGGGTCTTTTGAAGATGAAAAATGTAGAAATTATTGGCCCAGTGGTCTATAAAATGAAGCCGTGCTTTTGGAAAAGCTTGCCTCTGGGGGTTCTGATTCAGGGGGTCTGAGGTGGTGCTTGGGCTTCCCAGGTGATTCCGAAATGACTGGGTCCGTATGTGGGTATGGTGCGTGTGAATCCCTTCCTGTTCTGTTTTTTTTCTTCTTCCCCATCCACTCGGCTTGTGCTTGAACTCCTTGAGCAATGGGAACCTCCTACCTCACAAAGCAGGCTGCCCAACCCATTTTCACAACCACGACAGTAATAGTGACAAGGATATCAGTACAGTGACCATATACCGAGCGCTTATGTGTTAGGCACGGCACATACGTGACTGAATCCAAAGGCCAGGCATTATCTACCCCCATTTCATGGCGAAAGAAACTGAAACTGAAGTTTAGTGGTTTACTCCGTGTCTCAGAGGTGGTGAGGGGCAGGGCCAGAATTCAAGCCACCCTGGCTCGTCTGCCCATGTGCTTCTCCGGGGCCTTGGACCTGGTCCCGGGTGGTGGTGGCGGCGTGGGTGGGGGTAACTCCTGGGGAGGAGGCCGAAGGGAGCCAGGCCTGCCACATCCGCAGGCCCTGCCCAGGCTCCAGACTCTGCTCCGCCCAGCCCTCTGATCCTCCCCATAGAAGGTAAACCCAGGCAGGATCCCAGGAGGGCTGGCTGGGCCTGGTGTCCTGCCGGTTTCAGTTTCTGAAGCGCCCAGCCCTGAGCAAACACAGGCGGGGAGGAGGGTTCTGGAAGCCTTCTCAACAGATAGCAGATTAACTCCCTGCTGCCTGGGAGCCACCCACGGGGGAAGGGCTGGCTTACCGGCATGCAGCCTCCTTGGCAGTCCTGCCGTCTCCACTGGCGGGCAGGGCACCCCTGGCTTCCCAGAACCCCCTGAAGCCTGAGAAGGCACACGCTGACCTGCCAAGATGCCATGACTTCTGGGCAGCTCATGCTTCCAGTTCAAGCCAGGCTTTCTCCAGGACCTCTTGGCTTGGGGAGAAGAGGCTGAGGGGCCGCCCCAACCCCACCCTCCAAATATGGGCGCATCTCCCTGCCTCAGCGGGCCTCTTCCCTCTCTCACTAGGGCGTTCTTGTTCTAACACGTTAGCAAACCTCTTTGAATGTTTGTTTTCTTTCTGAGAAAGAGGCTGAGGGACATTGCCAAGACCAACATGAACTCAAAACACAGGGCATTCTCTGTCTGTCGGACATTTTTCTGGACAGACAGACCTGGGTCTGAAAGCCAGTCCTGCTACTTCCTAGCTGGTGACCTTTGTGTAAATTTCTTAATGTCACTGAAAAAATGGGGATAACGATACTTATCTTTAAGATATGTTCTGAGGAGTAGATTAGATAAATATAGATTATATATATTAAGTACTTAGTGCCCTCCATCAATGGCAATTAACATTATCATTAATTATATTGTTATTACGAATGACTAATAACCCACTCAGTATTATTACTAATGCTACTGTGAGCATAAGTGTAAAAAAATGGGCTCAATTAAAATTTTTTACTGAGGCAAATAGTTTTATAATAGGTAAATAAAGAAAGAGGAACAACACTGGGTCGAGAAGTGTATACACATGATCTCACTTAATATTCACACAGCTTCACAAGGCAGGCGTTATTATCCCCATTCTACAGAAGAGGAAATTGAGGTTTCTGTAGGTTAAGTAACTTGCCCATGTCACACACTGAGTTAGCGTCTGGTGTCCCGGCCTCCCTCCTTCACGGTGACCCTGAAGACCCACCACTTCATACCTTCCGTCTCAGCAAAGATGCCTCTACCTGCAGGGAATGCCTTCCCTCACCCCTACCCTCAGCAGCTTAGAGGAAAATACGCCAGCTCTGGAAACCGGCTAAAGGCCACCTCCTCCAGGCAACTTTCCTAATTCTCTCCCTCCTCCCCTTACAGAGCTAAACCCTCCCTCTTCGGTCTCCTGGTGCCTGCAGCATGTGACTCTATACTCTGGCGGGCTGTGTCTCTCCTCCAGGGAGTGTGCTCTTCTGAGGCAGACACTACACCCTTTTTCTCACTTTAGGAGGATCAGTATGTGGTTGTGCTTAAGGACCTAGATTTCCAAGCCCAGGGTCAAATCTTGGCTTTACTGCTGGCTGGCAGTGAGGCTTGACTAAGTGACTTAACCTCTCTCTCACTTCCTTTATCCATAGAATGGAGATGAACAGTAAGATCAGCCTCCCGAGGTTGCTGTAAAGATTGAATGAGTTAGTATCTATAAGGAAGATAGGATCACCAGAAGTCCTGAATGTTGCTTATTAACGAAAACAAGACATTAAAAGAACACTACTGAACGTGGTAGGAAGCACCAGGAGACCTAAGGTCTCATCAAGAATCTATCTGTAGCTTAATGGTGGGCTTGTAATTCCTCTCTCTGGATTTATTTTTCCTTCCACAAAACAGGAAGTTTGGCTCCCACAGCTAGATGGTCTTTGATGGGTGTTATTCATCGGTATTGATGACCAGTTCTTTGCCTATTGGACTTATCCTGTGTCATGTTCCAGGGTGGAGGTCATACTCAGAAATAAATGACTGGGTCACCATTGGAAGCACAAAGCTCACCCAGTGGTAGATGCCTGGGCTAACCATGGTGATTGCCAGCTTTTACTGAGCACATACTAGCACCTGGCATTGGGCCAAGTGACATCATGATCTTATTTTTTTTTTCTCTTTTCCTCAAGAACCCTCTAAAGAAGGAATTATTATGATCCCTATTTTATAGCTGAGATAACAGAGGCTCAGAGGTTGTAAGTAGTTGGACAGGGAGTAGAATCCTTATTTGTCAGACTCCAATTCCCTACTGTCTGAAAGAAACCTCTCCAGAGCATGCCTGTTCAAATACCTCTGGGGACAATGAGACTTTTATCTTTCACGTCGGTCCATTTATTAAGCATCCCAAGTAGCTGAAAAGTATACAGCTGTCATTTTCACATTAGCTTCATGACTTTGGACTTGGTCCCCAGGCAGACATGATTGGGTGGAGAATTGAGGGAATGAGGATTATAAATTCCCCCAAGGAAAGTCATTGGGAACAGTTTCCAAGAAGGTGGTCAGAAGACAGAAGCCCTCCACTCTCACCTCTCGGGCCTGGCCCAGACCCCTCATCCATAGAGTCGCATCTGGGAGTAGAGCTGGGGAATGCTAAAATATTCCTATCCAGCCTAGGTTGGGATTGGGCTGAACTCAAAACATCAGAGATTTCTATCTGTAATCACCATAGATTGAGATACCTTCCTTTGGGAGTGGTGTTTGAGGTACAGTGAGTCAGGGAACACATTAACAAACAGTTTGGAGCAAATCAGGACTGCAAACCTGAAGGGGGAGATTGGATCCAGGATGACTGCTTTTCCCTGGCTTTGTTTGATTTACTCTCTTTCCAGAAACAAATGTCCTGCTTGAATAGCTCCAGAGACTCATCAATTCCAAGATGATGAAGTCTATACTCCTTGGGGTGGCATTCAAAGCCCTTTGCTATCTAGTCTCAACCCACCCTTTGTCTCTTCTCCCACCATATTCCCAGGTTCATTCCTAGCCAGAGAATTCCACACAGTTCCCTGGATACTCCATGCTTGTTCCTGCCCCTGTGCCTTTGCACATGCTATTCCTTCTGCCTCACAGCACACCCGCAGATGTCACATCTAGATGACACCAGTCTTGTTTTAAAAGGTTTTGAATTTCCTCTTCCACTCCCAAGACTTTTCCAAATAGTCCCTGCACAGAGAAAATCGTTGCCTCTTTGGAATTATAACTAAATACAAAAATAAACAAATAAAGGAACATCAACTGGAAACATTGAGAGTTAGAGCTCTGAGTGGCTCCCCAAAGCATTGTGGAAAACCCCAAACTCCAAAGGCTGAATATCAACGTGGTTTGGAAAGTCTTACATTACTACGGCACTAATTTAAGGATGGTACAAGAATGTGCTTTTTTAGTTTGAACAATTTGTTTGCTGTGTTGATGTTATGCTAGATTCTCACAGCAGGACTGAAAGGCATTGTTAGGGGAACCTCTACAAGTTGTTCAGGAAGTTGGCCAGGGTGGGGAAGCCTTCCCCGGGGCATTCTGAACATGCCATTTTCATCACAGGTTTCAGTGTGTAAAGAATGAGATTCAGAGCCCCATTTTTTTTTCTTTTTTTTTTTTTAATTGAAATTCAATTTAATAAACATGTAGTGTATTATTAGATTCAGAGGTAGAATTTAGTGATTCCTCAGTGGCATATAACACCCAGTTCAGAGCCCCATTTTTCACAACAAAATATTAGCATGAAGTAAGGTCATCATCTGATCTCATTTGCCCAGGAAATTCTGGTTTTCACCCAGTATCCTGACATAATTATCAGTCCTTCCCCTTCCATTATCAAGTACCCCAGTGTGGAAGATAAATCATATGTCACTCTAGCACTAGCTAACCAAGCTAGAGCTTGCCTATGTGGTTGCTTTTCTAAGGCTGTGTCATCTGTTGGACATGAGTCCCCTCTTTCAGACTCGGCCTTTGTTCCCTCCTCTGTGACAGAATTAATAGCTCATGTGTGCACGCTCAGGGCTCATGTGTGCACGCTCAGGGCTCATGTGTGCACGCTCAGGGCATTGTGTACTGACCTTCCTTCACTTTTCCCACTAGACACTGGGCCTCCGTACCCAGGATCACGCTGCATTCTGGGTATCTCCCTGCACAGTCCTGGGCACAGTCAGTTCTTAGCAAGAGGTTGTGGAGTGCATTATTTTGGAAAAAAAATATTCTCTACGAGGTTTTTGTTTTGCTTTATTTTATCTAATCAAAAGAATAAAAAAGCTTTTTATAAGAACTTGTTAAGTCTTTAGACGAGAACGCTGAACAGTAGATGTGAATAGTCTTCAAAAGGAAAGTCAAGAAATAATTTAGAAATGTTTAGGGAGTGACAAAAAGTGCCCAAACATGACTTTTTATTGCTATTGTTAAATGTTAAAGCTGGAGCAAGCTTCTTTGATAGTCCTTTAAACTCAGAATTTGTATAGTGATTCCATTTACACTCAAAAGAATTGGAATTATTTTCATTCTTCTGTATCCTTCTGGAACAATTATGTATTACTTTTGTTTTGAATGAGTATGTTTTTTCTTTAGTAAGCATGTATTATTATATTTTTTTAGACAGGGAGAGAGAGAGCGAGGTTGGGAGGGGCTGAGGGAGGAAGAGAAAGAGAATACCAAGCTGGCTCCACGCCAAGCTTGGAACCAGACCAGGGCCCGATCTCACGACCCCGAGATCCCTACCTGACCTGAAATCAAGACTCAGATGCTTAACTGACTGAGTCACCCAGGCTCCCCAATATGTATTACTTTTTGATAACAAAAGTTTATATTAGAAAAGGTACAAATGTTGAAACAAAAAATCAGTTTTTCAAACCGTTTGAGAAATCACTTAGACAAACCCTTTTATTTTATATTCCAAAACAGGGGTAAGGGTGGGGTGGGTGAAAACTAAGAAACTAATAGAGGCCCAAAGAGTTTAAGTGATCAGGGGAAGCCTCAACAGTTAGTAAGTGATAATGTCAATATCTGGACCCAGTTCTCTGAACCCGTGTTTCTAGATGCTTGCACAACACCTGTCTGATTCTTTTGGACTGATGAAGGGCCTCTGAGTGGGGACACTCTTGCTTTGTCATACCTGGAGTTAGAACGTAAGCTTCATGGCTCAATGAGACTCGCTTGGACGAAGTTAAACTGCACAGCCCCAGCATAAAGGACTCACAGAGAAAAACCACGTGTGGAGAGGGTTGGCATCATGGGCTTTGGAGTCAGGGAAGCTGGGCTTCAGATTCTGAGCCCTCACTTGCACCTGACTTTGGTCAGGTTACCTAACTTCTCCAAGGCTAAGTGTCCCCATCTTTCACATAGGGATAACAAACAGCATGTTTCTTGCAGGAATTGACGAAGTTTAAATGAAATTGTGTTTGTAAAGCACTTACCAGTTACATTTGATAAATTATAGGCATTCTTAGTATAGTTATGATTACTACTCTACTACCCAACTTGTGCTGAGGGAGAGCTTATCAATTCCAAATACGAACCATTGCAGACAGTTCTTTCTGCTCTACTCCTCAGCTGCCAGTCCCACAAGCGGCTTCACTTAAGCCTGTGTCTGAGGGGTGGTGCTTGAACTTGGCATCATCCATTGAGGAGCCTGTATAACCGGCCCCCCTTGTCACCAGGCATTTTCCTAGGTTCCTAGATTCCATGATGTTGCCTTTTTTTTTTTTTTGGCTTGGGCTTTGCAAAACTTCCTGGTGGGTAGTTTTAGTCATCCTTCCTAGCAGTTTGCAAGAGTATGTTATGAAGCTAGAGAGAATAAAAAAATGCCCCAATGTGTCAGAAAAAGGGAAAAAGAAGGAAGATGGCTCCCATTTCATTCACTTAAAATATTGGTTACTAGGTCTTCATTTTTAAATCTTGTAACTTTTCTTCTTTCTTCTTTTTTTAACCTTCACACAGTCTATTTATCATTGAAAATCAAAGCAACCATGGTACCCTGGCATCTACAAAAGACATCCACTCATTGAAGCATTTGCTGACTCATTTGATCTATATTAGGGGGTACCTACCGCATTAGGTACTGTGCTAGGCATAGACGTGCAGGTTATATAAACTCTTCATGCAATATGAACTCAGATGACCTGAGTTCAAACCTCAGCTTCTTTCGGTCCTATAGATTGGATCTTGCATGTGTTAGCCACTTATCCCTCTGATTTAGCTCCTTCTTTCAAATTCCCTATCTCAGCCATGATAGCACCATCACCTTCCTGCCCCTGTACAGAACCTTAGAAATTATTCGTTCTCCTCACTAACCCTCTCGCTAATGTCTGCTCAATCCCCCAGTGATGCATGACTTAACTCCTAAATATCTCTTTGTCATTAAAATTCACCTTTAATCCATTCCGCAGATATTCATTGAGAGTCTGCTGTGTCCCAGGCTCTCTGCTGGATGTGAGGATAACTGTCCCCAGGGAGCTCTCAGACTTGTCAGGTTCACCCGGGAACATATACTTACCCTCCGCTGAATGGGTGCAATGACACTAAAGCCCCACTTTCACTGCACATTTCCTCACTGCCAGACACTGTTTTCTGTGCTTTAAATGCATTAAATGATTTAAGCACAATAACCCTAAGAGGTAGGTACTCTCATTATCTTTATAGATAAGGAAACTGAGGCAGCAGAGTGAATAAAGCAACTTGTCCAAGGTCACACAGCTAAGCTAACAGTGGAGGTGTGATGCAGTGTCTTAAGAACCAGCTTCATAGCCATTGCTGTTAACCACCACTGAACTCCACCTCTGCTCGAGGGGGAATGTTTTCAGGGTGCCATAAGAGCTTCTAACCAGACTGAAAGTCCTTCTCTGAGCTGTTGTCTATGCTGACCCTTCAATGTGAGTAGGTGTTAGCCGGAGCAATTCTCCCCATTCCCATTGCCATCACCCACTGCCACACCCCTGACCTCGACCAGCCTCCTCACTGGTCCCTCCCCCGTTACTCCATTCTTCCCACCTGTACTACAGTGAGCGTTCTAACCAAATCTGATCATATTGCTACTCTTCTTCCGTTTTAGAATGTCTCTCCACCACCTGCAGGAGAAAGTCTAAACTCCTCTGCAGGAACACTGTGTAGCTCTCAGCTTTGCTCCCAGCCCTCCCTGGTCTTGACCGCATGGAATCACCTGTGGTCCTCTGAAAGAAATATGCTCCGTTCTGCCTCTCTCGGTGGCAGATCCCACTCCTTCAGCTCCTATGGATCCTTTCACACTCAGCCCCTTTTGGGGATGCTTTCCTAGATCCCACAGGCAAAGTGAAGTACTATCAGTGGTATGCCCATCACCCACATACTCTGAATTTAACTTCTCCCATTGAACCGGAACAATTGACTTTTGAATCTGTTTCTTTCATTATACACTAAGCCCCTTGAAGAGTATTCCCCAACTCCTAACAGAACTTGGCACCTGGTGAACTTTTAGAATGAATGAGTGAATGAATACGTAAATGAATGAATGAGTATTGAGAACAAAGACTACTTTTATGTCTTTTTATCTGTTGCAGCTCATAGTATAGTGCTGAAGGTTGGACAGGTCCAGTTAAATATTGATTCTCTTCTTACACATCTGTGGGGTACAGTCATGCTCCCAACAGAACTGTGAAAGGGTAAATGCCACCCATGAAGTCAAATACATGTTGTGAGAAAAGCACTGGATAAGTGTAGAGGAGATCTGGGATTGTCATCTAGGCCCTATCATCAATTAAATATGTGGCCTTGGGCGAAACGTTAACCTCTCTGAGCCTCCACTTCCTCAGCTATAAAACTGCTGTGAAAAGTCCAAGAGGACATGGATGCTGAAGAACTTGGTAAAATGCTAGACAAGCCAGCAGCTATCAATGGCATGACTCCTCCAGCTACTCTCCAAACCTCAGTCTAAGTTGGGTTTACTCAGTGCTACTACAGGCCATGGGGCAAGCCTTTCCCACCCTTTCTCCTCTTCTTGGTCTGAGTCCAGGAAGATTTCCATCTGTACCTTGTCTGCAAGCCAGACTCTGAACCTAGAGTTTGGAAAAACAGGCAAATTATACTCGTCCAGGTGTATCCTGTCTATATACTGAGCTGTAAGGCCAAGTTTGTTCTCAGAATAAAGTGAGTGCACACATGTGCATGTGAATGCGTGTGCACACACTTTCATTAGCAGGGCAGAGCTCAGGATCATAAAGGCAGCCCTAGAGCAGTGGTGAGCGAAAGAGAGCTCTGGACTTGGCATCAGAATATTTGAGTCTTAATTATATCAGTCACTTATGCATTGAGTGACTTTGGTTTATTCTTAACCTCTTATAGTCTCCCCCTCATCTCTAATGAGGGCAATGCATTTACCACAGGTTCACTGTCAAGATTAAATGAAATAAGGAATGTAAGGCAGCTGGCACAGTATCTGGTGTGTGGTGTGTACTCCATCAATGTTTTCGTGTTGATTTTTCTTGCCGTAGCTACTACTAATAACCACTATTTTTAAGTGTTTTATATGCATCGGGCTTTATGTTAAGCATCTTACATGTGTTCTATCATTCCAGTCTCATCACCGCCTTGAAAGATAGATATTATTGTCCTATCTTAAAAACTAGGGAATGGAGGCTCTGACAGCTTAAGCAGCTGCCTTAAGGTCACCATAGAGCTGGTGATTAGGGAGCCTGGGCTCAGATGCATGTGTCTGTATCCTATACTGATGCTTTTGGGACTTCTGATGCAAATATGTCTGTTTAAGTCAACATTTCCTCCCTTATTCTACCAGGAAATTATACTGAAGACAAAAGAATGGCGGGGGAGGGGGAGCTGAAGACTCAAGTAATGGAAATACAAGCTTAATTGCATAAGTACCCATGCAAACATACACACTAAGAAAGATAATGTTATTGACTGACACTGGTTTGTTAAGAAGAGGAGTAAGAGGAAGTCAAGCACACTGATTGTGTCATGGCTTAGAGTAATGAACTAATTAAGAGATACTGTCCAAAAAGTAGAGAGAACAAAAGGTGTTATATAAAGACATAATTAAACTCGTAACCACTACAACAGAAATACTGACCATCCTAAATAGCAGAAAAGCTACACGTAAAAACAACAAATCAAAACAGTTTATAGTGAACAGCATAAATAAATTAATAAAAATAAGTAAAAGCTAGCTAGCTTTACTTCTGAATCCAGCCACAATGGATCAGAAGGACTGGATTTCTTCTCCCACCTGAAACAACCAAAAAGACCAGACAAAATATATGAAATAATGGTTTTCAAAACACTAGACCTCAAGAAGTGAAGGGCAACGATCCTTGAAAGACAAAAACAAATAAGGGGAGCCCTACGACTGCACCAGATCACTGCCTTGGGGGAGTTTCCAGGCTGTGGCATGAGGGAGGACTCAGGCAGAGTCTAGAAGATTCTGTGTTGAAGAGATGAAGCTAAGAGTTCAGAGTGACAAAGCAGATCAGATGCATTGGACAGAGTACTGGACAGGAAAGAGCCACGCGGAGCAGGACTTTGATGATCTGCACAGGATTTTGGTCAGTGTGCACGTGCGAGGAAGCTATCTGAGACTGGGGAAAGAACCATCCAGAAGAGCTAGAGGGAACAATACCCAGCACATGCATTTGTGAGTAATTCGTGTGTCAAAGAAGAAATCAAAGGGAAGTTATAAAGTCTTTTGAAGTGAATTAAAATGAGAACACTATATATTTTAATTTGTAGACTGCTGCTGGAGAAGTACTTACAGGAAAATTTTTGCTTACATTAGTGAAGAAAGATCTCAAATAAATTACTTCTGCTTCTATCTTAAGAAACTAGAAATGGAAGAGCAAATCAAACACAAAATGAGAAGAAGAAAGGAAATGATAAGGATCAGAGCAGTAATCAATGGCATAGAAAACAGAAAAACAACAAACAAAATACAAAACAAAAACCCAAAAAGCTGGTTCTTTGAGAAAAAAAAAGAAATCAATAAACCTTCAGTTGGACTGAGGGGAAAAAAAGGACACAAATGTTCAATATAAGAACAAGAAAGATGACATCACTGTGGATATTAAAATGAATATTGAGGAATATCATAAGTAACTCTATGCCAATAAGGTTGACAACTTAGATGAAATGGACAAATTCCTTAAAGATGCAAACAAACTACTTCTTCACTTGAGAAGAAGCAGAAAACCTGAATTGCCCTATATTAAGGAAATTGAATTTGTAGTTGAAAATCTATCCACAAACATAATTTTAGGCCCAATTGATTTCACTGGATGCATTCTACCAAACACATAGATGAAATACCAATTCTACACAAACTATTCCAGAAAATTGAAGAGGAGGGAATACTTTCCAACTCATTTTATGAGTCCAGAATTAACCTGATACCAAAACCAAACAAAGATGGGAAAAAAAACCCACCCCAAAACAAAACCTACAGACCAATATTGCTCATAAACATAGGTGCAAAAATTCTAACTGAATCCAATCATATATACAATTAATGATACCTATGATGAAATGGAGTTTATCCCAGGAATGAAAAGTTGATTTATTGATGACATTTATCACAATAACAAAGTATGGAAGAAAAACCATATGTTTCTCTCACAGATGAAGTATCCATTCCCGATAAAAACTTCCAGCAAACTAGGAATAGAAGGGAACTTTCTCAACCTGATTAAGTGTATTTATGAAAAACCTTTGGCTGGCATTATACTTGATGGTGAAAAAAAGAAATACTTTCCCCCTAATATTGGGAAAACAATGGTATGATCTCTCATCACATTTTATCAACATTACAATGGAGTTTCTATCCAGTGCGGTAAGGCCAGAAAAATAAATAAAGGGAACCCAGATTCAGAGGAAGAAATAAAACTCTCTTTATTCTTAGATACTATGGTCTGTATAGAAAATCTGATGGAATCCAGAAAAAAGCTACTAGAACTAATAAGTGAGTTCTGTATGGCTGCAAGTTACAAGAACACCATTAAAAATCCATTGTTTTTCTATGCAGCAGTAATGAACAACTGGAAATTCAAGTTGTAGGAGAAAGCATTTATAATACTATCAAATAATGTGAAATACTCAGGGATAAATCTGGCGTAATATGTGAAACCTATACACTGCAAACTACAAAACATGGCTGAGGGAAATTAAAGAAAATTTAAGTAAATAGCTATTTACATTTGAATTAAGTAAAACTAATAAAATTCCTCAGTCTCAATAGAAACATGTCAAGAGCCCAAAAGGCCCAAATGGCTAGATGTAATCTTAAAAGGTAGTCTCACTAAAGAAGGCTCACTATCACCACTACACTATACTGAGGGTGTTAGTCAATGCAAAAAGATCAATAATGATTTGAGGTATAAATAGTAGAAAGAAGAAGATAAAGCTATGTTGGTTTGCAGATAATATGGTTGTATAACTTGTAAAACCAAGAGAACCAACTAAAAGCCACAACAAATGAATAGATCATTCGGTAGGGAAGTGGCATACAAAATTAACAAACAGAAATCAACAGTTTTCATATATACAAGTCAAAATTATTTAGAATAGCAAGTATAACACACAAGAAATTCCACTTATAACACTAACTAAAATATAAAATACATTGTGTTGACTTTATAAGAAATATGCAACTGGATATGAAGAAAACTTTAAAACATTCCTGAACATCATGCAAGAAAACTTAAATGAGAAAATATACCATATTTCTGAATAAAAAGCTGCAATATCTAAATATATCAATTTTTCTTATGTTACTTTATAAATTTATCACAAGCACAATAAAAATACCCTTTTTTAAAAATAAAAAATGTCCTTTTTTTTATACTAGACAAGCTGATTCTAAAATTCCTATGGAAAAAGAAGTCATAATATCCAGGCAAACTAGGGAAAAGCGTATCAGTATTGGAGGGTGACTACCTTTAACAGATAGTAACACAGATGATAAAGCATCAGGGACTTAAACTATCTCGTATTAGTGATTGAATTAGTCTAGTCCAATAGGACAGAATTAGTCCAATCGGCCCACATGATACAACAAGTTCACTTACAATGAAAGTGACATCTTGTATCTGGTGGGAAAAGATAACTATTCAGTAAGTGGTGTTGGGAAAAAATGAGTAGTGTTTCTGTTATTATGGCTGCTTAACAAACCACCCCAAAACTTAGTGCCTCCAAACTATGACATTTATTAAAACAAACAAAAAACCCAAAAATAATAAAGCAAAAACTATGCTATTTATAGTGCTCACAGATTCTGAGTGTCAGGATTTCTGGAAAAGCTCAGCTGGACAGGTCTCCCTTTGTGGGACATGTCTCATGAAATTGTAATCCGATATTAGCTGGGCATGCAGTTTATCTGAAGGCTTGACCGGGGCTGGAGAATCCACTTCCAGGGTGGCTCATTCACATGATTGTTGCTGTTGGCTGTTTGCTGAGGTTGCTCCTCTCCATGTCAGGGTCCTTACAGTGTGGTGGCTTGTTGCCCTCAGACTGAGTAATCCAGAGATGAAGGTGAAAGATGTAGTACGTTCTATGACCTAACTTCAGAAGACACATGCTACCTCTGCCATCATCTTCTCTTGGTCAGTTACAAAGTTCCACCCAGTTCTATCTCTCCATGAAAGTCTGCCAGTCTTTTCTCACATTTTAAGAAGAGAATATGGGATGGAATATATATCACGCTATGGCCATCTTTGGAAAATACAAATTTAGATACACAACTTTTGTGTATCAGTATCTCATATTATGATAAATGCCACATATATTCTAATATAAAAAATGAATCCGTAAAGTACAGGAAGAAAACATAGGAAAGAAAATGCCTTTGCAACTTGAGAATCTAAAATTATTTTAAATTAATTGAAATGATTAAAATTGAAATTTCAGTTCTCCAGTTTCAGTAGCCACATTTCAAGGATGCAATAGCCACACGTGGCTGAGATTTAGATGGTGAGGAATAAATGGAAGGTGGATGGGCAGGCAGAAGGAAGAGATGTGCAAAGCCATGAGGAACTGAAAGAAAGCTAATGTGGCTAGAGCTCTGAGGACAAGCAGAAGAGAAGTGCAAAGTGAGGTGTGGAGGTAGAGCGTGCAGAACCAGAGGGGCCATAGGGAATTTAGAATGACATGGTCAGATTTTCTAATTAGCAGGATTGCTTTGGCTGCAGGACAGGGAAATGGAGGGGAGGGAGTGAAGGAGGCAGAAAACCAGGCAAAAAATGTGGAATAGGAAGTTGGTGACTGGCCTGGAGCCATATGCAGAAACCCTTCCCCAATGTGCACATGTCAAACCACCCTTCTAGAATTGGGTTCAGTTCCAGAGGGCATGTCCAAAAAGCCGACCGCAAACTTGAGACTCTTGAACTGAGCGTGAGCACAACAAGATAGGGAAAGGGTTCAAGACCAAGTGACACAATGACCCAAAACACCTGTGCTATTTAGCTTAGAGACTCATAAGCCAGAAATCAGTGCAGCTGCCCTCACTCTGTGGGAGGGAGCTGCCAGGTCACAGAGGCCACCCTGTCCCTGAAGAAGCCCACAGCTCCCAAGGCCAAAGAGCGGAGGCTGAAGTTTTCTGGGCTTTCCCGAGGAGTTAGCAAGACTTATTTATTTTGAAGAAGCACAGACTTCCACCACCACCCCTCCCCCCTTCTTTTTATAAAGGCATCAATCGTTTGAGTCACTTGGGAATAAAACTGTTTTGGTCGAGAAAATTTCTGTAGGCGCCCGAGGAGGAGTTGGTGCGGCTGCTGTCAGGGAACGGGAGAACATATGGTGGTCTGTTGTGAATGCGATCTGTTTTTTCTGTTGTTGTTAAACTTCCCCTCGTTAGCATTGGGGCTGTTATGTAAGAGCTTGAGGGGTCCATATGGTTTGTTGCGTAAGACGCCAAGGAGGAACGTGGCTCTCTGTTGCTCGGCTGCTTTTCCAATTGTAGGTTTGGGGAAACATGTGGCCGCGGTGTCACGTTTGAGTGATGGAGGCAGTAGTCCTGGATTTGAATATCCATTCTACCACTGGTTAGCTGTGCAATCTTGGGCAAGTGACCTAGCCTCTCTGAGATTTAAAGTCTCTGAGGCTTGATTTCCTTCCATGTGAAATGGAGAAAATAGCTACCAACTTCATAGAGTTGCTAAGCAGATACAGAATGATTAATATGAACTACAGTGTATTGAGTATTCAAAGTTCAGGATTGCATGCTTTAGAAATATTATTTCTTTTAGGGGCGCCTGGGTGGCTCAGTCGGTTAGGTGTCCAACTCTTGATTTCAGTTCAGGTCATGATCTCAGGATCATGAGATCAACCCCCATTTCAGGCTCCATGCTGAGTGTGGAACCTGCTTAAGATTCTCTCTCTCCCTCTCCCTCTGCCCCTCACCCATTGCTTGATCTCTCTCTCTCTCTCTCTCTCTCTCTCAAAAAAAAAAAAAAAGAAATAAAAAAGAAATATTATTTTTTTAAACCTCATAGAAACTCCTAGAAATAACTATTATCTTATAAATCTTATATTTCATATATCTTATACATTTTTGAATTATAACCAAACTATAGGAGTTCATACTGAAAGGATACTCAGGTATTGCCCTGGCTCAGTAGAAACCAAGTTCATGACCAGTTGGTGATACCTGTGTAAGGGTGAAAGGGGGTTGTGGGGCCTTGAGGGCTATCCTGTACTAAACTTGATCTTCCCTTACTTCACAGTTGGGGAAACTGAGGCCCTGGCAAGCAAAAGTGACTTGTTTAAAATCAAATAACAAATAGGTATCAGAAGCAGCATTTGATTCCTGGTCAGTCTGATGCAGAATCCTGGGCTCTTGCCCTAATTTTCTGACCTACAGATTCAAGACAAAGCTTCTCCAAAAGAACAGAAAAGGCAAAGAGAGCTAACACTTATAGAGCACCTTCCCTGGGCTGGACGCTCTCTGCAAAACACTTTACAGACATTTCCTTTAGTCCTCATTACAGCCCTGTGATGTGGGCAACATTGGCCCCATTTTATAGAAGAGGAAACAGAGTCTCAGAGCCATCATCCAATTTACCGAAGATCCCGGAGCTGGAGAGGAAGGCTGACCTGTAGCCTCATCCCCACCCCTGCTGGTGATTTGAACCCACCCTCCAGGGCTAAATAGTCATCCACTCAGATTCAAGAGTTAAGCATCCCTACCCTTCCACCCACAGAACAAGCTGGAAGCCTGAGGCAAGGGGCTTCACCTCTCTGGGCTTTAGTTTTTTCTTCCTTAAGCAAGAACAGTCAGCATATATTCCTCAAAGAACACTGCGAGGATTAAGTAAGTTCAAGTATGTAAAATGATGAATAGAGAGTCTGGCCCATAGTAAGTGCTCTTTGGATGTGAGTTAAAAACCGACAAACCCAGCACACGCGGCCTCCCTCCGTCCCCGGAGAAGGAGAGGAGATGGTATGGCCCACGCAGAGCCCAGGGAGGCTGCAGCCAGACCCGGCCTCCCTGAACCTTCCGCCTTGGCGCCTTGTCTGGCACCCGGCCCAGGACTGAGGAGTCCCCATTCCTCCCTCCTGTCAACTCAGCAGAACAAGCTGTTTCAAGGGAAGGTGGTTCCCCTTGAGAAAATGTTCTCACACGCCCTAGAGGCTCTTGCCCTGCACGTCTCAGCGATCAGCCTGGACAGGGAGGGGGCCCCACCCTGTGCAACCATTCTTTGCAAAGTTTGTGTCCCGCCGAGCCATAAAAGGTAGTGTGTGGTCTGAAGAGCTCTTGTCTTCTGACGCAGCCCCCTTTGGCTGTGGGATTGCTTTGAACCAGCTTTATTCTTGTGCCTCAGTTTCATGCCCTTGAATATGGGCTGGTCATGTCTGGTCAACTATTAGAAGGAAGGTTGGGAGAGGCCAGTGGAGACACTGCCTCTCCTACTTCATTTCTCATGTCTTCCTCAAGTGTCTGCAGTCTGACTCTGTCCCCTCTACCCCCACCACAACCACCACAATGCCCTGGTCAAGGTCGCAATTGTAATTGTAAATAACCTCTTAGCAGCAGTGGGAACACTCCCTCCCAGCTCAGTCCTGGCCATTCTCTTCTCTTGATTTGCCTCCTGTCTCTCTGCCACCCCTTCTTATTCTCCTCTCAGGGGTCCTTTCTCTGCTGCAGTCCTTGAAAGGTGTGATTTCTCCAGGATTCAGTTCCTGACCTCCCTTCTCACTTCACACACTCTCAGGGGCACTGACCCCTGGCTTCAGGTCCCATGCCCACATTCAGGACTCAGTCTATCTCAGAGCTCTTTCCTGAAGCCAGACTGCCTCTGGACCTCTCCTCCTGGCTGTCTGACAGCACCCTGAAATTCAGCATGTCCCGAGCTGCACGTGTATGCTCCTCGTCCTCCCCACCTCAGAGAGTTACACCACCATTCATTCAATAAATGTGCAGTGGCACCTTCTGGGTACCAAGTACTGTCCTCCATGCAAAGGGGACAGCAGGGAACAGAACAAAGGCCCTGCTCTCATTGCATTTACGTTCCATCTGCCAAGATGTCCAATGACCTGGGGATCATTGCAACTCCCTTCGTCCTTACCCTACACTTAGAATTGCACACTGAGTCTTTCTACTTTCCTCATATCCCTTACATTGGTCTTCCTCTTTCCAGGCCATTCTTGCTGCCATAGCTCAGGCAACAGCTTCCGACTTGGTTTACCAACCTTCCGTCTTACCCCTTCTAATCCACTCCAGACTGCAGCCAGAGCCATGGTTTTTAGGAACACAAATCTAGTTGTTCTATTCCTTCACTTAAAGACTCCTGTGGCTCCTTCTCATCACCTTAAGGGGGAAGTTCGTTTAGCTGGCTGAGTATCAGTCAGTCAGGGATCTAGAGAAAGAGAACCACTAGGAAATTAGAGTCTATCCCTATCTCTCTCTCTCTCTCTCTCATCTATATCATCTATCTATCAAGAGATTTATTTATTTCAAGGACTTGGCTCCTGTGACTGTGGGGTCTTGCCTGTAGGATGGAAACTCCTGGTCAGATGCTGACACTGTAGTCCCCAGGCAGACTTTTCTTCCTCCTCAGGGAAACCTCAGTTTTGCTCTTAAGGGCCATCAATGGATTGGATATGACCTACCCAGATTAGTGAGGATAATCTTTACTTAAAGTCAACTGACCGTAGTTGTTAACCATATCTACAAAACATCTTTACGGCAATACCTAGATTCGTGTTTGATTAAATAACTAGGAACAATAGCCTAGCCAAGTTGACACATAAAACTCACCATCACAACATGATACTTTTGGATCTGCTCCATGCTTGTCTCCTTCACCTCTTTTCTTCCTTCTCTCCCCACCCCACAGTCTAGGCTCAGTCACCCCTTGTACTGTGCCAGCTGGCCGCCTGCCACCTGTCCTTGCACAGGCCTGGAACCTTCCCCACCCCTTTCCTCGATAACTCCTGTCTTTGAAACTACTCAGGTGCTATCTCCTCAGGCAGCCTTCCCTGCCCTCACCCCTGCCCAAGCCCTGGCGCTCAGAGAGGAGCACACTGCCTCTGAGTTTGCAAACTACCACTGTGGTTCCGTGAGATGGAAACTTCCCATTGGATGTGTGATCTGCCCACTAGCATGTGGACAGCTCCAGGACGAGAACTCAGCGGCTGTCCCTTTCCGTCTCATCACTCGTAAGTCCCCCAGTCCCAATTAACAATTATTTATTTACTTCTGTGTAAGACCCCTCCATGCCAGTTAGAATGTAAGCTCCACGGAAGCGGGAAATCATGACTGTCTTGCTCAGTGTAAGATCCCTAGGACCTACCTGTATACCCAGCACATAGTAGGTGCTTAATAAATATTTCTGAGTGAATAATCTGATACTTATTTGAAAGAATTGGAAAATAAATTCTCAAGTTCTGGGCACTATTTGGGGGTGCTGTACATCATCATCATATATAACCATCAACAAGGACAAGGGCTGGCTTCCATGGAGCTTATATTCCAAGGAGGGGAGACAGACAGCAACTAAATAAACATAAGTAATCAGGATAGAGAAAATAAAAATACAAGACGTGTGTAAATAAGTGAGGGGATATAAATGAAGGATCAAATGGCTGGAAGCAGCACATGGGGTGGAGAGTAGTGGAGTGAGCACTGGATTTGGAGCAGGAATTAGGAAGGTCTGACTCTGTTCTTTGCTGCTTGATGTGTGCCTGGGGTGGATAGTCTAGGCCCTTAGCACCTACCTTCCCAGATGTATGATAATGGGATGATAGCAACTGTTTTGATTCTCTCACAGGGCTGACGTATGGCAGGAGACAGCCGGCATAAAAGAACTTAGCCACTGTGAAACTCTGTACAGATGTGAAGGGTCATCATTGATATTGTAATTGTTGCAAACAGAGCACTTTAGCTAATGGCATTGTTTCTTTGGAAAGAGGCAGAAAGGAATTTTGGCATGAGACAGACTTGAGTTTCAGTTCCATTTCAGCTACTTAGTGGTAAACCATGTGACCCTGAACATGAATTATTTCACCTCTCTGGGCCTCAGTTTCCTGATCTGTAAAAATGGGGAGAACATTTGTACCCACCTCACAAAGCCATTGCCAGCTTTAAGCAAGACAATCCTTTCCAAGTGCTTGGCATTGGGTTGAGCCCCTATGAAGGGCTCAGTTAATATTAGCTATTAATAGTCATTCTGTCAATCATTGGTGGCTGTTCATAAATGGAGCCATTCATGGTTCAGTTTCTCAAGTCTCACGTTTCTGCCAAGAAACTTCCCGAGTCTTTATGCACCAACACCTGTGATTATGCAAAACTTCATTTAAAACCACCATCAGCGTTCATATCCAAACATAAATGAATGAAGATTTTGCCGCTCGGTACCCTCCGTCCCAACTTTCCAAAAAATTATTTTCTGGAACACAGAGAGAGATGCACTCTTTATTTCTATAGAAAACAAGTGTTCTTGGTTTTATGATCATATAGCCCTGGAACTGTTATGTTTTTTCATGTAATGCATTTACATTAGAAGCTCCATAAAGGAGTCCTTGTCAAGAGAAAGCACAGCTGGTGCCCAATTACAGAGGTGACCGAGACTAATCGGCCAGCGGAGCTCTTAATTAAGCTGGACCCCAAACTACAGAAGAGCCAGCTGCTGGGGAACCGACGGCTCTCCACATGCTTCCCCAAAGGCAGCGAATGAGAAGGGCAGAAGGTTTTCTTCAGGGGGCAAAGAGCTGGTGATTTCAGTGACATCTGAATTTAAGATTTAAAGGCTGGCTTGGCAGAAACTGATGCCTGATTTTGGCTCACTCCTTTCCATGAGAAGAAGTTCTTCGGATTCTATTCAGGTATCAGCTCTTCTATTATTTGTCATCACTGGACCCTAGGAAATTTCCAGAAGGGGAAGGGAGATGGTCAACTTCAGGAAGGCCTCTGGTGATGACCCGTCTGGATTCTCTCCCGCGTGGCCATCTTCAGATAATTGCTATCTTCCTTACCAGCTCGCCATCAACACCCCACTCTCGCCCATTCTGGCCCGTCTCTGCGGCCTTCTCTGCTCCTCCTCCCATTCTGCCTCTGGATCCTGTATTGCACCAAATACACTTTACCTGAAGCCAGGCTGCTTTGTGTACCTATCACCAAACCTTAAGTAGAACCTGTGTCCCTTCTTCTCTCTGTGGAGCTGGCTTGTTTTTCCATATACCCTACCTCAGGAGCAAGAAGCAGGGTCAGGGGTGCCTGGGTGGCTCAGTCAGTTAAGTGTGTGTCTTTGGCTTAGGTCATGATCTCAGGGTCCTGGGATCGAGCCCCAGCTCAGCAGGGAATCTGCTTCTCCCTCTCCTTCTCCCCTTGCTTATGCTATCTCTGCCTCTCTCTCTCTCTCTCAAATGAGTAAATAAAATCTTAAAAAAAAAAAAAGGATCAATTTCTTCTTTGTCCCGTAGTGATATCTAAGCCATAATCCTCTGCCCTCTGTGACAGACAGACAGACAGACAGACAGACACACACACACACACACACACACACACACACACACACACACACACAGCATACCAGGCATTTGGTACCACATTAGGAAGGAGACGCTGTCCCCACTATACACTGAATAGTTGCTGTGTGTGTCTATTTGTGAGGCAGGATGAAGGGACCCGAGGCCTGAGGATCACCTGGGGACTTCTCAGAAATGCAAATTCTCAGGCCACCCCAAGCCTCTAGGGGAGAGGCCCAACACCTTGCTTTAAGAAGCCCCCCAAAGGGTTCTGATGCTCATCCATGTTGCAGAACCACTGGTGTAGCATTTAAGAGCATGGGCTCTAAAGCCAGTTTGCCCAAATTCAAATCCCACCTTTGATGCACACTGGCCTGCCACTCTGGCCAAGTGCTGTAGGAAGTGCTTCTTCTCATCTATAAGGTGGGCATAAAAACCGTCCCTCCCTGTCGGGTGTCCCAAGAGCATCAAAGCAGCTATACATCTAGAGTGTTTAGAATAGTGCCTAGCATATAACAAGGTCTCGTGACCGGTGAACTATTATTATGATTTTCATTGAATGGAAATTTTTTTAAAGGTTTTATTTATTTATTTGACAGAGAGAGACAGTGAGAGAGGGAACACAAGTGAGGGGAGTATGAGAGGGAGAAGCGGGCTTCCCGCTGAGCAGGGAGCCCAGTGCGGGCCTCAATCTCAGGACTCTGGGGTCATGACCTGAGTCGAAGGCAGATGCTTAACAGCTGAGCCATCCAGGTACCCCTGAATGGAAATTTTAATGGACCCCTGGTCCTTGGTTGTTTGCATCCAGTTGTGTTCATCTATGATTTTCAGTGGCTCTTCTCCACCTGGTGCTTCTCCAGCTTTCCAGTGCAGAGGAAGGTGGGCTTCCACACACACCTTTGTTAGAGGTCTTATATTTCATATTTTCATGTTTGACTATTAAAAAACAGCTTCTAAACCTCATCTCCTGCTAGAATTGACAGCCCAGGAAGCTGTAATATGCTTAACCTGTGGCTTGTTCTATCCTCCCAAAGATCCCCATTCTTCCCCGGGAATGGACGCTGGCTCCATCTGCCAGAACCTTTGACCTCAGTTCCACTTTACTCCACTCCAGCCACCCACACTCAGAGCCACGCCTGTCTCTTATCTCAGCTGGCTACTGCTCCACCCCTGAAATGGCAAATTGCAGGGTCCCACTCTCCAACCCCTCCCTCCCGCTCATCTCTCCAGAGCTCTCCTCATACTGGCTCTTGGATGTCCTCCTGAGTGCCAGGCTCTGGACCCTCCCTCCTTTCTTTGCCAGCTTTTCAGACCTTCCTGGCTTCTCATTCTTACCATGCCTCTTCTCCAGCCACACTCGACAGATAGCATGAGTAAGAAATACATTTTTCTGTTTGTAAACCACTTAGAATGGTTTTTGTTTTTGTTTTAAATTCCTGCAGTATGACGTGCCTCATCCTTACTGAGGCACCTGCCCCCCAGGTGGGCGTGAAGATGAAAGGAGTTTGTGTGAGTAGAGAGCACCAGGCCCAGTGCCTGCCCTGTGATAATTGCTCTAGAAATATTAGCTATTACTCTGACCACCAAAAACCACAGGGCCCATGGCACTACCTTGTGATGTGTCTGAAAATCCCCAATTGAACTGCCATACAATAGTGATTCTAAACTTCATTCTTCATCTTCCCAACAAACCCTCGGCCTTCATAGGGAAAACAGAAGCAATCAGCTGGAACTTTTTCAGTCATTTTTCTCCAAATCTCCAAGTTTCAATCTCCCTCTTGTTTTAGAGGGAATTGGGTCCTGGGGTTGGGCTCCTGACCACAGAAATTGGAGGGCAGAAGGAGTGGCTTCTAAGACTGGGAAAGGTTGAACATTCACTCATCCATCCATCCATCCATCCATCCATCCATCATAAATACCTAGCAGAAAGAGACCTGGAGCTTGGACAAGTATGATTTGAAGATGAAGAGAAGATTGAGGTCTAAAGAGATAACCAGGCCAGACCCCTTTTCTTTCCAAATCAGCACTCCCTGTGCTGTCGCTTGTCTGCCTACCCAAGTACACGGGGGGGCCAAAGCTGGGCCATGGGAGGACTGGACTGAAGCTCCCAAACCAGGCACCCTGCCACCAGCTGGGCACGTGGAGGAAAGAAAGAGAAGGCCAGTGAGGAACCTGTGAAGAAAGCCTGAGGAAGGAGGTGGCATGGGGATACTCCTCTGAGCCTCTGTTATTCTCCTGGGCTACGTGAGCAACTGGCATGCAAAGAAAGGCCCGTGTACTTCCTCTCCCTCCAGGCAGGCTTCTTTGCAACCCCAGGCAGACAGACAGACAGACAAACAGACGGTGACGTTTCTCCTTTCCAGACAGCATCCTCAGCAGCTGCCGCTGACTCAGCCTCCCCACCTCTGTCTGGGTGCGGTAGGCGGGCAGGTTGGTCCCTAAGGTTGACAGTGTACGTGGCACGAGGCATCAAGTCGCAGACATCTGCAGACATGGAGACCTTTGATTTTTCCCGAAGTCCCAGGACGTTTGCAACTCTCTCTCCTTCGCCTGTCATTCAGCCCCACCAGCCGGCTCTAAACCCAAACAACCATCAGCCCACTCCGCGGGACATGGGGATGGAAAGTCCTTGGAGGCACAGCAGGTCCCCACTGAAAGGGTCCTAGGGATTGGCCAGCATTCCCCTTGAAGAGAAAAAGAAGCACCTGCCCCTTCTGGAGTGACCTGGCAGTCTTGGCTGCAGCACCCACTGAGCTGGAAGGGCCGAGTAGCTTCTCTCCAGGGTGACTTCAGTTAAGTAGGCACACACCCCAGATGCCCCATACTTCGGGTCAAAGAAAATGCTTTAGTATGCAGTATTGTGTATTTGCCTTTATACCCATGCCATTGCAGAGTGTAATGTGTATGTGCATGTGTACATGTGTGTGTGTATTTATGTTTATATTTATATAGGAGAAAGGGGCCCATGAAACCACAAGGGCCCGTTGCAGCCCTGCTCTGCCCCTCTCGGGGGCTGTTTCCTCATCTGGAAAGTACAGGTCACAGTAGTCCCCACACCGTGTACCACCGCCATGCCCGTGCTCTCCCTGAGCTAGCATTCACCTCTGCACTTCCAGGCTCGCACAGTTGGAAAGGCTCCCATGTGCACACTCATAACATCCAAGCCCTTAACGCTGCATCCAGGCCTCTCACTGCTGATCACTCCGAGCATCTACCGCTTTCCCGCATGCGCAGCTCTGCAGCTAGAAGCGCCGAGCCTGGAGCTGTTTCTGGAGCAAGCTGAGCCTCCAGTTCCAGCAAGCCTGTGCACACTCAGGGCCCTTTCCTTCCAAAGTACCCCCTCTTCTCTGCCCGCTGGTCTCCTACTCACAGCACCACTGCCTAATTTGTGGGGTCCCAGGCAAAATGAAAATGTGGGGCCCCTTGTTCAAAAATTGTTAAGAACTTCAAGACAGCAAATCAGAGCGTAAAACCGAGTTCTGGGCTCTTCTGAGTATGGGGCTAGGTGTGACTGTACTGGCCGCACACCCATGGAGCCAGGTCTGCCTCCTCCTCTTCTGAGGTCTGCTCAAGTATCACCTGCTTTTTGCAGCTGCCCTTGCCCCCCCCCCCCCCATAAACGTTGAACCCTCACCACCACCCCATGAAGTAGGGAGGACTTTGGTCCCCATTTTGCAGATGGGGAAACAGAGTTTCAGTGAGCAGGTGGCTGAGCTGGCCTTTAAACCAAGGGCTCCCTGGGTCCCGAACTCATGCTTTCACCGGCTGGACTCTACCAGCCCTTCTGACCCCACGGCCTCTAGATCTTACCTCTGCCTTCTAATTTCTGAAAGCCCCAGGCCCCAGCCCTGCTCTCTCAGTCGGTAGGCATCCATCCTCCCAGCACTTCTGGCTCACCAAATATCTCAAGAGGGCAATGCCCTTCTTCCCAGTCCAGAGTAGCTTCCAGTTTCCCAGGAGGCAGACACCTGGGAATTATAGGTCAGCCTTCTCCCACTGCCTGTGACCCCAAGACCAAGCTGTTTGGTTTCTGTAGGGTTTCATGAGCCTACCATTCATTCACCCCCCAGTGCCAGTGTTAATTCAGATGTTCCTCCTCCTTTGCCAGACCTCAGAGTCCCCCTCGCTTGCCCATCTTTCTCTCTAATCTCTCTGATACCCTGAAGCTGTCTTGTTTTGTATTTTATTTTATTTTATTTTATTTTATTTTATTTTATTTTATTTTATTTTATAGAAAGAGAGTGTGCATGAGCCGGGGGGGGGGGCACGGGGGGGGGGGGGGGGAGGGGGAGAGAATTTTAAGAAAGAGTTGGATGCCTAGCCAACTGAGCCACCCAGGCACCCTGCCATCTTGTCTTTTAAAAAATACAGACCCAATCATGTCTTGTCTTCTCTCTTATAGACCCTTCTGTGGCTCCCCATGTCCCTCTGGTCCCTTGGCCTGGTACGTGAGACACAGCCTCCCCTTGACTAGAGCCCTCCCACATGATCATGGCTGATTACTTACTTGAAATTCTCAGAACAAGTCATGCTTTCTCATGCCCCTGTGACTGCACATGATGCTCTCTACCTGAAATGGCCTTCCCAGAACTCTTAGAAAACTCCTCCCGACAAGCTGAGACTCATTCAGCCTCCCCTCCTCCAGGCAGCCTTCCACACTGGCCCTTCCCAAGGCTGCACTGGGGCTTCTCCTCTGGCCCCTCATAACTCCCAGAGCCCCCGTTTGGCCCAGCACTAACTTGTGTCTGCCCTAGGGTTCAGGCACTTTTGAAGGTAGGGGCCACATCTATTCATTCTGCATTGCCGGCCTCTGGCATTTGACCTCCTTGGGATCTAGAAAGGACTCAGTAGGTATTTTCTGAATAAAATCTACGGATGAATGACAATTGGGCCAAATGATCGGACCTGTGTGGCTGGCATCAGGGGCCCCATTAAAACACAGCTGGCCACAGCTCAACTCTTCACCCAGCAGAAGACAGGTGTGCAGATTAGATCAGGAGCACTGATGGCTCTGGAAGGAAGATGGACAGATGGATGGATTCCCTGTTGTGCTTGTAGCTTCTGAGAGGGACTTACATGCTCATGGAGAGATATGGATTAGTGTACTCAGAAAATGAAGCAAATTGGTTTAAAAACTGGTTTAATTTCTGCAAAAAGAATAAGTTATAGAAAAACTTAACGTGATATGGTTCCGCTGTCATTTCCATGGTCACATTACTATAAACACTAAATCTAACCAGAAATTACGCCGGAACTAAGTTGGGAAGCTGGGGGAGGGGAGGTGGCTGTGCAGGAGGAGCTCCATCCTCCTCCCCCATTGTGGCAGGTCAACAGGGTCATTGTCAGACAGAAAACAAAGAAAGAGATGCTTAAACACATTATTTAGAAATATGGAGTTAAATATTGGAAGTGATACCGGTCAGTGGCTGCCTCTGGGCAGTAAGATTTGAGTGTGGAGGGGAATGGGGTTAGGGAATGAGCCTTTTAGAACTATCTGACTTTTTGTACTATGCACATGATATTGGTAAAACACACATCATTTTTTTTAAAACATTGTCTGTAGTTTGAAGGTAGGGATCTGTTAGGAAGCAGGTGTCCCTGTCCTATCGGTCTGACTGATGTCCTGAAACACCACTGTGGGCAGTGCACCCAAGCCCTCCCAGCCCTGGAACCGGACTGGGCTGGGCCGCCTCACGTGCCCTCACTGACCCGACCCGCCCTCCCTAGCACCACACCTTAGGCTCCCTGTAGATGGGCCCCCTCCCATTTCTGGAGGCTTGACATCTCCCACCTCTTGGCTTTTGCACTGGCCCTGCCTTCTGTGTCTGCCAACAGCTCTCCTCCCTTCTGCCTCCCCGGCTCTTCCCCCTCAGGCTAAGACCACTTGAGACAAGTGTCTTGTTGCCTTCTCCCAGGCCGGCTCTGCAGACATTGAGGGAGCTTTGGTTTGCTGCTCTTGCCTTCCCCTGAACTTTTACCAGATTCAGGTAGGAAGGCTTGAGGCGCGTGTTCTAGATCCACCCATGCTATTCACAGCCTCTCTGAGTCTGCTTCTTCATCTGGAAAGCTGATCTTTGGGCCTACTTGCCGGGATGTTTGTGAGAGTTGCCCAATGGGCCGGTGTGAGAGAGCCCCCCCGGCCACCACGCTTTCCAGTCCCTTCTTCTCTAGACACTTCCCCCTGATAGCAGCAGCAGCTAACAGTTCTCAAGTGTTTACAGTGGGCCGGCACTGCCCGGAGTCATCATCTCATTTAATTCCCACACTGGGGAGCGTTATTCCCATTTCACAGATGAGGAGACAGAGGGCTGATCCAGGGCAACCTGCAGGTGAATATACGTGTCACCCCCCACATCAGACCACAAGTAGCTCAAAGGCAGGGAGAACTGCACACTCATGTTTAAAGCTGTATCATTCACAACAGCCAAAAGCTAGAAGTACTCCGTGCCCATCGATGGGTGGGTGAATAAACCAGTGTTGTACGTACGTACAATGGAATCTTACCCAGCTTCAGAGAGCAGAGAAATTCTGACACGTGCTGCAACATGGATGACACGAGGAAGTGATGCTAAGTGGAATGAGCCAGTCCCCAAAAGACGGATGTTGTATGGTTCCACTGATAGGAGACTGAGGTCCCTAGAGTCGTCACATTCGTAGAAACAAAGTAGAAACGGTGGTTGCCAGGGGCCGGAGGGCCGGAGGAATGGGGACTTTGTGTCTAATGGGTACAGAGTCTCAGTTTAGAAAAGTGAAAAAGCTCTGGACATGGATGGTGGGGATGGCTGTCCAACAGTGGGAATGTGCTTAATGTCCCTGAGCTGTGTACTTATAAACGGTTAAGATGGTAAGTTTGGTGGTGTATACTTCACCACAAGAAAATTAACAAAAAAAAGGAGATAGTGAAAACAGAAGGTAGACTAGAAGTTACCAGGGGCTGGGAAGAGGGGGAAGGGTGAGTCATTTTTTAATGGGTACAGAGTTTGTTGTGGAGAGGAAAATGTTTGGGTATAGATAGCAGTCATGGTCACACCACATGGTGATGTATTTAAGGCCACTGCACTGGAAACGTATGAATGGTAAACGATAAATACTATATTGTGAATATCTTCCCCCCACACACGGCAGGGCAGAGAGCCCCTGTGCCACAACGATTTCTCTACCCCTGGAGTCTCAAGCAGGGCCCCGCACCTCGTAGGTGCTCAGGAGTGTTTGTCAATTCGAATAAGCTTCTGTTGTGAGGCACCAAAAGCCGTCAGCCTGGGAGGGAAGGAACAGGCTCAGGATTCCTCCTTGAGTCAGCTCCATAGCCAGTTCTAGCTTCTTTGTGCTCACAAGTTCCACGGATGTGTGCGACCCCCACGATAGAGAGTCTGTCTTACCAACACTGTAATGACATAATGAGAGAAATGCTATTCGTTCCTGGGCCATTTAAGATACACGTCATAAGAACTAGCAATTACTGAGTACTTATTCTATGCTAGGTACTGTTCCACGAGTTTCCCCGCCTTACAACAATACCTCTGAGATTGTTAGGATTATAATCACCATTTTGTGCCTGAGAAGAGGGAGACACAAGAGGTTAAATTACTTGCCAAAGGTCACACAGCCAAATCTTGCCTCCAGGCAGTGTGGTTTGCTTAATGATCCTGGTCTGGGCTTCTGCAGTGTGCTGTGCGGTCCCTGACATTTCTGCATTCTCCCCGGACTCCTGTCCGCCACCCTCCCCCCAGGAGCGCAGAGAGAGAACCTTCAAGAGGAGGAGCAAAGTAAGGAGCAGGCTTTGGATGGTTACCAGCCCAGGCTTGGTTCAAGACCTGGCTTGGTTTTAGTTGATTATGTGGCCCTGGACGAGCAACTTCACCTCTAATCCTCTGGGTTCTCATCTGTACCATAGCTGTAGCAATAGTATCCATCTTGCAAGGTTTGGTGGGGATTAAATAACTTAGCAAGGGCACGCCTCTTAGTGAGGGTGGTGCTACGGCGTGGGAAGCACCCAGGAGGTGGGAAATGGGATCGCGCTCCCTGACTTCCCGGAAAGATCTTGGGCAACTTCGCTTCCTCTCTGCACCCTGCTGATCTCAGTTATGAAACAGAGCTGCTAAAACCTACCCCACAGGTTTGTTGTGAGGATTAAACTAACACGGTGTTTTGTATTTATATCTATTTATAACTCTAGCTCATTCTCCAAAAGTATTTAAGGCAGCTAACGACAATATAAGATTATTTTTAACTTGAAAATGCAGAATTTGGGGCAAAGAGAAAGGGATGGCAAGGAAAAAAAGAGAGGAAATGAGGCAATTTTTTTAAAGGGCTCGGCTGCCCTGGCATGTATTAGGCGCTCAATACATATTTAGCATTGTCTTCGGGTGGTACTCTCTGGTCTTGGTGGATCTGGCTACTTGAGATGCAGTAAGTTACAGTCTGATGCAGCGCTAGAGCTAAGAGGGACTTCATGCTTCTCAGGGAAAGGAAGGCAGAGGTGAATTTTGGATGTTCGGGTCCTACCTCTCCTTTCAGAAAAACTCAGACTTTGTTTGCCTTACATACTGGGCTTCTGAGTAAGATTTCACTTGAAGAAAGTGTTCTACTACTTGAAAAGAGAGAGAGAGGGGGAAAAGGGAAATTATTAAAAAAGGAAAGAAAGGGAAGGAAGCAAAGGAAGGAAGGAAGGGAGAGAGGGCAGGAGGGAAGGAGGGAGGGAGGGAAGGAGGGAAGGAGGGAGGGAGGGAGGGAGGGAAGGAGGGAGAAAAGCACTGGTAAATTCAATTCCTTCCATTTAAAGAGACATACTGAGGCTCAGAGGAAAGCAGCTAATGCAATTGGCTATTTATATCTTTTGTAGAACTTTTCATATGGAGAAACCCACCAAACACAAAAGAAATCCTTTATTAATGGCTCTCCAGTCAGCAAACATTTCTGGAGCCCCTACTATGCTCACGCCATCATGCTAGGAACAAAGCTGCGAAAAGACACATTCGTGCCCCAGGAGTTTGCAGTCTAGAAGCAGTGTCAGAGGTCCAGAGACCAGAGTGAAAGATGCCACCACAGGCTTAGTCCATTGATGGAGAAGTCAGCCCAAGTAAAAGGCCCAGGACAGCTTTACAGAGGAGGGTGTGCAGAGCTCTGTCTCCAGAAAGGAGTAGGGTTTTGTCAGGCAGCCAGTGTGAGGAGAGCTTCACCCCGTTCTCCTGATCTCAGCACGCCTTGCATTTTCTGTCACTACTTGTTATTACCTGTTTAACTGTCTTTGCTGCCAGGCTCTCAGTAATCTGTGGGCAGGAACCCCATCCATTTGCCCCTGCTGCATCCAATGCCCCCAGCACAGAGGAAGGAAAAAAGGAGGGAAGGAGGAAGACAGAAGGAAGAGCACATGCAAAAAAGCCAGTGGTGGGAAACAATATGGTTCCAAGAACTTTGGGTTGTTCTGGATGGTTCTAGGCTTCCACGGATTATTTGAGTCCAGCCAGACACTGACTGGATTTTATTCAGTGATGATGAGAAATCACGTGTCCTGATTTTGGATTCAGAGGATAGGGAACTCTTCAACGGTAGAGTTATGGTAGCAGATACAATGTCCGAGGAATCTGGAATCTTGGGTTTGAATGAACCTCAGTGCCCTTTGGTATATCCATTCATCCAGCAGATCACGAACAGTATACAATGAATAAGAGAAGTGGTTCCTATGCCCCAGCAGCCTGACCGTCCTGGCGTTGTGGTTAACGACCTTAACTGTGCTGTAGGGCATGATACAGAATACATCTTCTGGCTCTTGCTAGATAATACTCGTCCATAGTTTTGAGTGTTCACTTTGTGTGATGAGTTTGACTTACGATTAATTTCATAGACTCTAAAATGTGCTAGATCACAAGACACACCCCAATTTTAGAGATGCCTAAATCAGTATCCTCGGATGTATGAGCTCTGGTACAGTGAACCTTAATTTTTCTAATAAGTTACATGATAACATAGTTACATTTGAGAAACTAAAGCTCAGGGAGGCTACCACTTCGTCCTCAAACCCACGACTCATACTTAGCAGAGCCATGTGGTTTCAAGGGCCCATTCTCTCCCCACTTCCTCCCACCTTCCTGTTGCCACCCTGAGCATCAGGAGGTCCGGTCCATAATCTTTTAAAGTCTTTCTAAGATCTCAGTCAATTTTGCTACCGTAGGCAAAGTTCTGCCCCTTTCTCCTGTTGCCGCCGAGCCTGGAAATATCTGGCCGCGTTGCTTTGCTGCCTCCTCCTTACATTTTCTGAGCGAGCACACCGGTGTGCCCCCATCATTTCATAAATTGCCCCATTAGCCAAGAGCTCCCATGTGACCCACCTCCTCTAGTCTGTCACTTGAGTAGAGCACCCCTATTTTCTTCGTGGACTCGGGCACCCCTCTGAGAAGAGTTGTGTGCTGGGTGCCTCTTGCTCCTCCTCCTCCTCCTCCTCCTCCTCTTCTTTTTCTTCCTCTTTCCTGTTGCTGCTGTATTAATGAAAGATAAGCATGCTCACACCCCTGGCAAAATTCTCCGCCCTCCCCCATGTATCTCTGCTGCTTGTGGGGCGAAACCAGGGCAAGTCAGACTAGTCAGTGGGAGATACCCTGGTTGGAAATCGCCCGGGGCCTTGTCTCCTGCTCGTGCTAGGGCTTAGAAGGAAGATGGGCCTATGCCAATCAGACCGAAACTAGCAAGATAATGGATGCAAAGAACAGGGGAGGTCTGGCACGTTCATGAATAGAGCCGCTAATTTCCACAGATACCCTGGTAGGTGGATGCAGGAGCTGGTAGGGGCCTTGGAGTCATCAAGTGTGGTCCCCCATGGAGCAGAGGAAGATGGGATACCCAGTGTCACGAAGGGGCTGGACTGAGGTCACACTGCTCATGGCAGGAACCATTACTTAACATATATTCAGTATTAAGGCATATCCTATCGCTTCGAGCGAGTGCAGAAGCTGTAAGGAATGGCTGGCCTGGGTGACTTATGGAGGGGGCAGATTGCATTCGTGTGCCTGACTCCCCGCCCCAGGGCCTGCCACGGCCACTGCGGGAGACGCTCAGCTTCCCTTCTGGATGCCGCCCTGGCTGTATGCTTTGGGCTTCTGTGCAGAGGTTTGCATCAAGTTCTCCCTGTTCCTGCTCCCCTCTGACCTTGTGCTCTAGATGTTTAGGCTGCACTTGTGTCTCATGGAGGAGACCTTGTGTTATATCTGTGCTCCTGCCTTATCCTTCAGCCAGTTTCCCAGAAGGCCAGGCATGGTCCCTGCTTCCTTCATCCTTAGGCCTTTCTACTTGGTGCAGTGGGACTTGCTGGCAGGCTGCTTTTCCTATAGCCGGGAATACCCCTGGCAGGTGGCCTGACCACCTAGAGTGGCATCGACCCCTCCAGGCTTGAATTCCATGTTGGCACCACAGCCAGGGCATCTGGGAGCCACCGGGTCTGCCCCAGCCCAGGGTGTGCCTCTCTCCGATAGTCATACCCTGATCCCGGTGCACAAGTTTTCAAGCTTGACATAGGTTCGACTTTAGCTTTTGGAAAACTGTCTTCCCTCTTCCATTCAACCAGTGCTTATTGCATAACTGCCTCCCAAAGGCAGTGGTTCTCAACCTTGAGTGTGGTTTAGAATCAGCCAGGGAGCTTGGTAAACAGCCCCACACCTAGCAATTCTGGTCCAGGGGCTCTGGGGCTTGGCCCTTGGGATCTGCATTTTTGATGAGACCGCCTGGTGATTCTGAGACAGGTGCTAAGAGAAAACATGTTGAAGAAATCTTGTTCTTCTAAAAGAATGGTGGCTGTTCATAAGGATAAGAGGAATCTCAGATATGCATATTCAATGCCACAACATACAAGGCAATGTGAGTTCAGCTACACCACTCTTGGATTAAAACAAAAACCAGACGAAACCAAATGTTTCTCTGAACTAGTACAGAAAACAAAGACTCTGGGGTCAGAGAGTCAGGGTCCCCTGAACAAGTCACCTAAAATTTCTGACATTAATGTGTTCTCTTGTCTGCTTACTGGGGATCTTAATTCCTACTTTAGAGCATTGAATGACATATTGTAAGTAAAGCAACCATTTTAACACCCAGGAAGTTCTGGAGAACCAAGGAAGAAACAAAGGTATCGTTTGACAAGAAGTGGGCGCAGGACTTTCTATGCACTGTATCCTTGTCTTCTGAAGGCTGCCTGCAAGGGAGGGGTACCGAGTCCTCCACTTGGGGGTCCCCAGAGGTTCCATGGCTAGTCCATGGTTAGTAGGCTAGCAGCAGGGCTGGAATTCAGACTTAGGTCCCTCTCACTTTAGAGATGGAACTCTGACCTGCTATGTTACTGTGCCGCTCAAAGACACAACAGAGAGAGTCCTTTACACAGCTCCTTTGGGATTTGATCTCCATCCCCTGACTTCGCACTGTAGAGAGATCACGGGTCTGGGAACGAGGACGGTGGCAGTTCTGGCTCCCCTGTTGATGACTATGTGACCTTGGGTAAGCCTCCCCACTCTCTGGACTGAGGGGCCATGACTCTATGTTAGGTCCAGACTATACAGCAGGCTGTTGGGAGTATCCACTGTGCTGCCCTAACAGAAGCACCTGACGAGTTGGGGGGGCAATTTGGCCCTTCCTCATTCCCTACTGCTAGCCTCCGGCCCATTGGCAGGGGCTCTACCTCTTCTTCCCTTCAGCTCTGGGACCCAGGACATGTTTCCCAGGAGAGGGGTGTGAGTAGGAACCCCTGTGCCTCCCGGCAAAGGGTGACATCTGCTTCCAGAGTGGCTGGGCACTGCCAAGGACAGGATGACCATAGATGGGTGATGGTCTCCCTCTGCAATGACAATGTCTGCCATGGTGGGGGGAACACTGCAACACAACAAACACCTGGAAATAACAACACAGGCTGGCCACATAAATCATTGACTTAGACTTATATAGAGAGATTTACTCTTCCTGCCGGGAACATCAGAAACAACCAGATGGCCAGGAACTCAACAAGGTCGGAGCAGGGGAAACCTCAAGGCAGAACTCTTCCTGGCAGTGCAGGGCAGTGGGTAAGAGTGTGGGCTTAGGAGTGAGATGCCCTTGGGTTCTGGTCCTCGCTCTGCCATCCCCTGGCTGAGTGAACCTGGGCAAGTCGTTTGACCGTGGGGGTCAGTTTCCTAATTTTTAAAGTGTGGATAACAATAATCCCTGCCTTGTAAGTTCGGATGAGTGAACACACATGAAGACTGAGGTTTGCCTCACAGCAAGTGTGAATACCTGTTCTTGCCCAAGCCTGAGCTAAGCACACTGAGGGGTTTGGCTGCTTCTTCCTTCATCTACTCCAGTTCTCCAAACTTTTACTAGCAGCTGCTAACTGCTGGCTCGAGTTTTGGGCATTGGGTATACAAAGATACATAAAACATAATCCTTGCCTCAAGGTTTGCAGTCTAAAATTCCTAAAATCGTTGTTGACCCAACCACCCAAATATCAGTACCAGTAATGATGATGCTAATAATCATAATAATAAACACAGCCATTTACTGAACAATTCCCACACACAGGCTCAGTGCTGGACACTATACGCATTGTTTATAACACTCAGTGCAATCCTTTGGGAAACTGTTGAGGGAGACTGAGGGGGAGGAACTGGGGGGAGAGGGGGCTGAGTTACTCATCAAAGGTTCTGGGTCTCCAAGTGGTAGAGCTGGGATTCCTGTCCTGTCCAGGTGCTTCAGCTTCTGATGAAGCTTTCTCCTCCCCAGGCTGCCTCCACTGCACTCACCCCCAGTCCCCCCCCCGCCCGCCGGGCATAACGCTTTCCAGAAAGGCTAGCATTTTCAGTCCACACCACCACCCCAGGAGGTAGGAGCCTTTATTGCCAGACCCATTTTCCAAGGGAGGGAACCAAGAGCAGGTGAAATCATTTCCAACCGTAGCTCAGCTAGTGAGCTATAAAGACATTGCATGTCTTAAGATCAAATAAAAGGCAGCTCCTAGGCTGCTGCTTGGTGAGAAGCCTTTTGCAGAGGCGAAAAATATGTGCAAACAAAACCAACAGCTTTCTTTATGTTCCCCAAAGTTGCTAAAAATGCCTGCGGGTTTGCACACAAGCAGACGCTGTGTTCACAATGCGGTGTGGCTTCTGTCGTTGGCTCTGGCAAGAAGAGACCTGGCAGGTATTTCTCACATCTTTGTTAAACACATACACTAGACAAGGGAAGGAGTTCCAAGGTAGTCCCAGGGTGTGGATTTCTGCCAAGTCTCCTTTTATTTGTTGTTAAGTTGGCGGGGACCGGGGTGGGGGGAGGGGCGGGGGGTAGACACCTCACGGATAAGTCCACGATCCCGTGAAGTAACTGTGGTGTGGTAGAAAATGCATTCCTTGTACTTGGAGTCAGACAGTCCTGTGTCCTCACCTGGACTCTTTTACCTGCGGGCTGTGTGACCTTGGCCAGGTTGCTTAGCCTCTCTGAGCTAACCACAGCTCTGCCCATGTGTAAATCAGGTAGTCCCTTCTGCAGGCGTGGAAGCACCATGAAGGCAGGGGTTTCCATCTGTTACGTTTCTGGCTTCCGGTGCCTAAGACAGTACCTGGCACAGAGTCGGTGCTCTTATTTAGCAGAATGAATGAATGAGTGAATGAATGACTGAGCTGCTCTCTTGGAGGGTGGTTGTCCGATTGAAAGAAGATCATGGATATGAAATTGCTTTATAAACTGCAAATTGCTATACAAAATGAGGATTTATTACTATACAGAACACGGTCTGGGTTCTATCAAATAAATGATTCAGTCAGTCAGCGATTGCATCGTGAGCTTTTCCTTGGGTCTGGCGCTGGGATTCAAAGAAATATGAGACTGGCTTCCTTCCTCCAAGTGCTCATAGGCCAGCAGGAAGATAGACAGGTAAGTCAAGTACTAAAATACAGTGCAGGTGAGCAGAGGGTGCTGTGGGAGCAGATAGGAGACAGCGACCCACCCCGCGCTGGAAAGGGGTAGGTCAGGGAACTTTCTGGAAAAGGCGTTCTGGGACAGTCCCAGTTTCAAATCTGTTGTCAGAGTTTTCCCAGCAAACCTAGGCCTTTGGGCCACCGGGTGTCATGACACACTCTCGCCTCTCGTATTATCATTTTCATTATAGTCACTCCCTGACGTACAATTTCTCTTGTTTCCCCTTGACTCATTACATGGTCAGGCAAAACCCCAATTCTGGTCAAAGGTGGCTCTCACCTACTGTGCTGCTGCACCTGTGTGTTAACCGTGGCCTGAGAAAAACATCCAAACATGCTAATTACTGCCTGGCAAGCTGCTCTGGTTCTCTTCAGTCACTCTCCTGTTCTCAGCTGCTTCAAACTTTCTCCTCTAGCCTGCAAACGCCGCACCTCCTTCCCCATCATTGCTCTCAGCTGAAGAGCTGGCTTCCTGCCTCCCTTGAGGAAACAGAAGCCCTCAGAAGAGAAGTTCCAGGTACTCCCAACCCCATCCATCGTGATGCAGCCCTGAGTAGGGGTGGTCTCACTCTGCCCATGGGCAGAAGCCGAGAGAGACTTCTGGAGGCATAGGACACTCCTCACCCAGGGAATGGCCTCCACCCCTATCTGGAGGTGTGAGAGACAGAGTCCTCCTGTTGACTCACGGGGCACCTGGCAGGGTGAGGCTGGGGGTGGAAAGGTTACTGAGAGGCAGAGAGAGCCTGGTGGGCCGGGCTGTCAGGAAGGGCCTTATGGAGGTGGGGGAGGCATCTAGGTGGACATGGAAAGACAGCAGGGCCTGGGATTGTGAGCAAGCAGCCCCCAGGTGGGAGAAGAGTAGAGGCCATATCTTCCAAAGTCAGAGCCCACATACATGGCCTGACTTAGAAGGTAGTCCCCAAGAGGTACATTGAGAAGGATGCTGGTTTCTGAAGAACACGGGTGATGCTGCCCAGTGCAACCTCTGCTACGACAGAATTCTTCACAGGTCTATTTACTTCATTGTTCATTCTTCTGAGAAACCCTCATGAGAGGCTGTAGCGAGGGTCTCCGCTGGGCACCAGGGGGGATGCATGCATGCAGAAGAGGCAGCTTCTTCCCTCACAATGAACAGAGGAAGACAAAGCCAATAGAAAATCCATCCACTTATTAAACATTGACTGCACGCTGACTGTGTGTGGCGGGCAGTGAACAAAACTGTCCTAACCCCCCGCTGGCATGGAGCTCACATTCCAGTGGGCTGCCAGGGAAGCAAATGAGGGAAGCACCCCATGTGTCAGGAGGGCGGGGAGCCAGAGAGAATATTTGGGCAGAGCAGGGCAGAGAGTGTGTTGGGGTAAGGGCTGTACACAGTGACATGGGGGGTCAGGTAGGGGCTCACTGAGAAGGTGGCCTGGAGCAAGAGTGGGAGGGGACAGCCAGTGAGCCCCTGCACAGCCCCCAGAGGGGAGCACACCAGGCCCAGGCAGGCCACAGAAGCAGCAAGGAGCAGAGTTGGGGGCATGGAATTGGAGAGCAGCAGGGAAACGGGGAGCTGCGGGGTGCCAGGGAAGGAGATAGGTCCTACATGACCTTAGGGGCTATTATGCTGACTCTGGCTTTTATTCTGATTGTTATGGGAGCCACTGGAGGGCTTGAGCAGAGGAGTGACATGATCTGCCTCCTGTTTTAACAGGATTTCTCAGGGGACTGTGCCAGAAACAGCGAAGGAGGACGAGGGTGGCAGCAGAAGGATCCTCGATAAAGACTCAGTGGCAATCCAGGTGAGGTGGTGACATCAGACTGGGGTGGCAGGGGTGCTAAGACATGGTCAGACCCTGACCATCTTTTGAGGGGAGAACCAGCAATCTTTGCTGATGGACTGGAAGGCAGCATGAATGGGAGAGAAGAGTTAAGAATGATTCTAAGGATTTTGGACCTAAGCAAATGACAAGATGGAACTGTCCTTAACGGAGATGGAAAGATGGCAGGAGAAGCAGTTTGGGGGCATTTGCTGAAGTAGGACTGATGGTGAACATGTTTGATGCAAGAGGCCATGTCCCTGTGGAGGTGTGGAGCAGGAGAGGCGGGCTGGAGACAGACCCTGGGGAGCCCACAGTGTACAGTGTACAGACAATATTTGAACCCAGGAGGCTGCAGGAGATCACAGAGAAGAGGGCCAAGCACTGAGCCCTGGGCCTCCTGTGTAGTGTTTGGGGAGGTAGGAAGGCAGGGAAGAACCAGCAAAGGAGACTGGGGAGAAGCCACCAAGTTAGGAGGAGAAGCAAAAGGCTGTTGGTCCTAAAAGGCAAGCTGAGAGAGAGTGTCACGAAGGAGGAGGTGGTGTGTGATGCCACTGCCTGGCTCGTTACGATCCACACTGGCGCTCGGTCATTGCATTGATGGTGAGGGCTCACTGTTGACTTTGGCAAGAGCCCTGTTGGAGGAGGGCTGGGGTGCAAGCCCGACTTGAGTGACTCCCAGGGCAGGGGGGAGGCAAGGATTTGGAGGTGGGGCGTGTCTTCAGCCCTTTTGAGGAGCTTTGCTACAAAGAGGAGCAAAAATGCAAGGTGGAAGCTGGGGGAGGATGTGGGCTCAAGAGAAGTGTGTGTGTGTGTGTGAGAGAGAGAGAGAGAGAGGGAGAGAGAGAACTCGCCAGCATGTTTTCATGCTGATGAGAATCATTAAGCCTAGAGGCAAAAATTGATGATTCAGGCCAAAAAGGAGAGAATTGCTAGAACAATGGCTCTGAGGAGGTGAGAAGGGATGAGATCTGCTGCCTAGTGAGGAGCAGGTGTTTGCTAAGAGCACAGACATGCATCCACCCTAACAAGAGGTCAGAGCAGAGGGGCAGAGAAGCAGGGAGGTGTCTTCTCAGCACCTAGCACAGAGCAGTAGAGACCCACACTGTGTGCAGGATGGGCCCTGCTCTGAGTCATTTACATATATTCACTTCAAATTCTCAGAACAACCCCAGGAGATAAATCCTGTTGTTATGCCCGTTTTACATGAAGAGTACCGAGGCAGAGCACTGTAAGGACACTGCTCTAAGTCACATAAGTAGTAAGAGGCATGGTGTGGCTGATGATGGCTCCTCGCTGTCATGGTACCAGTGGAGGGATGACGGAGGAGTGGGCAGGTGAAGAGAGGCTGTGTAGTTTTGGTGAGGCCAGAGCTGGCATGTGCTCACTCGTTTCTCCCGCAGAGGTGCCTGTTCATTTGTGAAGCACTTTTCAGTCTTTACCTACTGAGTCGGCAGCCGGTATAGGCAGCAGGCAGGGGCTGGTTCAAGTTCCCAGCTTGGCCTTGGTGCAGTCTGGAAGGACAGATTCCTCCCGTGGCTATACATCTTCCACTGACACCTGCAGGGAAGTATTGAGATGGTTCCTCTCGTCTCTCTTGGAGACGCCCCTGGGATTCTGAGCACCTGCAGGGCCACCATCCTCAGGATTCCTGATTAAGGGAGGGGAGGGAGAAAGAAATGGGGGTCGCAATAGACCTGCTTCTGAAGGCGGCTGGCTGAGAGAATGGCCAGGTCACCTCTATCGTCTGGGCCTCAGCCGTAAAAGGCGGGAGAGGCTAGGATGATATCTTGCTTTATGGACTCGGGTGTTCCCTCAGCATACGAGTCATGGGGACTAGACAAGGACAGGGCACTAGGAATAGGACAATGAGCAGAAAGGACCCATCCTGACTTTCTGGATATTGTTATCTATGGGGAAGGGGTGGAGACTGACAATCACATGATTATAAACCGTAATACAAGCCTGGAAGGAACATTCTAGGGTGCTACGAGAGTACCTTTTCCTCAGCGCTTTTGTAATTTTGGGAAATCAGATGGAGGCCTGATCCATGAAACAGAAACTGTCTTTGGTCATTGTTCATCCATGCATTTATTTCTTCCTTCAACAATTTTAGTGAGCGTCTATCTTCGTAGCAGTGGCTTTGCATTTTGCATTCCCAAGGAAAGTAGAAATTAAGGCGAACAGAAAGATGTACACAAAATGGGACTGGGAACCAGTTATTTATTCCACCAAATTGAAAAGAAATTTGACAGATGCTGCTGTGTGCCAGGTACTAGGGACACAGTGTGGCAGGGCAGGAAAGCACTGGGAATGTTCTGAGGTTCCATGGGAGCCATGTACTGGGGGGCTGGGGAGTGAGGTGGACTAGGGTGAGACCCCTGGGGTTTTGAATTTGGCTTTCACCACACAGGATCTGAAGACCCAAGGGGAATTTTGGAAGATTCTGTAAGCTCAGTTTTCTTATCTGTATGTGAAGATCACATTTCTGAGTATGGGGCTGTACTGTGCTAAGCACTGTGCGTGCGTTATTGTTTTGCTCCATGCAACACCCTTATGAGGTAGGTTCTTTCCTCTCTCCATTTAACCGTTAGGGAAACTGAAGCCCAGAAATGAATAGTGCCCCGGACATCACAGTATTGCAGGAGGCTCTCTTTTATTCTCATAGAACTTAGAATAGGCGCCTGACACAAACCTTGGGACCATCTAGCAGAGTGGTCTCCAAACTTTCCTGATTGCTCCTTTCTCTGTAAGTAATATTAGACTTGTCCTCCCTCATCATATTTATTTAGAAACATAGCTGTGTTCTACCAGCAATATAAATAGCAAACACTGGTGAAGACCAACTTCTTGGATCTTGGATAAAATTAAATATACATAGATTAAGGATTAAAATACATATAAATCAAATTGCTGCTTGCCCCTCATTGAGTCACTGAGTCCTCGGAGACCGCTCAGCCAGATTGCTTTATATGGGAGGTCAGTGGTAGCTAAGGCCGTGAATCTTGTCCACATCGTCCAGTTAGGAGCAGACCAGGGAGATTTTTGACCCAGGCCACATTGGACAATGTTCGGAGACATTTTTGGTTGTCATAACTGGTGTGTGTATGGAAGGAAGGAGGTGATTTCTGGCATCTGGTGGGTAGAGGCCAGGGATGGTGTTAAACACCCTACAATGCCCAGAACAGCCAGCCCAAATGTCAGCACTGCTGAGGGTGGGAAACCCTGGTGGAGCCCCTGAAACTTGGATTGAAATTAGGTAAGTGAGTGGTCTCTGCAGCCAGATGACCTGAATGTGCACCTGGGCTCTACCACCAGCTGGCAACTACGGGCACATTACTTAATCCCTGACCTCTAGTGTTTCAACTGAAAAGGGGGTTGTAACACCACTGTGGGGAGGCAGTGGCGGAAAAGAGATCTTTCACTTGTGAAAGGCCAAGGGCTAATTCTCGTCTTGTCCTCCCATGCCCTCCTCCTCAGTGGTCTCAGCTTTGCAGTTGAGGCTGACTCTTTCCCCAGGGTGACCAGGAAGGGTGTGCCGAAAGCCATCAGGATGGTTGAGAGACTCAGAAGCACTCCAGATGCGAAACATCCAGTCTAGTAGGATGGAAAACTTCCAGTGCAGGCTTGAGGTCACTTCAAGAGCTGCAGCAGCATCCAGGGTTGGGTGTGAGCTTTGTGGGCTTGTGGAAGGGGTAAATTCAGTCTGTCTACAGCAGGGTCTGCAGCCTCCTTGCCTCCTCCTGCCCCACTGCCTGTCTGCAACTTGCTGTTCCACTGCTTGGGAACCTTTCCCTTCCTTTCTTCCAGCCAGTGAACAAACTTCAGATGCCATGATGTAGAAACCACAGTCCTGGCCATCGCTGACAGACAGACATGTAACTAGACCCTTATGATCAGTATCCCAGTACAGAGGGGCACCAGGAAGGAGCTTGGTGGGATCTGAGAACGGAGGGAGGGTTTGGGAAGAGGGATCTTGGAGGGGATTCCTGGAGCTGCGGGGACGCCCCCCCACACTCCATCTCTAACCAAGTTAGATGCTTCCACTGCCAGACTGTCTGGAGACTAGAGGTGTCCTATGGTCAGGGACTTCTATTTTGTTGCTGGATGTAGCCTCAGAGACTAGAACAGTGCCTGACACATCATGGGCACTCAATACATATTTGTGGAGTGAATAGTGTTTTGAAAGATAACTGGAAATTTACCAAGTGGGTCTGGAAGGGAAGGGAAGGGCATTCCAAGCACAGGGAATAGAATGAACAAAGACTCAGGATGAGAATTTTAAAGGACACAGGAGGAAACAATGAGGGTCCTTAGTCACCGGAGCCCGTGGGATGACACTAGGGCTGCTCGGAGAGGCTCTGTATATGCATGGCAAGGCCTTCAAAGTTATCTCAGGATTAGAGAATTTGGGGCAAGGTGTAGATTAAGAAGTAAAGTGGAGAGAGCATGACAGCATTCATTCAACGTTTATTGAGTACATAGGAAGTACTGGACATTGGGCTGGCCTCCGTTCTTGAAAAGGTTATTGAGCTAGCCCCGAAGAGAGACAGAGGGGGCGGAAATAAGGGCAGGAGGCTCAGGAGACAGACACTCACATCACGGAACACTTGCACATGTCCTCATCAGGGGGAGGGCCACGAGGGAGAAGGACCGCTCAAAGAGGACTCTGTGATTTTTGACCATGGGAACTGCCTGAGTGCTAGAGTCATGGATGAAAACAGAAGTTTCAAAAGGGAGAGTGTGAGTAGACCAGATGCTGTGTGACCTTGGGCCTATGCCTCTGTGAGCTTCAGTTTTTATTGCTATTATTAACATTATCGTGATTATATACCAGGCAGGTACCGGCAGCTCCACACATCCATTTCATTTAATCCTATAACAGCTCTGCATAGGAGATGTTCTTTTACCAATGGGGAAATTAAGGCACAGAAGTTTCAGTGATTTGCCTAAGGTCATAAAACTAGTAGGCGCTAGGAGAAGTGGCAATATTATTGATCCCAGGACAACTGACCCCAAGCCCATTCCTTTCTCCTTCCACACAGCTCAAAGCCCAGGGGCTGGCCTCCCAACCACCTGCCTTAATCCTGAGATGGCCACACTGCCTTTTGGCAACCATCCAGGGTCCCTAGGCCTGAGCGGGCACAACAGGGCAGAAGCCCATTCCAATTGGAAACCCCCAATGTTGGTAGGACTAGTTTATTCCCCACGGACTATTTCTTCAGTTGAGCCTTCCTTCTTGTAAGCGTGGAATCGTCGCCTAAATGAGGCCGTACCAATCTCTAAAACAGGGGTGATATTAGTACATCCTAGCATCACAAGGAAGATTAAATAAGCATCGTGTGCAGAACACCTGCTTTGTGCCTCTAAGTGCTTAATAAATAAATGTGCAAGGCAGTGGAGTGGACTGGGGGGTGGGGTACGTGGCTCCCTGGAGGTAGGTTGCCTGCATATGGACCCCAGCTCCATCTCAAATTCTACCACCCAGATGACCAGCTGTGAGATTTGGGGCACGTCCTAAGATCTCAGTGCCTTGGTTTCTTCATCTGTAAAATCGGTATAATCCCAGAATCTACTCAGGAGGACAGTAGGGACGAAACAAGTAGAAATTAAAGACACGCAGAGCACTTGGAATGCTCTCTCTTACGTCCTTCCCCACCACAGCGTTGCATCTGGATCAAGCAGAATCCCAAAAGGAACCCTGCCTCACGTTCTCAGACACCAGGCCCTGCGCAGAGAGCAGTTACTGAACGCAGGCTTGGATAAAGAGGAAGTGAATAGCTTGAGAGGAGGCTTAGATTCATTCTTTTCTCCAACATTTCGCTGGGCATTTAGTTTGTACCATGTCCGGCACTTAGTGCTGGGGATGCCTCGATGAGTAAGAGATCACCGTCCCCAAGGAGCTCAAGGTGGAAAACAGGCAAGACAGGAAGTCCAGGGCAGTTGCCATGGAGGCCAGAGGTCATTCCATGGCTGCCCAGAGGAGAGCGAGTTTAATCCTGCCTGGAGGGGCGGGTGGACTTGAGTTCTCCCGGCAAGCCTGGTCCATTAGGTAACAGGTGGGAGAGAGTCAGGAATTCTAGTTAGGAGAAGAGTGTTTGCAAAGATAACTGAATGTTAGCACATTCCCTTGCCTGGTTATTTGCATTCAGTAAGAGGAAGCTGTGGGTTTTATGACCAAAATGATTGATGATGAAAATGATGAAGATAATGACGTCCTTGGGAAGGGCTCAGCATGTGGAGTTGGGGGAGGGGAGAGCCATGGGAGAGGAAGCGGAGAAGGGTTGGGCAGAGTCTGGGTCAAAAGGGGCCCAGTGAGCCAGACCCTGGAGCTTGGATTTTATCCTAGAGGCAGCAGGAAACCTGGGGAGGATTTCAAGCAGGAGAGGCAGATGATGGGGTCTGTTGTAATAAGATCGTACTGGAGGCTAGGGTGAGGTTGGGCCAGAGAGAGAAAAGCCTGGAGTCTGGGGACACATCAGGAAGGTTAACTGGCAACACTGTAGCTGGTCTCAGCAGAGAGGAGGCCCTCGTTTACCTGGGACCTGACCTGAGCTGCTCCACATCCAGGCCTGGGGGCTACCAACTGAGAAACACACATGGTGGTATTGATTGAAGTGTCTATGCTTCGGAAAGGGAATGACATCCAGTGACTTATCAGCTGTGTCTAGGGATGAAGGTTGGCAACCTAATCTCTCTCTTTGCCAAGGCCCAGGGGAAGCCAGAGGGCCAGGATCCTGGGCCTGGGTGTGGGAGGCAGAAGAATGGCCCCTCCAAACACTTCTACACTCAAATCTCTAGAACCTGTGAATATGTTACTCGACCTGATCAAAAGGACTTTGCAGATATGATTAAGATAAAGGTCTTGAGATGGGGAGATCATCCTAGATTTTCCAGGGCCTCATAAAAGGGGGGAGGCACAAGGGTCAGAGTCAGCGGGAGGAGATGTCAGAACAGAAGTGGAGATCAGAGAGAACATACTACGTTGCTGGCTCTGATGACAGAGAGGGGGCCTTGAGCCTGGGCTGGTAGGCACCTCTAGAGAGCAGAAAATTCAAAGAAAGGGACTCTCCCCTTGAGCTTCCAGAGGGGACCAGCCCTGCGAACACTTGGCTATAACCCCGTGAGACTGATTTGGATTTCTGACTTCCAGAACTGTACCAGGTTGAAGCTGTGTTGTTCTAAGCCACTGAGTTCATGGTAGTTTGTTACAATGCTTGAGCTCATACAGAAATCCAGAAGAGGATGGTCTTCTCGTAGGTCCATCCCAAGGCTAGGACTAGGTAGAGGGAGGTCATTGAGGAAAGCTCTAAACCAGGTTTGTTGACAGCGCCTGGAGCAGAGGGTGGATTGGTGAGTGGATGATGTGTGAATGCATAGCTGAATTCTAACAGCTGACAGGACAGAAGGCTTGCTCGGGGCCAGCCTCCGGCCTCCCCGCCAAGTGCTCTTGCCGTGTTATCTCATTTCAGCCTCTCAATAACCAGGAGGAAATTGAGGCACAGAGAGTTTCAGTAACTTGCCTGAGGTCACACAGCAATCAGAGGGAAAGCTGAGACCTGCACCAGTCTGACACCAGAGCCCAGGCTCCTTACCTTGCACTGGCTCCTAGCATGAGCAAGTGGGTGGTGGGTGTGCATTGTTGGGGTGTCTCTTGAGGGAAGCTGTGTTGCCGGCAACCCAAACTTCTGCTTCCCCAAGGTGTGTCGTATGTTCCCCTTTCAGGATGGTGGTAAAAGAAGGGGAGTTTCCCTGCCTTGTAGTTTTCTAAGCAGTGCCTGGTGTGTGTGTGTGTGTAAAATCCCTTGGCTGGAGCTTTCCATACAAGGGAAATGACCCAAGATGAGACATCAGGAAACCAGGTGTGTCTGGGCAGGGTTTGACCCTCAGTAGTTCTGTAGCCTTGACTTTATTGTAAGCTATCTGAGTAGGCAGGGATATTTTAGAGATGGGGAAACTGAGTCCCAGAGTCATTACTTGTCTTGTCCAGAATGGTTTCTGTTTGGGGCAGTTTTGTCCACCCACAGGGGGCCTCCTCATTGTAGACTGTAGAGCCAACAAAAGAGACACAATGCTTGTGTATAATCACGTTCTGCAGTGGTGTCTGGTGCAGCTCTCCTGGTCTGCCTCATTCAGAGATGATGATAAGAATTCCTAGTGTAGACACTTACCTGGCTGAGTGACCACAGATAAGTTATCCAACCTCTCTGTGTCTCAGTTTCCTCATCTGGAAAATGGGGATCACTTATGTAGAGTGCTTACAACAGAGTTTGGCCAAAAAAAAAAAAAAAAAAGTGTTGACAGAGCACTGAGTGGTTAGATGTCCAGGGCAGACTCTGAAGTCACCATGTTATTTAATGGTTGGGTGGCTCCTCCAGGGACCATATCAGCATAGAGAGACCAGATGGTGGCCAGAAAAGACTGGTTCCTGACCCCCACTCTCATCCGTATGACTTGGCAAAGCCACACAACTTTATCTTTAAAGAAGCCTGAAGGGTTGCTGGAGGGTCAGTGATGAGGCAATGTCGGGTCCCCTGAATGTCAGGAGGCCACAGCTGTTATTATTGATGGTGGTGGTGGCAGTGTTTGGTCTTGGTTCTGCCCCTGCCTCCCGGCGGCTTTCAGAGACAGTACTATGCTCCCTGAAGTGGTTTTGTATAATGGGGGTGATGGTAATCAATCTGGGCGTAGTCTAGTTCTGTCACCACCTGACTAGCTAGCTAGTGACTCTGAGCAAGTCCACGGCCCTGCCTGGGCACCTCTGTACCTGCAGGAACAATGAGTCTTCTGGCTCTGACTGCACATCTAAGATGCAGGGCCCCTGGAGGAACCCCGTTCATCTTTCAGCTGAAGTGCAAAGAGACAGTAAAGATAATACCCAACATTTCCAGAACAGGGACAACTCACTTGGCTCAAATCAGATGCTGGATCCTTTCTGGTTGTCTTTACCTCTCCTCGGTCCTTCTCCCCAGACGTTACATAGGAATTCAGAAACATAAGAAGAGAGAGTTTGGTCACATCTGGTTCCACCTGTCCCTACAGGTGGATACGTGGAGATGGAGCAAGGCAGCCAATGTGTGTGTGGGGGGGAGCTAAAGGAATCTTCACCCCTTGGGAGCCATGGCTGAACTTTCTCTCTGGTCTCCCCTCTGGCTTCACTCTGGCACAATGCAGAGACACCCCATAAATGACCATGCCCTCCCATAATATCCATGGCCCCCAGGCACGGGGGTCGGACAGCATTCCACTTGGTGACCTCACCAGGCCACTGAGCCAGGAATGACTAGCTGGTTTCACTGTGGAGGGGGTGGGAGACAATGGTTGTTTCTTAGTTTGCTCAGGACCACACACACATATACACACACACACACACCCTGACCTGCTGACTCCGGAAGTCCTGCTCTGTAGACTGCCCCACATCCGTCCCCTCTCCTTCCTGGCCCGTCCCACTTACTGCCCCCCCATTGGTGCCACGCAGCCCCTCACCCCCAGTACGTGTCTCCCACCACTGCCTTACCTCTCCAAGCCCCTTCTTTAAGGTCCTGTTCAAAATTCCCCTCTTCCCTCCTCCCTTCTACAAACACTTCCTGGACAGCTTCTGTCTCCGTCCAGGTCAAACCTTTCCTGCCGGAAAGGACAGCATGGCTATGAAGAGTTGACACTTACTGACACCTGCCATGTGCCACTTACCATGCAAAGCATTTTACATGCATTATTTCATTTAATTTTCTTAGGGGCAAGTACTGTGGTTACCCCATTTTGCAGATGGGGAAACTAAGGCTTAGAAACGTTAGGCAACTCAGCCAAGGTCATAGAGTCAGGAAATGGCAAAGTGTGGAGTCAAACTCCAGTCTTTTTGAGCCTAAAGCTTGTGTTCTTTGCCACCCAGTTTGGCCTCCTGTCTTCTAGCCCAGATGCCCCTCACAGACCGGCCCTGTCCCTTCCAGGTCTCCTCTCCCATGGCCCCTCCTGTTACTCACTCCAAGTGACTTACAATGCACGCTCGTTCCTCTGAGCCTTTGCACATGCTACTCCTTCTGCCTGGAACACCTTTCCCTTTCTTTTGTGCCACCAAAAGCCTGCCCATGTGTGGCTCTCAGCTCAGCAGCCCTGGCTCTGGGAGTCGCCCCTTGAGGCCCTGCCTGCTCTAGCCTCAGATTGATGGAGAGATTCCCCCTCCTCTTTGCTCCTGCAGCACTGGCTGTGGTTCTCCTTGTGTGGGCTGCAGTGTGCTCCAGGCTCTGGGTGGCCGAGTCTGTGCCAGCATCCAACTGGCTTCGCCACACATTTACCAGGCACCCATTACATGCCAGGCACTGGGCTGGGCTCTTGGGACGCAGGGGTAAGCCAGACAACTGTGTCTCAGCCTTGGCAGGACTTGCAGCCCGGTAGGGGAAACAGGTCAGTGCTCAGAGCCATAGGGAGGGTTGAGTTCTGCTGTGGGGCAGGATAAGGGGCAGGCTTTGTGGAGCAAGCAGTCGTAAATGGAGGTAGATTTAACCAAGCCATGAGGGGGTTAAGGAGGAAGACAATGTTTCAGGTAAAGAGAACTGCCTGTGTGAAGGCCCAGGGGTAAGAGAAAGCCGAGTGCTTAGGATATCAGAGATTGGCATAATTAGAAAATGCAGTGTCCAGAGCCAGTGTTCTAAGACCACTCTGGAGAGCCAAACTCCATCCCCTTGACCACAGAGGGTTGCGTGAATCCTGCCTCTATCTCCCACTCATCTGTGGGTTCCAGCTGGCTTTGAGGACAGTCTGGCATGGCAGTTAGCAGCCTGGCTTGCAGCCAGCAAACTTGGGCTTGACAGTAACCTCAGCAAGCTGTTTACCTATTCTGGGTCTTCCTCTCATTTTTTAAGTGGAAATAATAATAGCCACCACCTCCTAGGGTTTGGAAGAGGACTGTATCATTTAACAGCGTGAGCATGGTCTCTGGCACATAGGTAGAGCTTAATTGTGTGATCGTTGCGGTGATAACAATCGATAACATGTTATAGAGCATGCAGTCATTATCACTTACTCTTATCATCATTCTATTATTGGATCTGAGTCATCGTCACCTCTCATGTGGGTGGCAGCGCAGGCTCCTGTGGCCTGCCTAGGTCTTGGTCCTGGGGAGGAGCAGGGAGGATGGGTGAGGTCCAGGCTCATAGGACAACCCCTTCCGCCGCTGTGCAGGGGCCAAGGTATGAGATGTCTGGCCGTGTGGACTGTGATGGCCAGGGTGCCGGACACAGAATCTGGGTGCTTTGTGGACACTCTGGCCTGGCTGGGAATGCTGCCTGTCAGCCAGGCTCCCTCTTCCCCTTACATGGCATTCTCTTTCTTGGGGAAGAGCTGACCCTCTTAGGGTTGGCTGTTCTCATTCTCCCTGCAGGATGCTGGGATGCCTGCTGTGTCGGTAATTCCTTTTTGTGGTCATTCTCATCCAATTAATTTTCTGCCCTCTCTGCCTGCTCATAGCCCTAGAGGGCTAACTCCTGAGAACTATATCACTCAGACTCCTTAGGTTCTAAATTCCAGCTGGATTTAGAGGGCAAAAGTGCAGCTACAGCAGAAGAGTGCAGTGTGGGAGGAGACAGGGTAGGGGTCCATCCTTCTCTCCCTCCCCTCCTTTCTTCCACAGTTCTGGCATTGGCTGTGACTGGCATGGCCACTAGAGCACATTCCTTCTATTCCCCTGACCCCTAGAGGTGTACGGGCTGCCTGCTGCCGTAGCCTGGGCTGTCTCTACCTCTCTTGCTGGTTTCCTAACCCTGCCCTCCCCTCCAAACAGAGTGTTGTCATTAGATTCTTTGCAGCTCAGCCCTTTGGGGTGCATTTGGTTCATGCTATGATTCCAATCCATACTCTTATGGAGGCTTTCCATAGTTCTTCAAAGAGACCCTGCCCTAGCCAAGAGCAGGGCACTGGTCTGCTCCTCTCCTCACCTTCTCATTACCTTGGTTATTTTCTAAGAGGGCAGGTGGAAGTCCCATTTGGGCATCTGTTCTGGAGGGACTGGAGCTGCCAAGCTTCCAGAAGCCCTGCTGGTCTGCCTGGGGGGCTGCCGAGGAAGCCAGGACCCCATCATGTAAAACCTTGAGGGCCATGGGGAAGATTTGGTGTTTTATTGTTAAAACAATAAGTCCCAACAGGTTTTAGGGCTGGGGGTGCATAATCTGATTTAGAATTATGGAGGGTTTATCTTCTGAGTGGTTCTGGAGGGTTGAGCATAGACCCAGGGAAGATATTTGGGATCTGAGTGTAGTTGTTCCCATGTGACATTACAGCGCTGCCACCATCAGAGACCTCTGCCACCTCTACCATGAAGGCTCAGGGGATCACCCTTTCCTTTTTTTTTTTTTTTTTTAAAGATTTTATTTATTTATTCGACAGAGATAGAGACAGCCAGAGAGAGAGAGGGAACACAGTCAGGGGGAGTGGGAGAGGAAGAAGCAGGCTCATAGCGGAGGAGCCTGATGTGGGGCTCGATCCCATAACGCCGGGATCACGCCCTGAGCCGAAGGCAGACGCTTAACCGCTGTGCCACCCAGGCGCCCCGGATCACCCTTTCCTATTGTGTGCATAAAACTGTCACAGTGGGCCTCTGTGACCTCCTCTTTCTGGGGTAAGTTCCTCGGCCTGGCCTCGGGGGTCTGTTCATTCCCTCGCAGGCCTCAGCCCAGCAGGGGGCTGGCCAACCCTGAACTGGTTGGTGCTCTCTAGTTCAAATGCAAATGCATTTGAAGGCACATCCTATGATAACATTATCAACTGTTGGCAGAGGTCTAATATCAGATCAGCCTGCAGCATCTTGTGAAGCAAGGGAAGAAAGCAAACATCTGCAAAATGTCTGCTCTCTGCTGAGCGACTTTCCATATGCACCAGCCCTGGGAGTCAGCAGGACTGTCCCCGTTTTACACTGTGGAAACGGAGGCGCAGAGAAGTCCTCTCACTTGGATTAGTCACCCAGCTATGAGTGACAGCGGGATGCAAACCCAGCTCTGTGTACTAAAGACGTGAATGGAGAAACATGCTATCAGATGAACAGGGCCAATCCTGCTGAGGAAAGTTGGCCAGGAAAGGTATATATATATGTATTTTAATTTTTTTAAAGATTTTATTTATTTATTGTCAGAGAGAAAGAGCACGCACAAGCAGGGGGAGAGGCAGGCAGAGGGAGAAGCAGGCTCCCTGCTGAGCAAGAAGCCCAACACGGACTGGATCCCAGGACCTGGGATCATGTCCTGAGCCTAAGGCAGTTGCTTAACTGTCTAAGCCACCCAGGCACCCCCAGGAAAGGTATATTTGAAGAATAAGAAAAACATTAAAAATTCAGCAATCACGATATCTAGCTTTACACACTTCGTAGACATCAACCATCACCCACTGGCGCAGTAGAGGGGGCACCCCGCCGAGTCTCAGTTTCTCTTTATTAGCGGCAGGACTTTGCACAGCCACTTCCCAGCTGCCACCTAGTTTCAACATCCTTCCCCCAAGAAGCCTCCTGGACCTCCCAAGTCCTGGACAGGTGTCTCTTCTGTGTGTCTGTGTGTGTAGTTCCTCGTAATTGCCTACACATGTGCGCACACACGTACACGCACACACGGATATGTGTCTGTGTATATATAGAAAGCCCCAGGAGTTCCGGAGGCACCTCAGGGAAGGCCCGGGAGCTTGCTTCTATGGAGAAGGTTGCCATGGGGGGAGGGCCCCGAGTAGGAAGGGCCGATGGGTGAAAGCTCCAGAGAGACCATTTTCAGACTCTCTTCAGAATCAGCCTAAGGAAGAACTTTCTAGTAGTGAGAATTTCTCCAGGGGGCAGCAGGCTGGGAGGATGGGAGGCAGCTTCGGAGAGACCTCACTTTGGGTGGAGAGGGGTGTGGGGTGCACCCTGCATCCCGACAGGCTCTTACAGTTCTGGGACAGGAAGCTACTTCGGAGAGACCTCACTTTGGGTGGAGAGGGGAGTGGGGTGCACCTTGCATCCCGACAGGCTCTTGCAGTTCTGGGACAGGAAGCTTTGCTCTCGTGACAGAAACTGCCGTCGAGTAGTTCCCTACAAAGGGCTTGGCCCATGCCATATATGAGCTCATGTAATCTTTTTATCAACTCTGCAAGGTAGGTGTAAACTGGTTGATGGCTGAGCAAACAAGGGTCAGAGAAGTTATGTAACTTGCCCAGTAGGAAACAGCAGAGCCAGGACTTGAATGTAAGCTGTGTCTGACCCCAGAGCGCTCTCTAATAAGCCAGCTGTCCCTACTTCCCCCAGGGTTTAGGCTCTTCCAGCCTCGCCCATGTCACCGGCACAACTTAGTTCATTTTATTTCATTTTCACGTGCCTGTTTCCCAGGGTCGTTACCTCTTTGATGTTGGAACTTGGCCGGGAGGCCAGGCCATCAGATTACAGTCTGATCTGAAGAGTGGAGGCTTGGCCTGGGTCATGGACACTTCCCAGACTCTTTGGTCCCTTTGGGGCCTCCCTTCGTCTCCTTCCAGAAGGAAGCCATTGATGACCAGCTTGTTACCTCTGGACATATTTATGGACACACGTGGCCCGGGAGGGGGGAGCAGGTGACACGAAGCCTGGCAGCCGCAGCTGAGAGGTAGCAGAAAGGCCTGTGGCTTTAGTTTCAGGTCTGATGAAAGGAAAGGAAAAACAAAACAAAACAAAAACATAAACCCAAACCCAGTGGGCTGCCTGCCAGCAGCCTGAAACATTGTTCGGGCCAAAGCCCATGTCGGCCAAGAGGGAAATTACAGGCCTGCAATGAGAGACAAGTCTGCAGAAAGCTCTTAGGGTTGTGCTTGGCGTATGTTTGTTTGGCCGCATGTGTGTTCGTGTGGACCTGTTTTTCAAAGCGTGGGTCTCTTTTTTATTTATGTATTTAGCTTTCTAAAAAACAGTGTGGGAACTGTACTTTAAATGAGTTTACCGCTGGATGGTATTTGGGGCAATTCCATATAGTTCAGTCAAAGCCAGCTGGTATTTACAGACACACGCCAGGCGCTGTGCAAGGCACGGGGGCTCTGAGGTTGCGGAGGGGCTGCCGTCCTGAAGCGCTCCGTGTCTGTCATAAGAAAAGAGACACATGCGCAAAGGAGGATCCCCGGCTACCCGGGGCGGGACCATTTCAGCTGGCTGTAGCTGGGACCTAAAGGAGGGGAGGTCTTAGCTCTTGGCAGAGAGGGGGCCAACAAGGGCCCTCCCAGGCAGGTAAAGGTGGAGAGGGCCCTTGCAGGTAAAGAGAAGAGAGCTCATGGGGGCGGGGGTGGGGGTGGGGGGAATCTCACCAGAAGGTCAGAGATATGTGACTTGCCCCACGTCCCACAGCTGGAAAGCAGCAGCCCGAGAATTTGAACCCAGATACCTCTGGTTGCATCCCACCTCAGCCAAAACCCCTGAACATGAAAGCCCTGTGACTTGGCAGGAAGACTGTATCTAGTGTCTTTCACCCCTTCCCATCCCTAAGGATCAGCTGAGTCGAGTCTTACATCCCCAGTAAGGCTACTTTAATACCTTAATTGATTTTATACCTTAAAGTAAGTTAATACTATGATCCGGCTGAGTTCTTGGAAAATATATGCCTCGATATTGCTAGGTATCATTTAATAGAGCTATGCATTTCTCTTCAACAAGATAAACAGAGGTACTCATTTATTTGTTATCAAATAACCATCTGTGATTTCTGTGTCGTGACTGTGTTCAACAAGGGAGGCAGGAGCAATAAACTATCTTTGAGGGCAGAAATGACTTTAAATTCCTTTTTATTTCCCAAAAAGGACTTAAGAAATACTTGCAGAAATGGCCTGGCTTGGTTGTACTTTTTTGTGGAGTGTGTTAGTCAGATGTTGCCACAACAGTGCTTGGTAACAAACCACCCAATGCTCAGTCACAACTACAGGGATATTTTTCTCACTTACAGGTTTGAGGGTTGGCTGCCTTGGGCTCAGGCTTCAGGCTTGGTGGGGCTTCCAGTCTTTGTGTCTACTCTGTCTCTTCTGGCGACTACTGAAAAGTAGCCTGTGATTGCTCGTCTCATGGTACCTGAGGGAGTGAGCAGACAAGAACATGAAACAGATGATGCCTCTTGAGGTCTCAACCCAGAGCTGCCATGCTGTCCTTTCTAACCATGTTCCTTTGCCCATGACAAGTCAGATGGTCAAGCCCAGGGCAGGGAAATATATCTGCCTACCCTAGTGGGAGACCCTACAAAGTCAAATGGCAAAGGGTATAATTCTAACATAAGGAGAGCATGAGGAATTGGAGAAAGGTGCTGGGCTTCAGAGGTAGACTTAATTCTTTTTTTTTCTTCAAAGATTTTATTAATTTATTTTTACTAGAGAGAGAGAGCATGAGCAGGAGGGAGGGGCAGAGGGAGAAGCAGACTCCCCGCTGAGCAGGGAGCCCAAGGCAGAACTCATTGAGGACCCTGGGACCATGACCTGAGCCCAAGGCAGACACTTAACTGACTGAGCCACCCAGGCGCCTCAGAAGTAGACTTAATTTCAAATTTGAGTTACCATTTACCTGCTTTGGAGACTAGGGAAATCACTTAACCCCTCTGACTCTCTTTTCTTCTCATACTGAGTGCTTATAATATGCCGGTCACCAAGCTTAGCATTTTAGGAACACTGCTATACGTAAGGTAGGTAAGGTAAGTTTCCAATGAACTTCGCCCAAGGAATAGCCAGCTGATATGACCGGCTACCAACATCCAAGTTTCAAAGTTCATTGTTGGTTAAAAAAAGTAAGGCTTATTATTAGCAGCAATGGGAGGGCAACCACACTTCCCAGTCACATGTCTTCAGGAGGAAGGAACTAGAAGCCAAGCTTGGATGGTGTTGGTGGTGCAACATGTTTTGTGTGGAGGCAGATTTCATAATTGCCACGGCTGTCAGGTGATGCCGAGACCTCTGCTCCCCAGATATCTTTCCAGTCTGAGGCCAGGTGCTCTGACATCACTGGGGAAGGACTGCTGGCAGCTTTGTGTAAGACTTGATTCATGCATCGTGGAAGATACTAGCAAGAGTAAATCTTGGATCAGACAGACCTGATTTGAATCAAGCCTGAGCTTCTGACTGGCTGGGTGGCCTTGCCCCCAGCAATGCTGTTTCTTCTCCTTGCACTACCCCTCCTTCTCAGGGCCAGCTTTCTGCCTCCATTTCTCTTCATCCCGGGGGCCTTCCCTGACCCTCTCCAGCCCTCTGCTCCCTCAACATTGCCAGACACCCCCAAGCCCTGCACTTGCGTTATCCTAATTGTTTGCTTGATTACCCTCTGCCACTAGAATAAACACACTGGGAAAGTAGGCCCTGGCCCTTGTTTCCCACTGAAATCCTACTTCCCACCATTGTGCCTAGGACATAGCAGGCCCTCTATGAACATTTCTTTATCTAATGAATTCAACAATAAATCACTAAAAACGGGCTATTGCTTCATAATCTTTATATCATGGATTCATTATTGTCTGTGCTATGGAAGCCACGTGACTCTAAATCCTTGCTACTCAAAGTGTGGGCCTTGGACCTGCCTCAGCATCTCAGTGCCACCCCCCCTCTCCTGACCTACTGAATCAGAAGCTGCATTGTAACTAGATCTCAGATGATTCATATACACACTCAAGTTTGAGAAGCACCACTCTCAACAGCTTTAAGCAACTTTTAGAAGTCATATCTGACTGCACAGTCTTGCCTGGATATTTTCAAAGACCGCCACAGCCTCTAAAGCCAGTTGCACTGGTAGGACCAGCTGATAGTTTGAAGTGCACAGAACTTGGTTATGCTGTGCATTTTACAGATGAGGAAGCTGAGGCCCAGAGGAGCTAAGTGATACCCCCCTGCCTCAGGGCTAGTGAGCAGCAGAGCCTGATGCTTTGTCTTCCAGTCCAGGTTCAAGTTTAGAGCAGAGGAACTCTAGATGAGATGCCAGGTGCCTTGACTGCAAGGTCACATCTCATATTCCCATGGTTAGTGGCAGAACTGGGGTCCAAACCCAGTATGGCTCATTCCCAAACTCTGAGATACCTGCTTCCCCTAGACCAACTCCGAAGCCCTCTTCCTAATAATGGAGGAAGCAACTTGCCCCAGGTCACACAGAGAATTAGAGGTGCTGCTACACATACAGTGTCTCTCCCTGAGACCACACCACCTGTCTGCTCTCTGCATCACCATGGGAAGGGGTTTCCGGAGAGGGTATCAGGGCTGACAGCTAATCCCCAGGAGACCCGGGCTTCTTATGAAGCTGAGTGAGCCACTTTGGGGGAGGCTTCTGGCCCCACTTGGAAGTGCTGTTTCTGTTTAGTCTGGTCTGCCTCCAGGGGCAAGATGATGAAACGGAAGATTGCCTTGGACAGCGTCTTTCACTTGTGTGCCAGTCTGTCCCTGTTTTCCTTTTGTTGGGGGGTCTTCATAACTGGGCTGAAACCTATGAGACAGATATTGGAGGGAAAGAGAGATTATGTACAACTCAAGTTGCAGAAAAGGAAGAGTCAAGGGGACAGGATGGCTTCTGCAGAAAGCCAGGTGGAAAGTCCCTGTGTTCTCGAAGATCGGGGAATGACAGTCTTAGGAAGATTCTTAGAAAGTCTTTAGCAATTGCAGTGAATAGCTAGGTCAGGCCTGGGTTCCAGTCTTGCTCTTGGCCTCTTTCCACTGCACAACATTATACCTGTCATGTAGCAAGTATGACACTGACTTAGGATTGTGATCTTAAGAGGAAATAGTGTGTGTCCTATGTCTGGTCCAAAGACAAGCAGTAAATAAAGGGTGTGTGTGCGTGTGTGTGTGCGTGTGTGTGTGTGTTGCGTATTTGTCCCCTTACCTCCTCATTTTCTTTTTTTTTCTTTTTTAGAAGGGGGTGTAGGGAGGGGCAGAGGGAGAAGGAGAGAGAGAATTCCGAGTAGGCTCCCCGCTCAGTACAGAGCCAGACTGGGGCTAGATCTTACAACCCTGAGATCATGACCTGAGTGGAAATCAAGTCACATACTTAACCAACTGAGGCACCCAGGTGCCCCACCTTTTCTTTGACCTCCTCATTTTGTAGACAGAGGACTGAGAGCCAGAGACAGAAGTTGTGATATACACAGACTCATGGGACTTAATGTCAGAGCCCAGAGTTGAACACTTGTCTCCAGCCTCCTAGGCCAGTATTCTTTATCTCACATTATAATAGTAAGGATGAAATTTGTTAACTAGATTTCTAACTTCTGGGCCATGGAAGCATAAAAATCGATAATTTTCAGAGAGCATATGGAGAATACACTAAAATAAAATTGTTCTTCAAGCATTCCAGCATCTAAAGCGACCATTTCTATATGGTTAGGGCAGTAGGCATGTGGTCGGGCTTGATCCTTTTCACTCAGGGGACAGCTAGACTCAGCACTGTCCTTACCCCCACTCCCAAGACTGAAGAGTCTCAGCAGGGTGTGAGCCAAGAGAAAGTCAAGGGCGGAATACAGGCACACTTGTATGGGCCCTGGAGACAGCTGGGGCCAGCTTTATCTATGAGATAAGGACTGTAAATGTACCTTATAAACCATGAGTTATCTTCAGTAATTCTGTTCTTACTATAAAGGAATATTCCAGAAATGACTTTATCCCTCACTGGTCTCTGAGACCACATTAGAGGCTGAATCTTTTACAAACACATTGATAATTTATGTCACATAATGATATAATGATGTAATTTGTTAAGCATGTCACTAAATTTATAGTTTCAGGAAATCAACACTCATAATTAAGATTCAGAAGTAGGGCCATAAAATCCTTTGTTGCCTTCTGAACCATCAAGGCAAAGCCCAAGCATGGCTTCTGTCAGCTCACTGACCTTTAGGTGTTTTTTCAGATGACTCCTTCTCAGTGTGGCCTTCCCTGGCCACCCTAACTAAAATTGCAAACCTACCACCAACATACTCTATCCCCATTCCCTCCTGATTTAGTTTTCATCTTTACACTTGATATCACATAGCATGCTATGTATCTTACTTTGTTATTGCCTATGTTCCCCACTATTTATTTAGCAATACCCATATGCTCTAAATGCTTTGCAAATGCCAGCCTATTCAGTCCTCATAACAACTATAACGGGAGATACTACAATTTACCCCTCTGTACAGGTGAGGAGACGGAGGTAAAGAGAAGTGAGGCAATGTGTCCACAGTCACACAGGATGCTATGGCAAGATTAAGATGTGATCTCAGGTGTCTGGCTCCTGAGTCCTCACTCACACCCCACCACACTGTTCCACCCATAGGGTGTGAATACACAAAGGCAGAGATTTGCCTATCTGATTCCCAGTGCCTAGAATAATGCCTAGTGCACATGGCACCCAAGAATTACTTGTTGGATGGCTGCTTAACTGGGACTTACACTATTCCACTGTTTTGAAAGCCCTTCATTCACAGACACTATGTGTAGACAGCCACTCTCCAAGCACCAAACATCTGGCTTCTAGGAAGGCAGTGGGGCAGGTGGAAAGAGCACGGGCTTTTGTGTTACATAAGAAGGGGATCACAATCCTAACTCAGTCAGTCACAGGTGTAATATTAACTGATCTTTGTGACCTTAACAAATTCACCTAACCTCTCTGAGCCTTGGTTGCCTCCTCTTTAAAAAGGAGAAAACAGTGGGTTCCTCATAGAGTTCCACATTATAGTGAAAGTTCAGTGCAGATAGAAGGCCAGGCACAGAGCAGGTACTCAGGAAACATTAGTTCCCTCCTGCACTGGAAGGGATGGAGAAAAGCGAAGTGAAACTCCATCTTCCTTTTGCTGAGTAAGCTCTTACTTTTTGCGGAATGAGTATCTTAGGGTCAGCGTATGGGGAATGCAAAGAGGATCAGGAGATGGAAAAATTTCACTTTTCCCTTCTACAGCAGTTAAGACTGGAACGACTTCAGTCAGGTCAATAGCATATTTCATTTGATTCTCAGATAAAGCCATACTGACGTCACTTTTTTTTCTTCTGTTACCTTATTAAATTTGGTTGTCTCTAACATAAAACACTGGCTCCTCAGAAGTGGTTTCCATCGTATTATTGAGCAGTCAGGAGGATTTCGATCTATCTCCCACCAGAAAACAAAGTCTGCTTTAAATTAGAACAAAGTTGCACATCTGAACAAGTTAGAGCAAGTTTCCCATTCTTCCTAATTTGTAGGCTGAGCTTTTAAAACTCTAAATATTTGTCTTACTTTTAAGACTGTTTTCTTCAAGTCTTAGTCAGAGATTCTGCTGTGAAACCAGCTAAGAGTCCTGGGCTCAAGCAAACTTGGGTTGTGGTGCTTGGAGGTTGCTTCTGCTATCTGGATTTGGCAAGTGCCTTGATCTCTGATTGCACTGGAAACTTCCAGAAACTGCTTTCAGACAGAGGTATCTCCTTCTGTGTGGGGCGGTTCAAGGTCCAAAAACCTCTGGCACGTGTCTGGTCTCTTTCCCAGACTCTTCTGCTGCTCACGACGTGAGCACTGTGGTGGCAGCCATGTTGAATTCCTTCTAAATCTCTGCATATGCTGTTCCCTCTTCTTGGAACACCCTTCCTTCACCTTCTCTGAACTCTGAGATCTCCTACTGAATCCTCAGGACTCGGTGTGGTTCTTCTTCTGGGAAGAGGCCTCCAAGGGGCCTGTGGTAGCCAACTCTGTGGGTTTTTTTTTTTTTTCCTAGCAATTAGCCCCTTTCTTATCATCTTTAAATGTTCTTGTTTCTCACTGGGCTGTCCTTCAGAGTAGGAGCAATGTTATTCGTTTAAATATCTTCAGGTCCTGGCATGGGGCCTGGTCTCTAGCAAGTGCTCAGTGAACAACAGGTTTAAAGAAAAGCACTGGAATTTAAACGTTATGCTGACGTGAACAGGGAGCTGGGTCCTTAGCATGAAGAGCAAGCAGGAGGGTGAGGGGTGTATGGAATGCTCTTTAGAAGACCCCTCAGACCGGTCTGGTTCAGCCCCTATTATTTTGCACATGTGAAAATGGGAGCTTAGGGACATCGCTGACACTGCACGCATTACTGTCAAAGCCAAGGGCTCCTGGCTGTCAGTCCAGTGCCCAGGCTGTGATATCAGGATGTCCCTCATCCTCGTGAGAATGAGCTGCGGCAAAGACACAGCCAGTGCAGTGGGGAAAGACATCGAGGGAGAAGACACTGGAGTGAGCAATCATCACTGCATGTGGCCTGCCATCTTGGCAGCAGGCTGCCTGGTGGACTGAATGATGCTGATAGGTAGGAAGCCACAGGAGGGCAATGGGGAAGATCTCGGGTGTGGAGACGTGGGTTCTCAGTCCAGACCCATTGTCCTGAGTCAGCACAAGAACCAGGGAAAAGTGTCACAAAGCCACCCCCATATCAAAGGCTTCTGACTCCTCACAGCTGGGCATCTGCCTGATGTTAAGAAAAAGGGACATTGCAAAAACTCTCTAGTCGGAGGAAGTGGTTTGAGTTTCCTGCTTGAAGGAGGATGCTTCATTTAAATAGAATTCAGTAGAACTAAGAGGAAGGAGGAAGTATCCTAAGTCTTCCGCTTGGACCTTGAGTCTGTTTTTTGTAGAGAAGGATTCAGAAATGCCTCCCAGGGAACCAGAGGGAGGCTTCCACCGAAGAACCTCAGCCAGGGTAGGAATGGATGTAACAGAACATGTTTCCCCCTCTACCTGTTCTGTGCTAGGTGCTTACCTTGGCTAGTCCTTCTGACATTCTCCCCAAGTTCTGGTGGAAGTTCAGGTCCTCAGAGGGGACGCAATTTGCCATGGAAGACACAGCAAGGCAGGGCTTGTGCTCGGATCTGCTGCCCAGATTGCTGGATCCAGGTTTGCTCCCAAAGCCGGCTGATGTTCCCCAAACCCTTGGGGCCTCAGTCTAAGTAAGCTCCTCTCGTCTGCGAGCTGGCAGTTACCAGGCCTGTGCCCAGAACCTCCCCAAGGGCCAGGGGCCTAGCAGATGCTCAGAAATAATGGCTCCCCTGTGCCAGGATCTTTCTGCATATTAGCTCATTTCCTTTTCATGCTGCACCAGTGATGAGGTCAGTTTTATCATCCCCATGTTTGAGATGGGGAGACTGAGACTCGTGAAGGGAAATCATTTTCTCAGAATATATTGTTTGATTACCTTTTAAAAATAAAGGTATTTCCTGAGTATGGTATAAGTAAGATGTTTGAGGATACTTCAGCGCAAGGAATATCATATTTACTTGTATTTCTAAACCAAATAAATCTGGCTTGCCATCCCCCTTGCATTTGGCAGAAGATTCCATCTCAGCTACATGGGGTAGAGGTTGCCCCAAACCCTGGAGGCTTATAAGGGATGGAGTTTAGAGAAGAGCCTTCCTCTGGTCTTCAGCTCCGGAAGGTTCTAACCACAGGGGCGATGTTAATGAAGCTGAAGCTTCAGAGCCCCTTGCTTGCACAGCCCCTTCTGAGAGGGACCCTGGAATATGCCCGTAGCTCAGATATAAAATTTGCAGAAGTATGATTTTTCAAGCTTGGTGGGTGAAAATGCTGCTTCTTCTATTCCCCATCCCATCTCCTCCATCACGCTTCCCCTTTGGGTAAGTTGGAGTGGTCACGAACATTTTATATTCGTAATTATTTTTCTTAAGGAAAGCCCCCCCTCCCCAAATTGCGTATGCTTCAAGCCCCACAAAATCTAGGTCTGGTCCTTCTGTGGTCTCTGCACGGCTCTTCCTGTTAAGTCTTATCGCTTTTTCTTTGACCCTTTCAGAGGTTCTGCCCCCTCCTGGGTGAGGGGTGTTATCTGGGAGTGCGATATAAGTCCTCCTCTTTGGAGACAGCAGCTGCCACGATTTATTTTGCCATCCTGGAGAACACCTGCCAGAGTCAGGCCATTCCCCCTTTTCAACTTGAGTACCAGTGTTGGCCCACTCTTCCTGCTCCGGAGTGATTGATGTCCATTTAACTGGGGAAGTAGGGGAGAGGATGTGTAAGGGCTGCTCAGACCTTCTGAAAATCAACAGCAGATTCTCCTCCTCTTGTGGGAAAAGGCATTCCATAATATGCGAGCAAGCACGTCAAAAACTAAATATATTTTTTTGCCTCCCACCAGGATGCATGGATTAAAGGGGAGAGAGCTTCCTGGAAGAAGTGGTATTTGAGTTAAGCTGTAAAGAACAGAAGCGTTTCTGCTGGGTAAAGGGGTGGGAAAACTGATTGAAAGGGGTCCTGAAGTACAGATGCTTTTGCAAATTGCGGTATCACAGTCAAAGAACAGAGGAAAAGCCAATAGGGAAAGAGCAGGCGTGGTGGATATGGTTGTTTTTATTCTCTTAGATGAAGTTCAAAGCAAAGGTCTCTGATACCTTCTGAGGAGAGAACATCCAGGTTGTTTTCCTGCTCAGAGCAGAGTAAACAGGATTACTGGAACCTGTGGTGGCCTCCACCAGACACACAGACTGCTGCCCGGCTGGCCCAGGGACACAGGGCCACGTGGAAATGGCTGGAACTGGGAGCCGCCCTGGCTTCTGGACTTGGGTCCCTAAGGAAACGCCTCTGTCAGGAAAACCTGTCCCAGGCCCTTGGAATCTATATCTCAGGTCAGAAAATATGCATAGCCTTTGACCCAACAATTCTGCTTTTACAAATACAATGAGAAGAAATAGCGATATGTGTGATGATACACGTACGAGGATGTTCAGTGTAATGTGTTTAGACTAGAGTAAAATCAGAAGCACCTTAAATATCTAGCAATGGAGATAGGTTAGGAAACTTACTGTGCATCTCTCTGATAGAAACATATTAGCCATTAATAATCATGTCCTATGTATTGACATGGAATATTCAGGATATTTGGCCAAATGAAAAAAAAAGCCTCTAAAGCAGTACATACTGTCTGGTCTCATTTATATCATATATGTTGTGCTGACACTTCCTGAACACTTACTGTGTGCCAGGCATGGCTCCAAGCATTTAAAATATATTAATGCATTTACTCATTGAACAGCTTATGAAGAAGGTATTTTTATTATCTGTATGTTACACATAAGGCAACTGAGACACAAAGTGTTTAAGTAATTTGCCCAAGGTCACCCCGTAGTAAGTGGCAGAACCTGAATGTGAACCGGGCAGTCTCCAGACCGCGAACATAAACCACTAAACTGGCCGTGCTCTCTTTCTGTGTCTGTGAGCATTTGTGTAGTTTTCTTGCCCTTTCTCAGAGGACTTACATGGAAACTGTAGCTGTGCTTTACGTCATCTCCTAGAACAGGATACGGCAGTGATTTCCTGATGCAGGTGAATGTTGCAGCTAGTGCGTGCAGATGCTGGGGGGCATCTACACTCAACATAGAGACCAGGCCATGTGCCTATTTGGATAGGCCAGACCCAGTAATTCCCTAAGTCATTGATTCAGCAAAACAGGGATTCAGGCTCTGTTCTAGGTTCTGAGAATTCAGGAGCGAGCAAGACAAGGCACATGGAAAACTTCCATCCTAGTGGGGGAGGCAGAGAGGCCACCAGCAAAGTCACACAAAATGTCAGCATTGTTGAGAACTTCAGTGAGGATGGTGTGACAGGGTACAGATGTGGAGTTAAGGGATTAAATGGTCAGGGAAGGTGACCTATCAGTGGTGGCATTTTGGCTAAAACTTGAACAGCTGGAAGGAGCAAGGTTATCTATCTATCTATCTATCTATCTATCTATCTATCTAGTCTTAGAGATAAAGCAAGTCCGGTGAAATGTTAACATTTGGGTGCAGGGTACATTAAAATATTTTGCGTAAGTGTTGCAACATTTCTGTCACTCAAAATCATTTTAAAATAAATGGTTGAAAATATATTAAAATAAGTATATTTAAACTAACAGTGAACACTCTACATATAAAGAAACAGTCAAAGGGCTTGCTGGGGAATGACAGCAGCAGGGGAGGACGCCAGGGGGTAGGAAGATGCTGATGCCTTTGACTGACGTGGAGTGAAGCTGAGGTTTGGGGAGCGGAAATCAGCATTTTCTTTTGGCACTGAGATGCCTGATAGTCATGGTTAATAAAGTACCACACATTCATCTTCTCATCGGGTCTTCCCCTGTCCGCCTGTGAGTTAGTGAGGATTGGAATGATATTTCTTTTCCACCAGTAAAGACACTGAGGCCAAGAATGGGAAAATGATTTCGTAAGGTCTCATGGTAAGTGAATAGCAGAGTTAGGGGCCAAAGTCAGATCCTCTGAATCCACTAAACACAATACTACCAAGGTTTGAGTCAGAAGAGACACTGTACATATATTTTCTGCTGCTTCTGTGATTTTATAGACATTGAACAGGCTGGCAAAAAAAAAAAAAAATCCATCCACAGGGGACTCACATGAGCTCCATCTTAATAGCAATACTCTTTTTCAGAAACTGCTAAGGATCCCCAGTGGCCCATGAATCAGTTTAACCCCCACGAGTACAATGTTATGGGCTGCAACTTGACTTGTCTTGTTAAGCTATTATTCCATTTTTTATTATTCCAAAGTAAAAGCATTTGTCCCCACACAAAGATAGTTATGAGGATTCACATCCAAAGAAGCCCGTGCAAGAGGAAGGGCTTTGTGGTCTTCAGTGCGCTGCCGGACAAAGCTCCAGACTGAGTCTTGGGGCCCCCTTCATTGTCTTCCAGCACACTGCAAGTGTTCCAAGTGTCTTTGGTGGTCACACCTCGTGACTGACTCCACTTCTGCTAATTGGGAGACCAGTTTTAAATTAGAAAACATAAAAAACAAAACAGAATGCAAGAGCTTAGAGAAAGAAAGGTGACTTTATCACCAAGGTAGCACCTACCAAGGCCCTATGGCCTCATTTAATTTCTCCAACAACCTCTTGAGGCAGCTGATGGCCTGGTTTTACAGAGGAGGAAACTAAAGCTTAAATCACCGGCACTTTGAACCCATACTTTCTAACACCAAAATCCACATGCTTTCCACTGCACCACGTGGCCAGGTTCACCGTCTCTGCTCCCAAAGACAAAAGCTAACCCCATCATAGGGCGGCGTAAGAATGAGTTGCCTTGGAATCCATGCTGTTTGCAGATCCTTACCACCCTAAATCAACGATCTGAGTTATTTCACTGGGATGGTATGCGTGCTTGATTTATGTTGGCACACAGCAAGCTATAAATTGTGCCCATGGACCCATTGAAGCCTTTTCTCACATTGAAGATGTTTATAGAAACAGGAAACATGGCCTCTGCATGAATATACTGGTCCTCTCTATGTCAACATCATCATAAATAGACGTATCCAGGATCTCTGCCTGGGCTGTTTTCCACAGATACTCAGCAAGCCCATGAGATGGGTCATTATTACCAAGGAGGAGGAAAGAGGCCCTCCCTTCTGTCTAGAACTTATCCTGACAAGAGGCCCATTAAAAAATGCCCCACCTCTTGCCCCACCCCTTCTCTGTTGCTAGCAGCTAGGTCTTGTCCTTTTCAACGTCCCTCTCCTTTTTTTACAGCTTTGATCTGCAGGCTCCTGACCTAGGAACTCAGAATTGTTCTCTGAACAACAGGAACAGAGCTGTCCTCTGCTCCTAGAAAAGTGGGTCCACCCTATGGACTCAGTACCCTTCTACTCTCATTGCTTTTTCCAGTTTGCAGAGCTGTTCTGCCCTCTATCACAGTGGACTCTTATAAGGGTCATGGGATTGCTTTTAGTATTCTCATTTTGCAGATGAGGAGAATGAGGCACAGGAAGGGTAGGATCTGTTATTTGGCTTTGAATTCATCACAGTTTAGTATTAAACTTTGCCCTTCTTGAGGAACTTTAGAGTGGTTGTAGGTTATTTCCACCATAGTCATCAATATCTGTATCCATGAGAGGTCTGCCAGAAAAGAGCCAGCACACATATAAAGGGTTCAAATTGAATATCATTTATAAAGACACTATTGCAGAGATGTAGGCAGGGTTAGGGAATAGCCCCCAGGAAGTCACAACAATGGGGAGACTTTAGCAATTGTTGCAGGCCGAATTGTGTCCCCCTCCCCAAGTTTACATGTTGAAGTCCTAACTCCTAGTACTTCAGAATGTGACTGTATTTGGAGATGGGAGTCTTTAAAGAGATACTTAAGTGAAAATGAGGTCATTTTGGTGGGTACTAATCCAATATGACTGGTATTCTTGCAAGAAGAGGAAATTTGGACACAGACTAGGCAGAGGGAAGGCCATGTGAAGACATGAAGAGAAGAAAGTCAATTACAAGCCAAGAAGAGAGACATCAGAAGAAACAACCTGGTCAAAATCTTGATCTTGGACTTTAAGCCTCCAGGACTGGGGGAAAAGAAGTTTCTGTTGTTTAAGACTTCTGGTCTGTTGTGCTTTGTTATGGCAGCCCTAGCAAACTAATTCAGCACCCTCTAAGCTTGAAAGAGGGCGAGGGGAAAAAATAGCTCACCTGTCTCTCTTCCAAGCCTCTTATCTGCTGCTAGGGTTTCCCAAGGGCTGAACCCTGTTGAAAACCTGGTAGTAAAATAGTATATGATCACATGAAGAGCCCTGGATACGGGCTAAGTACATTCATTTATTCAACGAATATTCGCCAAATACCTACAATGGACCAGGAGCTAGTCTGAGTACTGTGGATCCAAAGATAAATGAGATACAGTCCCCTGCCCCCTAGGGGCTCTCGGTGCAGTGTGGGCTGCAGACCCTACTATGAGTTCGATGCTGTAAAAGCCGCACTTTACAATCCATCTACAATATACACTTGCTGTTTGAGCATGGTGCTATGGCAGCCCAGAGGAGGGGTCACTCACTCAGCCAGGGAGTTGGGAACAGAACCACAGAAGTTGGACATTCTGGCAGGCCCTTGAAGGACATGTGAGGTTTTACAGAGAGATAGAGGAAAGGGTCATCATGGGCTGAAGGACATGCAAAGACCCAGAGATGCAAAAAGGGGAGGACCTTAGATAGAATCACTTCTTAACTCACAATGCTAAGGTCTACGTTTTGAGTACTTGTGGCCACATGACACAGGGTTCTATAGTCTTGGGTTTAAGCTCCAGTGCCAGCATCTGCTCCCAATGTGACCTTGAACAAGTCACTCAGTGCTTCTAAATTTCTGTTTTCTGTGTGGTCAATCAATCCACCAACACTATTGGGTGCCCTGTCTGTTCCAAACCCCAGAACTATAAGGGTGCATGGTGCTGGCCTTGGGAGCCTCTACTATAGCAAGGGGCAGACCATATACTGAGCCCCCTTGTGCATATGGAAAGGCTCCCAGTGCTGTGCCCAAAGTGCTCTGGAAATATACAGGTTAACACACTGCCCTGCACTCTTCCCAGGGACATGGCAGGGGTCTGGAGAAATAACAAGAACATATGCTTATAAGCTACTACTAAGATTGGGTGGTAGTTTGTGGCTGCTGACATGTTATGTAAGGGTTCTTAGTATTCTCATTGCTCTCCTTAATCATCTCTACCTTCTCACCTTGGCTCACACCAGGTCCACCTCCATGCCTGTGACTATTTAAATCCTACCTATCCTTCAAGGTCAAGGTCCAGATCCACCTTGTCCAGGAATTCTGCCCAGAGCACCTCAGGCCACAAAGGTCTATCGCCCTCCTCTCAACCCTGTCATGTCTATGGGCTCATTAGGCATTTATCCATTAGTAAAAGACAGTTTTGTGTTCTTTTAGAATTGGTGCCTGGTCCAGGGTTTCTTGGATCAGAGAATGCCAGGGCCAGATGGGACCTCAAAAGGCTACCATCAAGCCTCCAGTCTTACCCCTTCCAGCTGTCCACGTGGCAGCCAGAATGATCACCCACCACACAGGCCGGAGCACGCTCATCTCCTGCTTAAAACCAGGTGACTCTACAATTTTTTTTTGCCCAAACAGGGATGCTTTGGAGGGCAAAAGTGAATGCTATTATTATAGTGCTATGACAACAGGCCTAAGCAGGGTGATACCAAGCCAATCAGACAGGTTACCCTGTGTAACCTGTCTACCTCTCCAGTACTGCAGCCAGCCTGTAGTGTTCCAGCATCCACCGAACAACGTGTAGTTAACCAAATGTCCCTTGCTTGTTTTGGCCCCTATGCTTTGCACATGCTGTTCCCTCTGCCTGAAATATCATCCTCCTCACCCTGTCCATTTCATCCTCAAGTTTCCAGCCAAGGGGCGTCTCCTATGTGAAGCCTCCCAACGCTCGGGATGGAGGGAATTGCTTCCAGCATCCTTTGTTCTGTCTCCTAGCACACAGCTATAGTCACCTAGAAGCCTGTTAGCCTCTCTCACTAGACTCTGAGCTCTCAGAAGTTATGTCTCAGGCACCTTTGTCTCCCCAGCCACTTGTCCAGTGTCTGTATGTGGCGCTCAGCAAGTGCTCAGTGTATATTATTATTATTTTACAGATAAGATAGCTCATCTTTGCATTTGTTGCTCTGTATTGCCACTTCATTCTTATCCTATTTCACTTTCGATGTGTCGGTTAGACATCCTGATGAAGGCAGACTTCTCAAATCTATCCCATCATGAAGGTCAAGGTTTATCTCAGGGAAGCTGTTGTTGCTCCAGATTTTACAGTAGCTTCAGAACCAGAGGCATGCCTTCTGGTCTCCTAGAGGGGTAGATCCTCATCCCATAGGGCTATGCACATTGTATACAAATAGGCAAGAGTCTTTCAGAGACATGTGAAGAAGACGAGTGAAGGAAACACTAGGTGTTTCAGTCCATGCTTGCTAAAAAAAAGGAGTCCAAGAAAGGGAAGAAGGGACAGAAGGAAGAAAAAACTAGACCAGTTTCCTTATTTGGCTTTTAAACTAAACTGAACTGGGACTTTACTGAAGGGAGTTGACAGAGTAATAGAATCATAAAAGGAGGAAAAGGAACCAGCTTTTATTGAGTGTTGATGTTGCATTTACTGAATGAGACATTTGTTTATACTATCTCACTTTAATTTAAATGGGAAGCACCCCACCAGGGCAGGAACTATCATCTGAGTTTTATAGTTGAGAAACTTATGGCCCAGAGAGTTAAGAGATTTCCCCAAGGTCACACAGGTTTAAACTGTGGTTTGAAGGGAGTCTCCTAGGAAGACCAGACTTAAACCTAGGTCGTGTGACTCTATCTCCTCTGCTTTCCCCTTGCATCAGTGAGAAGCCTGGTTTTCCAGCAGGACTTTTCAGAAGAGTCACACCCATTTGGAAGCATCTATTCTGAATAATTTTGTTTTTAAAAATCAGTCTCCTTTCTTCATAATCACAGCTTATAGATACCATACAGACAAGGCCATGCTTATTCATCCCAGTATCCCAAGAAATTATCAGAGGAGTTATTCCTCAGTACATAGTCATTGAGTGTCTTAGATTGGGATCCTTGGCTTTCTGTGGCCGTTCACTCCAGCATGCCCACTTTTCTGAGCCTTTTGATCTTTTCCTTTCTTCTTTGTCCTGGTGTTTCCACTTCACTTAGGGTGGACACTTCACATGATCTTCAGCCAGATCCCTACAGGCAACCTCCTGGCTTATTGGGACTGTCTCTCAAGGTCCTTGCCATGTGTTAAGTCCTGTGTCTGGGGAGAGTGCTCACGTATCAATAAATGCTCTGTTTTACCACTGTCTCTTGCCCCTGGATCCAGTCCCATGCATGGGCACCTAGCCCCTGCCAATGCAGATGGGCTGGGCCCTGAGGCTCCTTTAGGAGATAGCCCTTCCTGAAGGCCCAGCATATCCATGGTGGGATTAGGGGGTGGCTTGGTTCTAGTATTTGGTCTGGTGGCCTGGAAGGGAAGTCCTGAAGTGGATGTGTGCTACCATGATGGGCCAAATCCTCTGTAGTCATCTTCAAGCAGGGAGGAGTTGTTAGTCCATAACTGGGAATATTGGGCCACTTCTGCAGCCCAGAAGATCTAGCACAGCTGCTGGGGCAGGGCCCCAGGTTCTCAAGTGCATCAACCCAGATGTGCTCACCCCATATCTGAGGGTCCCACTCCTTCCTAATCAGGGCCCTGACCTTAGTTACAGCAGGGTGTAAAATGATACTTTCACTGACTCTCTGCTACCCTTTTAATTAAGTCCAGGCCCAGTCCTCAGATTTTCTGCTCTCCAGCTGCAGGAAAGGAGAATCTCTTGATATGCTGCCAAGGAGGCCCTCCCCTCTGACTTTCATAGTTTATCTTAAATTAGTGATTAATCACTTCCAGTCTTTCATTGACTTTCTCCAATACATCAATCACACTCTGTTGAGCAATTTCTTTCCATAGTCTTAATAATGACTACTTTCCCCCAAAGCTCTCGAACATCCCCCAAAACACCAGCCAGTGCTTTCCTCTTACTGCTCACAAAGAGCACAAGTCCTCCCAATTTCAGGGTTTCAACATGCCAGGTGCTTTCAACACTCTCCTTGTCCCCTTGATGGGATCCAAAATCCCATACAGAGCCATGCTGCTACCAATAGTCTCAGGTTGGGTGCTCTGGGAAACAGACTCTGAGGGAGGGATTTGTATGCAGACAGTTTAGGAGTGAGTGCTTTTGGAAGCATCACCCATGAGGAAGTCAGCAAAGCAGGATTGGGTAGGGGAGAACTAGTTAGAAGGGGCAAGTGGGGTTTGGGCTGGGATACTAGGTGGGATGGCCTTCTAAGTTGTCGCAAATCTAGGGAAGGGGGCCAGGCTCTTGAATCGTCCTCATCAATCCTTTGATGAACACAGGCTGCTAGAAAGCAGGCATGGTTCTGCTTGAGGCAGCACCCTTCAAGTAAGCAGTTCTTGGAGGGGAAGTCAACTGTGATCTGTCAGCAGCCAACACTCCTGGCACCTGGGAAATGTCCGTAAGGGGCATCTGGACAGCACACCACAGTATCCACTACACCGAATGAATGAATGAATGAATGAATGAATGTTCTGTTTCTCTTTCTAACTACCTTGAAAATCTTTGAAAAAGAGGCTCTTCTATTCTGTGGCCTTTGCAAGACCCGGTGGTGCTGGCTGCCCAGTGTTATACCGTGTATCTGGTACCTTAGTGTCAAAAAGAACCTTTCTTGAAAATGCCCTTCTAATTCAATCTACTTATTTTCCAGATAAGAAAACTGAGGTCCAAAATGTTTAAACAATTTGCCTACAGGCCCACAGGAAATTTGTGATTGAGCCGAGACATCATAAGTATTGTTTCAGCTTTAGAAACAGAGGCTTACCCACACCAGAATTTCCTTAGTCATATGAAAGAAGTCTGATGGTGCAGAGTTGGTTACAGGCTCTATAGTTATCAGAGCCCCTATTTGAGCATATGGCTTCCACCCTCAAGGTCTCCTCAAGATCCGACATGGCTTCTGGAGTTCTGTGTAGTACACCTGGTTCTCTCTTAGTAGCAGGAGAAAGCAGGGAAACAAAGGGTGCATGCTCTTTCCTTACCAGGAGCCTCCTCTGAAACCCCACTTGCCCCTTCTAACTATATACCATTGGATAGAACCTTCTTCAACCATCAGGGAGACTGGGAAATGTGTTTATTCTTGATGGTAATTTGCCCAGTAGAGAGTAGGAGTTCCACATGTAACCATAAAAGGGGAAATGGATTTTTGGTAGGTAACTTATAATCTTTACCTCACTGGTTCTGGAACTGCAAAAAAGGGTGCATTTGGAGATTATACCTGGATTAGTCCCTAACTAGATATAGAACTAGTTAAGAGTTATTTAACATCTGAAACTAATGATGTACTATATGTTGGCTAAATGAATTTAAATTTAGAAAAAAAGAAAAAGATGATTTCTACACACAAACGTTATTTAACATCTAGAGCTTTAGTTTTTCCATGTGTAAAATAGAAAACCAGTCCCAAATTTCACAGATATGTTGTAAACTAATACGCGGAAAGCGGCTAGCACAATGTCAAGTATGTGAATTGGCAGAATGTCCATCCCTCCTACTCCCAGATGACCAAATAACTTGGTTATCATGTAGTGGCATTATACCCCATTACCTTGTTCAAAACCCCTTCAAAGAATAGTTCCCATCTTGCTCTTGGAACATAATTTGGTTGTGACATGTGTCCAGCATCCCACCAATTTGTTGGGTATAATGGAGAAGAAAAGAAATGTCTGTCATGATGCTTTCAACAGGCTTCTCCATGAATTCAGCTGGTGGCAGACAGACATAAAACCAAAACAACTCCCAGAGCATTTCTGAAATAAAAACCTTTCTTCTCCATTTCCTCTTACTCAGGAGACCAGATCCAGGCTCTAATTATTGCCACACACATTCCCTGGGCAGCTCCTCCCGATGCAACACAGCCACCACCTTCTCTATACAGGCCTCTCTGCCCCTTTGGCAGCTCAGCATCTCACACAGCTTCTGTTCCTTGAGTCAGACCCTGTGGGAAGAGCTGGGATGTGAGGTTTGTAAGGTAAGGTCCTTGGTTTTGAGGAACCACAGTTCAAGGAGGAGACCAAAACACAAATAGATCATTTCACTTGTATTAGTTGAGTGCTCAGTAAAAGGAGCTGGGGTTGCAGAGGAATACATAACCCAGCTTGGAGTTGGAATTCACTGAGGGCTTCTCAGAGGCGGTGATGTTTGAACTTCATCTTAAAGGATGAGTAGGTATCTCCTTAGGTGAAGAAGAGGGGAGGGTCCCCAGGAAAGAGAACAGCAAGAACAAAGGCTCAGTGGAATAATAGAACTTGGACGGGATTGAAAACTGCAAATGGTTTGGTGACAGGTTGTAAAGGAGAGTTAGGTTGTAAAGGACAGTTAGGTTGTAAAGGCCCTTCCAATAAGGAAGGGCCAATGGGTCTGACATTCAGCGTTTCAATGGTCTGCCTCACCTCACCTCTGTCTATGACTACACTATTCTGGCAAGCAGTGCAATCCCCTCCTCAGTGCCAGCATTCAAGCAGTGGTGGGCAATGAGGATAGAGAATAATCTGGTGTAATTATTCTGTAATTGATAATTTTAGGATACAGTGATGAAGGATGCTCCCACAGCATGTTTCTCATAGATGTGTTTGCTGGAAAACATCTGGCCTTAAGTTTCTTTGTGTTTCCTTGGCAGTCCCTGACTCTCTTTAAATAGAAAACACACGACAAAAACAATGAGCAATTTGGAACACCTTCACTGCACTAAACAGCCACTTTCACACACCATCCCCTTCAAGCCCCACTAGTCATTGCGAATAAAAATGATTAGCCTATTTTTTATAACAGATGTAGAAACAGGCCCAGAGAGGTTAAATTTATTAAGTTCATGCTTAAGTTTACATAGTAAGTGATAGAATAGAGTGTTGACTCTAAGACCACCTGACTCTGAGATCTATGCAAACTCATCTACCTTCCTTAATGTCTTGAGTTGGTTGGATAGGACTTTGTTTTAGTTCCTTCTTTCCTTCCTCTTCTCAGTTTTAAATCCCTGCTCTTTCGGGAACCTTCCCTCCAATCTGACTTTGAAGTTGGGGTAGGGGCCAGTCATAGTAGTCTCCTCATCCATGCTTCCTCTTTCCATGGATTCAGTTACCCACCATCAACCGTGGCCAGGAGGCAGATGGTCCTCCTTCTGGGTGTACCATCAGAAGGTCAGTAGTAGCCTAACGCTACATCCCAGTGCCTACATCATTCATGTCACTTCATCTTATCATGTAGGCATTCTGTCATCTCACATCATCACAAGAAGAAGGTGAATACAATCTAGTAAGTAATTTTGGAAGAGAGAGAGGCCACAGTCACATAATTTCTATTACTGTATATTGTTATAATTGCTCTATATTACTATTGTTGTTAATCTCTAACTGAGCCTAATTTATAAATTAAACTCTATCCTATATATGTATGGGAAAAAACATAGTAAATACAGGGTTTGGTACCATCTGCAGTTTCAGACATCCACTGGGGGGACTTGGAATGTATCCCCCTACAGATAAGGAGGGACTTCTGGATTCCAAAAGAGACTTTTGAATATGCTGAGGTCACATTCTCCCAGGGAGAATAGGCCTTTGTTTGATGGTTCATTCTTCTCTGCTGTAAGTTCTTGCCACAGGTGGTTTGCAGTATCCCAGCATCATACAAGGTTAGATCTAGAAGGGACCTCAGTCTACTGGAAACCAGTCCCCAGTGTTTTACAAGTGAGGTCATCAAGGCTCAGAGTGGGGCAGTAGGTTGCATGTGGTCACTCAGAGTGAGCAGAATTTAATGTCATTTCATGAAAATGTTGTCTTTGGATTCACAATCTCTCTTCTCCTTATGGTTTTTTGACTTCCGGAAGAGATGCAGTAAGGCAGGCATGAGCCTAGACATGCAGACCCATGGCAGGAGTTGCTAGTTGAGAGACTGGTGTAAAAACTTTAAAGAGTATGGGAGAGGATTGTCAGGTTTCTGCTGACTTGGGATCATCCTCGAGACTTGACTTGGCATGGATAGGACTATAGGGGCGCTGCAGAGAATTCTGTGTCTCTAGGAAGGAAAGGGGCTTCCAGATCATTGAGTACAATCTTCCAATTTGACAAATGAGGAAACAGAGGCTCAGAGAGGAGAAGTGATTTGTCCAAGGTCAAGAAAGAAGTGAAGGGCAGAGCCAGGTTTTACACTTGGTCCTCACAAACCAGGATAACTGTGGGTCAAGAAACAACCCCGGACACGGGAAGGTTCAGCCTCTGATTCTGCCACTTACAACTGTAGAAAGCATAGCTGTGTGTCTTTAGCAAGTCACTTAACATCTCTGAACATTGACCTCCTTGGCTATAAAGTGAGGTCAGTGGTCTATACTTAGTGTTGTTGTGAAAATTAAATATGACTATAGGGGTGCCTGGGTAGCGCAGTCGTTAGGCGTCTGCCTTCGGCTCAGGGCGTGATCCCGGCGTTCCGGGATGGAGTCCCACATCAGGCTCCTCCTGCTTCTTTCTCTCCCACTCCCCCTGCTTGTGTTCCCTCTCTCGCTGGCTGTCTATCTCTGTCAAACAAATTAAAAAAAAAATCTTTAAAAAAAATGTGACTATAACATAGGAGAAGAGTCTGGCACACAGTTGCTCATTTGCAGGCCAACCTCCCACACCCCCCACCTGTGAAGCCTTGGTAATATTATGTTGAGGCAGGGGACAGAGGGAGTTGTTACAGTTCTGTTAAATATAAAGGTGTTAAAGGAAGTCAGTGTGTGAAGATGCTTGGTGTGCTGGGGGCGAAGGGAGCAGTGTGGTGTGTCTGAAGCCCAGATGCTAGCAGAAGAATACCTACCCCAGGAAGAGCCAGCAAGGGCCAGGCCTGGGGCTGTTTTACTGTTATTTGTCATGCAAAGTAGCTTACACTTTATCCTGCAGGTGAAGGGAAATCACTAAAGGCTTTTAACAAACCACGAGAATACTACCACATACATATTGCTTATGGGTAACCTGTAAGTACTTACAAAGGAATAGAAAACATTAAAACCAGAATAGTGGCCACATCTGGGGAGTAAGAGAAGAGATCGGAGAGAGACTCACAAGGCGCCACATCTTTACTTCCTGCTTTAAAAAAAAATCTGAATCAGACATGGTCAAACGGTAAGATGTAAAGAGCAGAATGGATGAAGCAGGACTGTTCATTATATGATCCTTTATACTTTCCTGCATAGTGAATATCTTATCATTTCTCTAAATGTGATGAAGGGGTACTCAGGGTCTTATGGAAGTACAACTATCCTCATTTATAAAGGAAGACATTGAAACCCGGAGAGGTTAAATAACTCGTTCTAGGTCAGGAAGCTAGTAAAGGGGGAGCTGGGGTGGAAACCAGGCCGTCTGGACCCAAATCCTAAGCTGGCCACTGTGAGAACAGCCTACTGCACCTCTGAGCAGCGTGATGAATTGATTCAATCTCAATTTTGAGTAATTTCTCTATGTGGGTGTGGGGGACTGTTTATACTTGGGTGAGGTTGAGGGCAGAGAGATAGCAGGGTATTACTGTCTAAGACTTTTTTTTCTTACTGAAACTTTATATATATTTAAAGATTTTGTATATTTATTTTAGAGGGGGGAGAGAGAGAGAGAGCGAGCAGGTGAGGAGCAGAGGGAGAGAGAATTTCCAGCAGACTCTGTGCTGAGTGTAGTGCCCAACATGGGGCTCAATCCCAAGGCCCTGGGATCATGACCTGAGCTGAAGGCAGACACTTAACCTACTGAGCCATCCAGGTGCCCCTCACCTTGTATATTTTTAATACAAATCTTCGTTTTATAAATTCTTTAATACATACCTGCTTTTGCCATTCATGGCACGTATTTTCCCTTTATTTAGTGGTGGCTCTTGTATGGAAGTTTTTAATTTCCTCTCAAAAGTAGGACCTGGATTAGTGGTAAGAGCGAGGGAAGAGAAAAGTTTGAGAGGTCATAAAGGTGGCAGAAGTGGCAGGATTTGGAAAAGCTTTCTACCTCCTCGTCACTTGCAGAGCAGGCTGGCTAACCTGCAGGGACACTTAATTTTCTCTGTTCTGTGCCTGTCCAAATTGCCCCCCAGGCCGACTCACACTTGGCTTGGCATCTCCCACAGCACCTGGCTGAGGGCCTCCCAAGCCGCGGCGTTTGCCATCTAGAAGAGAAGGACAGTCATGGTTTGGGAGACGATCCTCACTACTAGGGTCGGACAGTGGAGTGAGGTTTTCATAAAGCTAAGTTTATTCAGTTGAACAAACTTCATCGTGTGTGTGTGTGTTTTCCAAAGGGTATGTGGTTAAATTTTCTTCCTGTGCAAGAATAGTGACATTATGGCAAATTAATTGCTTTCCAATGTTCCTTGTTTTGCCAAATAAAAAGTTGGCAACACTCTTTTGGTGCCTCAAAGTTATTATTTTTTTATTTTTTGCTTTGCTAAATTTTTAAAATATCTGAGAACAATTGTCATAGAGAAGAGAGCATAGGCTTTTGAGCCTCAAAAACATGTGTTTTTAGTTTTGTCATGTATAATAGCTCTGGAAGTCACCAAACTATGGTCAGCTAGGTTTCTTCATTAATGTGGGGTAATTAAACTCACCTTACGGAGATTGCGAGGATTAAATAAGATACTATCTGTAGGGGTTTAGTTCCACGTATGGCTCACTTCAGGTTTAATTTTGCTGCCTTCTCTCTTCCTGGATGGCAGGGACTGGACTTTATTTGTATTTCCTGACAGTTATCTAGTTTAGACCCAGACCATAGTAGGTCTTCAAAAATTATTTGCTAAAAACCACAGTCAGATGCCACCTCACATGAATACTACTAAAACAAAACCCAAAACCCAAAACAGAAAATAATAAGTGCTGGCAAAGCTGTAGAGAGATTGGCACCTTTGTGCACTGTTATTTGGAACACAAAATGGCACAGCCACTGCAGAAAACAGTATACTGGCTCCTCAAAAAATTAAACGTAAAATTATCACACAATTCATCAATTCCACTTCTGGGTGTACACCCCCAAGAAATGAAAGCAGAGATGCCAACAGACATTTGTACACCCATGTTCATATCAGCATTATTCATAATAGCCAAAAGCCCAGTGTCCATTAACAGATGAACGGATAAACATAATGGAGTATATGCACACATGGAATATTATTCAGCCTTAAAAAGGAAGGAAATTCTGGCACAGTCTACAACACGGATAAACCTAGAGGACATGATGCTAAGCAAGGTAGCCACAAAAGGGCAAATATTGTGTAATTCCACTTAGAGTAGTCAAATTCATGGAGAGAGTAAAATGGCGGTTCGGGGCCTGGGGGGCACGAGAATGAGGAGTTCACGTTTAATGAGTGTAGCGTTTCAGTTTTGCAAGGTGGAAGAAGGTCCGGAGATGGGTAGTGGGGCTGACTGCCCAGCAGTGTGAGTGTACGCAATGCCACTGAACTCTATGCTTTAAAATGGTGATGATGACAAGTCGTGCATGTCTGTCCTACTGTAATTAAAAATAAAAATTTAAAAATTTTTAAATGCAAGAGCCAATACATGAACATGAAGAATAGAGCCCTGAGGATGTCTGAAGCAAGAGCCTTCTCACCAAGAAAAGAGCTAGTGCACTCAGTTTGTGCAGTGGCCACCCAGAGGCTCGCTTGCCCCGTGGCTGCATGAGGGGGGAGCAGGAGCCGAGGGGCAGTGGGGAGCACGTGGGTTGAGGGGCGCCCAGGAAGCAGATCACGCAGGCTTTGTAGGACCTCGCATTTTATTTTCCCCGAATATGACGGGAAGCACTGGCAGGGAATGCAGATGTATGAATGGAAGGAAGGAGGAGGTCATGGAAGCCAGGAGAGGGTCAGGGCTGCTGGGCGTCTTTAGCAGAGCTTCCTCATCCCTCCTCCCCTGCTCCTAGGACCCAGCAACCTGAGGAACACGGAGGCAGACACCGGGGGGGGGGGGGGGGGGGGGGGGGGGGGGGG